>NW_027363081.1:530000-930000 GCF_046119375.1 Phyllobates terribilis
ACCCCAATGTCCGGTAGATTGGTTCTCTGCCAGGACCGGCTCTCGTCGCCTCTGTCCCTGGCTTGCAGTTTCTCCTCTGCCTCACGGTCTCCTCAGCTACAGCTGAACTGTCCCTCCTTCTCTGGGACTAGTCTCACTCCTGAGCTAGGTCGTCAAGTTTTCTCTAACCCTGCCCCCAGTTCCAGCTTTTATAGGGGCAGCCAGCTCCCCCTGCTGGCCTGGGACAGGAGGTGCTGTATGCTAATTGTCCCTAACCAGGGGACCTCCCTCCTGCTTTCAGAAACAGATTATTGTTTGTGGCATCCAGGCCTGGGGTGACACACACACACTGCTCTATATTTAGCAGAAGAGGGCAGTTGTTGAGTACCAGCATCAAAAAGGCTATCGGTATTCAGTTCAGACTCCACACATAAGACCTCAGTAGTGGACGTGGATATCAGACATATGTACCATCCTCCAAAACTTTGAGGACTCCACCAAGATGGTGAGCGGCGATGACGCCATAATTAGCCTCACCATCCCGCTTCTCTGTCTTCTGAAATGCTCTCTGCTCACAATCAAAGATGATGCATTGCAGGCGGAGCACGATAAGATGGAGCAATTAACCATACAGGGTGATTACACACAGCCAAGTCTCATCTCATCCCAACGTGGATTGGGTGACAATGAGGAAGAGGAGGAGGAGGAAGGACAGGAACTAGTTTCATGCACTATAGACGGTGCTATCTGCACAGCTGTCATACCGTCTGTTCAGCGTGGATGGCCAGAGGACAGAGAGGAGGAGGAGGAGAGCATGGTCAGTCATCCTCTTGGTGAGGACACGGAAGTCTTGCCTGTTAGTAGTTTGGCACGCATGGCTGAGTTTATGTTATGCTGCCTTTCCCATGACCCTCGCATTCTCAAAATTTTAGGTCATTACTGGTTGGTGACACTTCTAGACCCACTCTACAAGGAGAACTTTATATCTTTTATTCCTGAGGCGGACAGGTGTACAAAAATGAGGCAGTACCAGAAGGCCCTTGTTGCGGAACTATTAAAAAAATTCCCATCTGAAAACGCTGGAGGCAGAGGGCACACTTCGTTCGACAAACAAGGAGAACAGGCGAGAGAGACACAACTTCAATCCAGCAGAGGCAGGGGAACACTGTCAAAGTTCTGGGAGAGTTTTCTCAGACCCTCCCATCGCACAGGCCCTGAGGCGCAGGGTACTCTCACAAGGAGGGCAAAGTTTGGGAAGATGCTGAGGGAGTACCTTGCCGTACCGTACCAATGTCCTCCATGATTCCTCTGTGCCTTATAAATATTGGGTATCCAAGCTAGATATGTGGAATGAACTGGCTCTCTATGCCTTGGAGGTCCTGGCCTGCCCTGCCGCCAGCGTTTTATCAGAGCGGGTTTTTAGTGCCGCTGGTGGAATTATAACTGATAAGCGCATCCTCCTGTCAACTGAAAATGCTGACAGGCTGACTCTTATAAAAATGAACAAGGGCTGGATTGGGCCAGACTTCTCAACACCACCGAATGATAGCAGCGTAACATAAACTCAAATCCAGAGTCTTTTCTTGGGAGGTGTATTCCCATGCACCTTTTCACACCCACACATGGGTATACGCTTCCTGATTTTGGCTATTTGCTCTTGTCCTCCTCCTTCTCCTCATCCTCCACCACCATATCACCAGGGTGACCGTGGTCCATGATGCAACACCCACATAATTTTTTTAAAGGGTGTTTGACTCGCCCCTGGGCCGTGGGGCACTCGGAGCCGGCCAATAGGGAGACGGTGGGGGTAGTAGTGGCGACCCGGTTCTGTGGCTCAGGGTGGTCAGACCAGTGTTAGTCCTTTAGCAGTCCTAAGTGATGTCCGACTACGCCACCCGTGGATTGCGGTTATTATGAACCGCCGCTGCAAGGCAGACCGCTGGGGCTGATGATGTATGCAGCTGAGGTAGTGTGACTCCCCACGGGAAGAGTGCAGCTCCAGGGCAGTGTAGTGGATGGTGGGGGTGATGGTGCAGAGAGTCCCAGTGCCGTTAGTGCTGGAGGAGCGAAAGAGTACACAGACAACGTACTGCAGTCCAATGTCTTTTACTCACAGTTCATGTACTCCGGGTCACTTCTGTCAACAATGACCGCCCGAGCCGTGCTGCGTGCACCAGGTGAGGGTCTCGGTCAACCCCAGGCAGTTCAGGAGCATGGCACATGACCCCTTTCAATCCTTTCTCTGGCCTGCCTCACCAGTGACCCACTTTTGTCCAGCTGCCGAGGACTTGTGCGGGTAAACGTGGTTCCCGTTCCCCGCTGTCCTATATGGTGCCTTCCTAGCAGGTTTGATGAGGTGTCGCACCAATAAATGATCACGACCTCCGGTCTTTGGCTGAGGGCTGTTTCTCCTCCACCAACTTGGGATCCGGTACCCTTAATCTGCCTGACCCTTCACCCTGTATTCTCGTGGGTTCTTAGGGTCCCTTCTGCCGTCTTGTTCCTGAGCCCTTCTGTTTCTCTCTTTCTCTTTCTCTTCTGTTCCTTTCTGTTCTTGTTCCTTTCTGTTCTTGTTCCTTTCTGTTCCTGGCCTTCACCCTAGGCCTGCCTCGTGGAGCTGGGCCCAGACTGAGCCACAGCTCCCTGTCAGCCCTCTCTGGCTGCACTCCTTCTCTTACTCCACTCACTGAACTTCTCTTCTTCTCTTCTCTCTGTGCTGGCTGGGCCTCAGAGGCTAGGCCCGCCTACGGAGCAGAGCCCCTGGCAGAGGCCCCCACTCCGTCACTTCTTCTCTCTGACTGAACACTGTTCTAAGATGGTGCCCACCTTTTATACCTCCCTCTAGAACATGAGCCCAGGTGACCAGCAACCAATGGGCTCCTATCTACGCTCAGGAACCAACCCCTATCTGCTTCTACATCACTTTGTATTCCTACCCCCTCCCCACTCCATCTAGGGACATGGTCTGTCGTGCCTGCATTTGGGGTGAGTGTGCTGTATGCAGCTAACTGAACCCTGGTCCATACTCCATCCTTACCCGGGAGTGGAATATCACACCTCTGGCAGAGGTGCAATACCCCTGTAGCGGCCGAGCCCTCGGGGCGCTACATTTTTATGATGCCCGTAAAAAAAATTTTTTATACAGTATGTTCATGTATACCCCCCAGGAGTAAATGTTTGTCAGCCCATACACTTAGTGCATGGCATTACAAGTATAGGAGGCCCGCTCCTTTCTAATGGTAAAAAATTTTTATGATGCGCTCCTCCACGTCTCTTCCAAGGGCCATTGAAGTGCCTCCAAATTTTTGGCAGCCCTTGCAGTCACTGCATAGTCCAACACTATGGGAGACTCTCTCCTTTCTAATGGGAATTTGTTATTACTGTGGCCTGGTCTATGTGTCTTTAAATTCTTAGTGGGTTTTTTCCTAAACTTGGTCAGCTGTTGGACTCACTGCATACCCTATAACTGTATAGCAGACCCTCTCCTTTCTAATGGGAACATGTCATATCTTGTTACTGTGGCCCTGCTCTGTGTGTCTTTAAATTCTTAGTGGGGTTTTTCCTAAAATCTGTCAGCCGTTGGACTCACTGCATACCCTATAACAGTATAGCCGACCCTATCATTTCTAATGGGAATTTGTCGTTACTGTGGCCCTGGTCTATGTGTCTTTAAATTCTTAGTGGGTTTTTTCCTAAAATTGGTCAGCCGTTGGACTCACTGCATACCCTATAACTGTATAGCAGACCCTGTCCTTTCTAATGGGAGCATGTCGTACCTTGTTACTGTGGCCCTGCTCTGTGTGTCTTTAAATTCTTATTGGGGTTTTTCATTAAAATTTGTCAGCCGTTGGATTCACTGCATACCCTATAACTGTATAGTAGACCCTATACTTTCTAATGGGAACATGTCGTACCTTGTTACTGTGGCCCTGCTCTGTGTGTCCTTAAATTCTTAGTGGGGTTTTTCCTAAAATTTGTCAGCCGTTGGATTCACTGCATACCCTATAACTGTATAGCAGACCCTCTCCTTTCTAGCGGGAACATGTCGTACCTTGTTACTGTGGCCATGCTCTTTGTGTCTTTAAATTGTTAGTGGTTTTTTTCAAAAATTTTGGCCACCCTTGCAGTCACAGCATGGGCATAAACACTATAGAAGACCCGCTCCTTTATAATGGGAACATTTTTTTTACTGAGACCCTCCTCTATGTCTCTTCAAAGGGGTATTAGGTTGCGTCCAAATTTTTGACAACCCTTGCAGTCACTGGATGCGCAATAACAGTATAGGAAACCCACTTGTTAATAATGGGAACAACAAAGCATAGCCCTCTGATGGCTCTCTAACAATAGCTAGGGCCGACTGCTGGCCTTTTAAGAATAGTAAGGGCCGTCTGATGTCCCTATAAAAATAGGCTTTATGACTTTCAGAGTCCCTCCATCATAAATAAAACAGGATGTGTCTGATGACACCACATTGCCAGATGAGGTTGTAAAATGTTAAAATGACATTTCCCGGTGAATGCATTTGTCATAAAAAATAACATAAAAAAACATAACAATAGGATCTTTCTTTAGTATAAAAAACAGCATCACCAATTTAACCTCAATGTAATCACATTGTTCAGCTCATGCACCTCCTCCTCCATCTCCGAAATGACCACATCAGTCACAAGCTGACAGCACTGCAGCACTGCCTTGGCCAAACAGCAACAGGCTGTGCTGAAGATAACATGCTTAATGCTTAATTGACAAACCGCCCAGCGCTGCATAGTTGTTGAAAGCTGTAACACAGCAGCTTGATCTGTGGCTCTCACCGCTGAACATACAGCCAGGCATGGTCGTGTGTTACAATGGGCGGAACCTGGTGACGGAGAAATGACAACCGGGGTAGATAAGGTTTCCCTCTATGCCAGTCCTTTCACAGAGCTAAGGAATATGGCTGTGGTGAAATACAACTCCCACTGAGAAGCTGTTTCAGATTGAAAAACATTGTGCCCACCAGAGGATTTGTTTCTGAGGGCTAACCTTTCTCACCCGCTCAAGAGCCCCATAGCAGCTGCAAAGTAAGCGCTATCATGAACTCTCCTGAGGTAGAAGCCAAGGCACACCAGAGAATTCTCTGGTGGGACTGTCCAACCCTGCCGAGAAGCTGTCCTGGCTAATAAAAGTGTGTGGGAAGATTCCAGGACACTCTATTTTTATTGAGGAGGAAACACACGCAAACATGGGGAGAACATACAAATTTCTTGCAGATGTTGTACTTGCTGGGATTTGAACCCAGGATCCCAGCGCTGCAAGACTTCAGTGCTAACCACTGATCCAATGTGCTGCCGTTCACCCTCTAATATCTAACAGGCTGGAGAAACTTGAACCTACTGCCATTCTATCATCAGCTCCTTTGTGAGAAAATGTATTTGGGCAGCCACTCAGTCTACCAAATAAAATTCCAGAGAAGGAAATTGAGGATGGCTTCGCTACTGGTACTGGGGGCAGTGCTAATACCATGGTGTTGTACCATAGTTTGCTGGAAATATTCCAGGCTGGTAGGAGGCAAGAAAATTCCCACAGAAAAGTACCAGCAGTAATGTTCAGGCCACATTTCAAGTGCAAGCAGCTTTAGAGGACTTCCTGGGAGAAATGACACGCAGGGCAGATACGGTTTCCCTCTATGCCAGTCCTTTCACTGAGCTAAATACAACTCTTATCAAAAAAAGTTGTGGACTGGCTGTTGTGGGACCCGTGCTTGTGGAAGGCAGAGGCGATACCGGGAAAAATACTGGCGGCTGGGGACCGAGTGTGGACACCCGGCCGCCGCCTGCATGAGGTTGTGAAAAGCTTCCACCTCCACAAGCTTAAAAGGCCATATTTCAAGTGCAAAGAGCTGCCCAGAAATCTGTCAGTTTAGTGTTGCGGCCTGTGGGTGGGTGGGTGGCTGGCTACATAATTGCAATTGCATTCCAAGTAACAGAAAACTAAGCAGATGATGGCCTCTATCATCATCATGGCCTCACCTCGGCACTATGAACTCTCCTGAAGGAGAAGCCAGGGCCCGCCGGAGGAGTATCCGGTTCTCTGGTGGGCCCGTAAAACCCTGCCGAAAAGCAGCCATGGCTAAGAAAAGTGTGGGGGAAGGTTCCCGGACACTCTATGGCTGCTTTTTTAATGCGGATCGGCCATGCTTATGCATGTTATTTCTCAAAACGCATTACGGATCAGGCCATTGTCCAACTCTGTATTCAAGAAATTAAATGCGCAAAGAAAGATGTGTGTGTGTGTCAAAGCACCATTGATAAGTGCGAGTTGATGTTGGATGGGCTGCCATTGCTTCTGCAACAAGCTCAATTACAGGATTTTCTGGGAGAAATGACACGCAGAGTAGATACAGTTTCCCTCTATGCCAGTCCTTTCACCGAGCTAAATACAACTCTTAGTAAAAAAAGTTGTGGACTGGCTCCGTACCGTCCCTGGCCACATTCACCTGTCCACGTGTTTGTGGTTAGGCAGTCCTTCCCAGTAAGTGCACTGGGGAGGGCACGGGTAATTTTATGGGACCCGTGCTTGTGATAGGCGGAGGCGATACCGGGAATTATAGTGGCGGCTGGGGACCGAGTATGGACACCCGGCCGCCGCCGGCATGAGGTTATGAAAAGCTTCCGCCTCCACGAGCCTAAAAGGCCACATTTCAAGTGCAAGCAGCTGTCAAAAATTTGGCAGTATAGTATTGCAGCCTGTGGGTGGGTGGCTGCCGGCATTTTTGTGCTTGCATTCCAAGGAATGGGGTATTGACAACTGAACACTGCAGTGGGACAAGGACGTGGACGGTGATTGTTGCAAGTCTGCAACTACAGGTGCATGGCGGGAGGCATCTTCGCATGTGCCAAGGATCACTTATGATGGGCACACATTTAGGCAGTGACCTGGGAGTCAGAGATGTTTCCAGAGGTCTTCCCCTTGCTGTTCCCATGGCTTTTCAGCACTGTATGCATGTGTCTGATGATGTGTCACACACCACATGGCCAGATAAGGTTGTAAAATGTTAAAATGACAGTTCCTGGTGAATGCATTTGTCTTGGTTGAAAGCAATGCAAAAGTGCAAAAACGTGTCAAAAATGCTATGTGTGGACATAGCCCAAGGTGTGTAGGTGTATTTTTGTTTTTGTTTATTTATTTTGCCTTATATACAAGTCATTACCCTGGAAAGGATGTTCCTTACGCCGTAAAAGTGGCGTAATACTCTGACGACGTTGTTGACAGCAGTGATCTGGGAGTCAGAGATGCTTCCAGGGGTCTTCCCCATGGTGTTCCCATGTCATTTGAGCACAGTTCCCATCGATTTGGGCAATTTTTAGGCCTTCTGCAGACCGCCGTGGGGAGCCACCTGAAAAATGCTCAAGTTTCCCCTAGACTTATATTGGGCTCATTGCTCGGGTTGAGCACCCGAGTATTTCAATTTGCTCGACCCGAGCAACGAGTACTCGAGCATTTTAGTGCTCGCTCATCACTAATGACAACCAAAAACATCCAAATAATCCTGATCAAAAAGTTCACATACCCTGGTGATTTTGGCCTGATAGCATGCACAGAATTTGACACAAATGGGTTTGAATGGCTACTAAAGGTAACATCCTCACCTATGACCTGTTTGCTTGTAATCAGTGTGTGTGCATAAAGCTGAGTGAGTTTCTGGGATCCAGCCACTGACGTTTCTGGATTTTGAGATGGGGAAAGCAAAAGAATTATCAACGGATCTACGGGAAAAGGTAGTTGAACTGTATAACACAGGAAAGGGAGGCAAAAAGAGTATAACACAGGAAAGGGATACAAAAAGATATCCCAGGAATTGATAATGCCAGTCTGCAGTGTTCAAACTGTGATTAAGAAATGGAAAATCAGATGCTCTGTAAAAACCAAACCACAGTCAGGTAGACCAACAAAAATTTCAGCCACAACTGCCAAGAAAATTGTTCGGGATGCAAAGAAAAACCAACAAATAACATCAGCTGAGAACACACTTAGGGGTGTACTCACTTTTGTTGCCAGCGGTTTAGACATTAATGGCTGTGTGTTGAGTTATTTTGCAGGCACACCAAATTTACAGTTAAACAAGCTGTACACTGACTACTGTACATTGTATCAAAGTGTCGCATCTTCAGTGTTGTCCCATCAAAAATATATATATGTATTCCGGCCTATTTTTGTAGTTTTGTGTGAAATTATGTCCAATTTGCCTTTTTTTTCTCAGTTGTTTTGTGTTGTTCCAATAAACACAAAGGAAATAAACATGCGTGTAATAAAACATGTGTAATTTTCTGAAACAATTTCAAGGGTGCCAGCACTTTCCGCCATGACTGTATATGCAGGTAGAGTCCTTAACCCCTTTACAACCCAAAGTGGTTTGCACGTTAATGAGAAGGCCAATTTTTACAATTCTGACCACTGTCACTTTATGAGGTAATTACTCTGGAACGCTTCAACGGATCCCCCTGGTTCTGAGAATATTTTTTCATGACATATTGTACTTTATGATTGTGGTAAAATTTCTTCGATATCACTTGTGTTTATTTGTGAAAAAAACAGATATTTGGCGAAAATTTTGAAAATTTTGCAATTTTCTAAATTTGAATTTTTATGCCCCTAAATCGGAGAGATATGTCACACAAAAAAAGTTAATAAATAACATTTCCCATATGTCTACTTTACATCAGCACAATTTTGGAACCCAAATTTATTTTTATTAGGGAGCTATAAGGGTTAAAATTGACCAGCGATTTCTCATTTTTCCAACAAAATTTACAAAACCATTTTATTAGGGACCGCATCACATTTGAAGTCACTTTGAGGGGTCTTTATGACTGAAAATACCCAAAAGTGACACCATTCTTAAAACTGCACCCCTCAGTGAATCGGGTCATCATGGCAACATCCGGGAAGCCGCGGCACACATTGCTGGACCCCGGCAGGAGAGGTGACTATCCCGATCACCTCCCCTTGCCCCCGCAATGCTGCGAACGACTTCGATCGCAGCATTGCGGGGGTTAATGTGCGGGATCTCTCCCAGCACATAGCACCGGGTGTCAGCTGTGACAATCAGTTGACACCCGGCGGCGATCACGCCCGCACAGCCTGTGTGTGGGCGCGATCGCAAAGATGTACTAATACGTATCAGGCTCTTAAGTCCCAGGGCGCAGATACGTATCAGTACGTCTTGGGCTTTAAAGAAGTTAAAATTATGTGAAAATGGGAAAAGTCACAAAACTTTGCAACTTTTCAAGAGCTTTATGCCAGTTTTCTGGCAAAACACTGGTGAATCGGGTTCATAATCTCTAATCCTTTCAGCTCCCTTTAATTAGACTACTTTCAACAAACTAATTATAAGTATTGGGTCTGGTTTTTTTTTTATGCTTTTAAAATAATTGTAAATATTTTCAATCCCCTTTTGTTATAAGGATTTCCCAAAAATTAGCTAATCATAGGTTGTCCTGCATTCGTGACAGTGATTGACTGCGCGGTCACTTGGAAGTTTACATTGGCATCACTACAGGGCAGATAAAGAAGGACTGTCAGGGACCCCCAGAGTGTGGTAAAATGCACCAACTAATTCATAATTCATTTAATTCTCACACAATATACTAAGTTAGTGTAAGTCTACAAAAAAGCAACAAAACTTGGTGCTAAAAAAATTGAGCATAACTTTTTGAAAAATGAACCAGGTTATGCCAAATCTTACATATTTTGTGACTTTGTGATCAGTTATCAACACAAATATTTTACTCAAATTACCAGATCGATGGATAAGCATTGGGACTTTTCCCTAAATCTCTCCAAAACATCACCGCTTATAGAAGACCACCCTCATATCCAGATCAGATTTTCTGTGAGAGATGCCCAGATTCACAATATAGTATGCATACTGGCCATCTATGAGAAGTCCACCCCAATGGAAGTCCAGTTATTAAAGGAGATTTTACTGTTTATATAAGGGGCAGACAATGACAGTGAAGGGCCCTTAATCAGGACTTCTGATCTGGGCCCCCCACCCTCCATCAGGCACCACCTACATATACATTTCCATGTATATTTATATTAGGCACACATATAAAATTTGCACATGCTAATACTCTATACACATTTTAACGTATGCATATACATAGTGCACACAAACATAAAATACGGACATACACATAAGATGCACATACACAGTATAGAGTCCCGGTAGTCCTCATAGTTTTAAGCATGGACCCTGGCAAATTGTAGACGGACTTTTATTGTTCATGGGCTTTAAGGGAGAGAGGCTTCCTTTGTGGAGGACACTCATGAATGCCATTCATTTGCAGTGTACACCGTGTCGTGTCATGGAAAACACTCACCCTAGTTTGGCTTTCTACTTCTTCAGCTAATAGCAATGAATTTGCCTGTCGATTTTCTTCTCATCAGAAGATGCTTTTGTTTAGATGTTAACTTCCATCTGACTGATAAGAAAAGCTTTGCTGATCTTCTTGTAGACTTCACATTTTTTGTAAAGAAATTATTTTCTTTCTCAGAAATGTCTTGTGACATTTCTCTTCTATGTGGTGCCACTTACCCTTCTCATCAGAGGACGCTTTTGTTTAGGTGTTAACTTCCATAGTCGGCCTGGACGTCTCTGTAAGATGGTTGCAGTTCCATCTTTGTTATAGTTTTGCATCACTTTTGCTACAGTATTCTGACTGATAAGTAAAGTTTTGCTGATCTTCTTGTAGACTTCACATTTATTGCAAAGAAATTATTTTCTTTCTCAGGTTTTGTGACATTTCCCTTCTATGTGGTGCCATTGCTGATAGCATGAAATGGGAAGGAGTTTTCTTTATTAAGTAACTTCCTTTTACAGACACCTGTCTGCTGGACATCTGTTTAATGAATAATTACACTTACCTGTGGTTCAGTTCTTGTTAATTAGAATTTTGTTGTCTAAACTTAGCTTTTCTCTTAAGACTGTTACTGGGATGTTCTCATTTTTGAAACATGATCTTGAATGAGTTTGTTAAGAAAATTACTTTTTTGGGGTCTGCAAAATACCAAATCTTGTTTGCATTCAATGGCTCAAATTTGCGAGAGTATTTTGTAGTAAGGTATCCCATATAAAATGATGATTCTGAAAGGAAACTACAGGTTTGCTGACAAATCTATTTGGGTGTACTGATTTATGCTAAACACTGTATATATATATATATATATATATATATATATATATATATATATATATATATATATAAACCTTATAAGTTTGGTATCACAGTAATCGTACTACTGACTCTGAATCATTTTGTCAGTTTGTTTTTACAACACAATACACACTGTAAAATGAAGGAACCCAAACCTGGCATTTTTTCTCATTTTTCAACACATTATATGATAAAATGAATGGTGTTGTTCAAAACTACAACACTAAGCGTCAGCACACTGTGATTTGCTGATCTGTAAGATGCGTTCTTTGTGCTGTGAAAATACACAGCTGTGATATCTCACCAAATATTCATAGTGGGAACTTAAAATTATGTTTTTCTTCCATGATTAAGGATGGTTTGGATGTATGAAACATGTTGACCTTTTATTTCTATCTTTGTGGAATTAAGGCTGCATGAACCAGTCACCAACCATTATCTGTATATGTACAAATATTAAGTGCTACTGAGTGCTGTAGGAAGAACTTAGAATAGTGAGGTGATTTGATAGTCCTGCCACAAATAATCTGTTTCTACTGCACACTTAAAATCTCTGATAGTGGGAATGAACCTGATTGCCTGCAGTAGTGCACTCCTGAGAGCTGGTGCAGCAGAGAAAATGTCTTGGACATGAGAGTGGGAGGTCCTGATTATGGAGAATGTTAATCTTAGCTCATTGGAGTGTAGATATGGTAGAGATGCAGGACTGTGCAGCAGTGTGGAGAGGTTTGTGGATGAGTGTAATGACTGGTACAGGGTGGAGGCACCAGTGTAACTGCTGGACAGAAATATGAGACTGCTGCATTAAGGATAATGAGAAATACATTTAGTGAGAAGAAGAGCAATTAGTGAGTTACAAGTATTTGTGAATTCAAGACAAAAAGGAATCAGAGCAACGGTAACAGATTTTACATTTTTTTAATTAATAATGGGATGAATAAAATCGTGAACATTATCAAAAGACTAAATCAAAGTCAGGAAGATAGCCGAGGTCAGATACCAGGTGATCAGTAAATGACAAGTCAGACGAGCAGTATGAATACCGCGGAGCCCGATGACAGAGGCGTTACTGAAACTTGTCCAGGTTGACCAGTCAGAAGGCCACAGGTAGATGGTGAAGGTCCTTCTATACAGCTCCAGCAGTGATGATGGATCTGCTGGACTTCAGGGCGCTAGATGCTTAGGTGTCCCGTCTTTTAGATGGTTTTAAGGCAACAGTGACAGCATGCAAATGTGCGAGCAGCCCTGGATAATCCACGCCGGCAGGATGATAAGATCCGGCGGAAGATGGAACCTATGACAAGAGAAATAAATATAATGTAAGTGATGGGACTCCATATTACATGATAATGCTGTGCAGTCACTGTGGCCGGACGGCAGAGGAATATTATCATACAGAGGTCAGGGGTCATTGTCAGCAATCATACATGTGACAATCCCATCACTGACAGATGACATCTACTCCACATGAATTATTCTCACTGACATCACACAACATGGAGTTGATTCTCACACTTACCTCGTCTCTTTTTCCCATTTTTTCCATTTTCTGATGGAAATTCTGATGAAAAATTAAAAAAAAAAATCAGTAACAATATATTCTTATAGGATCTGCTTTGTCATAATATGGATAACATAAGAGACCTATAGTATTGTATAAAACCATGTGGGAATATTTGAGCCTTGAAGTCAACATTCACATTGTTGGTGCTGTAGACATGTACATACCTGGCAATGGGGACGAGGGTGGCAAGATGGTAACAGCATCGTCTGTATTACATACAGGAACAGATACTTTCTGCCTGTTTGAAGAAGAAAAACATGTAAATCTCAAGTAAACTCCATATAAAAGGGGTTGTCTCACTAGAAGAACACCGACTATAAGGCCTAGTAGGACATATGACTGTCATAGTGGGGAAGGTCTTCTGCTCAAGACTACCTTTTATAGAGAGCTGAGAGGAAAACAACTACCAAGAATGGCCGGCATTTCATGCTACATCTCTCCTACAGTGAGGGCAGCACTAAAAGTGCATGACCGGCCACAATTATGGGCTGTTATCTCCAACAATTCCGAAAGCTGAAAGCACAATGACCCATAACCATGGGGCGGTGGATGCTGCATTTGATATTATGGTATTTATGTCCTATATTTGGTGTTGTGCACATATATCAGCCTGGAGCTCCCAGTAATGACCCCATAATCTACTCACATTTCTGAGATGTTTGTGTTGGATTCTGGTGTACACTCTGGAGGGGCCTTGGGATCCTCGTTGTTCACCATCCCGTTAGTGGTGGTAGAGTGCTAAATGTGGATAACAATAAGTTATTAAATATACATACTTTTTAATTTTATAGATCCTTTTTTTGTACATATTTTGGATTTATCGATCACATACTTACTTTAGAAAGCCTCTCAGAAGATGATGATGCAAATATTCGGAAGATAAAGTTCTCATCGTCCTCACTTGTGCCCTCCTTATCCTCTGAGACCAGATGGTTGTTTTCATCAGAGTGATCTACAAGACATAGGTAAGGAAGGATTGTTAGAGGGTGTCAGTATAACACAGTCGCTATATCTCACTAGATTAATAGATGATGCAACGTAATATACAGAATACATGAAAAAAAACTCCTGTACAAAATTAGGGAAATAGGGATACAGTACGAACCCATGGTCAACATAGCTGAGATCCATGAAACATGGATAACATAGTAGACCAGAAAAACCATGTGGAAATATTTGAGCCTTGAAGTCAACATTCACATTGTTGGTGCTGTAGACATGTACATACCTGGCAATGGGGACGAGGGTGGCAAAATGGTAACAGCATAGTCTGTATTACATACAGGAACAGATACTTTCTGCCTGTTTGAAGAAGAAAAACATGTAAATCGTAAGTAAACACAGTATAAAATGGGTTGTCTCACTATAAGAACACTGACTATAAGGCCTAATAGGACATATGACTGTCATAGTGGGGAAAGTTTTCTGCTCAAAACTACCTTCCATGGATCAGAACACAACTACCAAGAATGGCTGGCAAGTAATACTACAGCTCTCCTACAGAGTAGGCAGTGCTAAAAATGCATGACCTGCCACAATTATGGGCTGTTATCTTCTGCATTTTCTGAAGCCAAAAGTACAATGACCGTTAACCATGAAGCGGTGAATGCTGCATTTGATATTCTGATATTTATGTCCTATATTTGGTGTTGTGTACATAGATCAGCCTGGAACTCCCAGTAATGAAGTAATGACCCTTTATAATCTACTCACATTTCTGAGATGTTTGTGTTGGTTTCTGGTGTATACTCTGGAGGGGCATTGGAATCCTCATTGTTCACCATCCTGGTAGCGATGATACAGAGCTAAATACAGATAAAAATAAGATATAAAATATTTTTTTTATGTGCTTTTAGAGTTTTTTAAATTTTTTTTACATATTTTGGATTTATTAATCACATACTTACTTTACAAAGCTTTTCAGAAGATGACGTAAAATTTTGGAAGTCAAGGCTCTCATTGTTCTCACTTGTGCCTTCCTCATCCTTTGAGACCAGATGTTTGTTTATATCAGAATGATCTACAAGAAAAAGGTAATGAAGTATTAGTAGAGGTTGTCAGTATAACACAGTCATTATTTATCACTAATATTAATGGGAACAGATGATCACATATTAGGGAAGATGAGACAAACAGTCGCTTAGTCTAGATGACGTCTCCTTCTACTTACTGATAAATAAGCTGGTGTCTGCGTCTGAAACAAGCTGAGGAACATACTCCAGCTCCTGGCTCAGAATGTTGTCAAAGTCCAAGTCACTCAGGAATGGATGAACCTTGATCTCAAATGCTCCTCCTAGAAAAAGAAAAACAAAAGTGATGCGGACATAGTCAGGGATGGCTCCATATCTGAACAGTTTATCGTAATCTGAACTAATGACAAAACTGAGCCGACATGAAGGAAATAAACTGAAAGTCTTAGTGTGGAGAACTAGAAATACAGTAGATGAGCTGATAGAGAAATGCTGATCTTCATGGACATGAGCGATATGTCCTTGGTCTAATAAGGGAATATTAATACTAGTATATCTGTTACCTGTCCCAAGTCTACGCACAGGATTTCTTCTGAGCAGCTCAGTGATGAGATTCTGAGCATCCAGGGGTGGAGCGCGATCACAATTCCAAATTAGTTCTCCTGTTACATAGAAAATTACAGAAAATAAAACCTCTTTACTGGACTGTAACATAAAGCAAAGGAAATAACTAAACAAATGTAACCAATCAACGCAATGATCGGTTTATTCTACTCACCAATGACAACCCTTTTATAAAGCTCAGTGAGGGAATCAGCATCAAATGGTACACATCCCAGCAGGAATTTATACAGGATGATCCCCAATGACCACCAGTCAACAGGTCTTCCATAGCCTTCTTTCAGGATGATCTCTGGGGCTATGTAACATGGGGTGCCACAGAACTGGAAACCAACAGAACATAGAGATGAGAATCGATGAAACAATTATTATGACAAGATATCATCGTTAAAACACAATGCAGAAGATAAAATATTAGTGGAAAAGTTCTCTAGAAAGGAAGAACGTAGAGAAGAGACAATAGTGTGATGAGATTTGCAAATAACAAGCTAAGTTCTTGTAGGTGATGCTGACCTCACGGTCCTGGAACTCTCTGGAGATGTCCACTGCTAATTCCTTGTAGGTGTTGGTTTTCGGTATCATTAGACCAAGTTTTGAAATCCCAAAATCGGTAACTTTAATATGTCCAGTAGATGTAATCAGGAGGCTGCAAAAGAGAAGATGGTTTTAGCCTCACAGACTGAATGATAATAAATGACAACTTTCCCCACTTTATTATACTACGGGGGCACTTACTTTTCCGGCTTCAGGTCTCTGCGCACCACACCGTAACTATGCAGGTATTCCACGGCAAGTACCGCCTCTGCAAAGTACAAGCGGGCCATGGGGACAGAGAAAGGACCCCTGGTGCTTAGAAGGGTCCCACAGTCTCCACCTATAGAAGAAAGGAAATATGACCGGTGAGGGGTTTATACAGAAGATAACCATGATATACCACGAGCAGATAACCATGATGTATAATGAGCAGTGAGCGGAAACATCCTGGGGAGATCACACAGATAGTGGCGCACATAGAAATCACAAGACCCCATATCAAAAGTTGTAATTGCCCCCTACCCTAAAAAATAAAAAAGAAATATATTTATATCCCTGTTGAAGCAGCTTGGTGTTCTCACCAGCAACACAACTTTTATGGCCATTTTAGAGTATGATGCTCCCAAAAATGCCCACACCCACACTCAATGAGTATGGTATCCCCACAGTGAATCCTCCTAAGGAGGCCACCACTTAGAAGGAGGCCAGCCACAACCCCCTACTCGGTGTGATGGCACCCACAGCAACCTTCCCACTCAGGATAATGGTTCCCACAGTCCCTCACACAATATAATGGTCCGCATAACTCCCCACTCAGTATGATGTCCCCACACAGAATGGGGGCCTCCATATAGAGTGAGGACCCCCACAGCACCCCACTTAATATGATGACCTCCACTCAGCATTCACAGTCCCCCCATATCTAGTCATACGGCCCCCTTTCAGTATTTTGGCCCCTACTAGCCACCTACTCAGTATTTTTGCCCCCACCAGCCCCACCTCCTTGAAGAAGCAAATACCGCTGAAATTGTGATGACAGGTGGAGGGATGCTGCCCACTGCCGAGCGTCGACAGACCCCCTCCGACTGATGAGCCCCATAGCGCCCCTGCACCAAGATCAATGAATTTACGAGCATCTTGGTAATAGATAACCTATAGTAAATGCTCTGTGGGGATGTAACCAACAATGTCCTAATGATATGAGCAGTGATAAGATGAAAGCAGACATGGGCTGAATATAATACAACAGATGTGTCTTACCTCCTACATACTCCATGACCATACACAGGTGAGATCTAGTTGGAAAGGAGCAGAGCATGGAGACCACAAAGGGACAATCAGCAAATGTTAAGATGTCCCTCTCCAGAAAGGCCCATTCCAATCTCTGTGCAGTATTTAGGTTCCGCTTAGCCATTTTCTTCATAGCAAAGGTCTGGTGTGAGTCTTTATGATGCACTAAGTAGACGGCCCTGGAGAGAAGGAGAATCCATCGGTTATAATAAATCCTTATTAATAATCCATCTATAGAAATCATTATATGTTTAATACTGGTATCCAAGGGGTAACATTTCTCCTTGCGGAGAGTGACATGTTAAGCTTGTCAAGGTGAGGAGACTTTTAAGCCTCAATGATCCTCTGGGAAATGTGCAAATTGTCTCTTCAGAGAGGAAGAGAACTAGAACTCTAGTGCCACCTATAGGAAGTAGTAATCCTTAAAGTCAATATCGACCCTTTAACGAGCCTTATCACATGACATAGAATAATAGCCATAACCAAAATCTCAATTTTCGGACACTATGTTTTGGGGTACAAGCACTCATCAGTGCAAAGTGTGAGATATGGTTTGGCTGGGTGAGAGGCATCTGACCGGGATCCAAGCGGTAACGTTTCTCCTTGCGGAAAAAGCCATGTTAAGCATGTCAAGGTGAGGAGACTTTTAAGCTGCAATGCTCTTCTGGGAAATATGCAAATTGTCTCTTTTCAGAGAGGAAGAGAACTAGCACCCTAGTGCCACCTATAGGAAGTAGCAATCCTATTTCCCAGAGGAGCATTGCGGCTTAAAAGTCTCCACATGTCCGCAAGGAGAAACGTCAACCCCTTGGATACCGGTCAGACACCTCTCACCCAGTCAAACCATATCTCACACTTTGCACTGAAGAGGGGCAGTACCCCAGAACACAGTTCCTGCAAATTGAGATTTTGGTTTTGGCTATTATCCTAAGTCACGCGACAAGGCTTGTTAAAGGGTCGATATTGACTTTTAAGATTGCTACTTCCTATAGGTGGAGTTCTAGTTTGCTTCCTCTCTGAAGAGACAATTTGCATATGTTTAATACTAGAAGTCTGGCCGCCACTATAAATCCACATCTAGAAATACATAAAATAGCACTACATAGATCACCTATGGGAGGTCTCCACAATGCCACTTCTGCCGGAGCCATCACCCAGGTCACATTATAGATACGAGAATCTATCGAAATTATCTTTGGGCAGATTCGCTATAACTGACCAAATATAATTTAGTGCAAATAAAATTGGTCCAAAATGAATGTGCTCCAGGGCTCTCTTCTGCTGCTGAGGCCAGTGATTGGGCCCACATGGTCATGGTGGAGGGTGTAGATGTCATTGACTTCAATATGGTGTCACCCTTCATGTGACCATGTGTAGCCAACTTCTCTGATCAGCTTCATAATGGAGCCCCCCCATCAAAACAAAGATCAGAGTGGAGAGCAGAAAAGCTCAGGTGGAGGAGGCAGCATAAGAACAGATGAGGGTCTAGCACAGGCGAATGTAATAATATTATATTATTATATATTATATTATATGTAATTATATTATTTAAATCGCTTTCCTTACAGTTTGATTTGCTACAGATCATATAATTTCCCTATGATAACACTGAATGGCAGAGTGCAGGGGCAGAAGCATTGTCATAGGGAACCCTGAGAAATGTGGATTATGGCAACAGAAATCTCACCCAAAATTTCCACTGCTGATGAGTTTGGAAGTTTCATAGTCGCTCATGTGCGGCTTTCTCGCCGGAACCAATGAATCCATCACGCTCTATAAAAGAATAAGAAATAATACTGATTTATTGAAGATGCAGGAAAAAAGTTACAGATGCAAAAACTTCTCCCCCCATATTATGTCCCAGATGATTTACACTGATATGATGTTGGGAGGATACAAACCGGATGCTGGGCAGACCTGGCGCTAGCACCCAGCACACCCAGGCAAGTGCCGGGGCCCTGAGTAGGCGAGGGGCCCACTTGCTGTCGGGCACCCTGGCGCGCTATGGGACCGGTGAGCAGAGGAGAGTGGTGCCAGCGCCAGCTAGTGGGCCTTGCTCCACCCTCCCAAAGCTTGCCCAGGACTACGGCCGGCACAATACTTACCTCTCCACAGCTGGTGAGCAGTGAGGTGAGCATTTGATTTTTTTTTTTATGTATGGAGGTATGGGGCATTATATGGGGGGAGAAGTGACATCCTGCATGGGGCATTATATGGAGGGGAGGTAGGGACATCCTGCGTGGGGTATTATATGGTGGGGGAGAAGTGACATCCTGCATGGGGCATTATATGGGGGGAGTGACATCCTGCATGGGGCATTATATGGGGGGACATCCTGCATGGGGCATTATATAGGGGGGTGACATCCTGCATGGGGTATTATATGAGGGGGAGAAGTGACATCCTGCATGGGTCATTATATGGGGGGGGGAGTGACATCCAGCATAGGGCTTTATATGGGGTGAGAGGTGACATTCTGCATGGGGCATTATATGGGGGGTGACATCCTGCATGGGGCATTATATGGGGGGAGTGACATCCTGCATGGGGTATTATATGGGGGGAGAAATGACATCCTGCATGGGGCATTATATGGGGTGAGAGGTGACATCCTGCATGGGGCAATATATGGGGTGAGAGGTGACATCCTACATGGGGCAGTATGTGTTGGGGGGACATCCTGCATGGGGCATTATATGGGCGGGTGATATTTTTCATGGGCATTATATGGGGGGTGACATCCTGTATGGGCTATTATGTGGGGTGGGACATCCTGCATGGAGCATTATGTGGGGGGGACATCCTGCATGGGGAATTATATGGGGGGTGACATCCTGCATGGGGCATTATGTGGGGGGATATCCTGCATGGGGCATTATGTGTGGGGGACATCCTGCATGGGGCATTATGTGGGGTGGGACATCCTGCATGGGGCATTATGTGGAGGGGACATCCTGCATGGGCCATTATGTGGGGGGGGCACAGCCTGCATGGGGCATTATGTGGGGGGCACAGCCTGCATGGGGCATTATGTGGGAGGGACATTCTTCATGGGGAATTATATGGGGGGTGACATCCTGCATGGGCCATTATGTGGGAGGGGGACATCCTGCATGGGGCATTATGTGGGGGGGGCACAGCCTGCATGGGTCATTATGTGGGGGGTCAAAGCCTGCATGGGGCATTATGTAGGGGTCACAGCCTGCATGGAGCATTATGTGGGGGGTCAAAGCCTGCATGGGGCATTATGTGGGGGGCACAGCCTGCATGGGGCATTATGTGGGAGGGACATTCTTCATGGGGAATTATATGGGGGGTGACATCCTGCATGGGCCATTATGTGGGAGGGGGACATCCTGCATGGGGCATTATGTGGGGGGGGCACAGCCTGCATGGGTCATTATGTGGGGGGTCAAAGCCTGCATGGGGCATTATGTAGGGGTCACAGCCTGCATGGAGCATTATGTGGGGGGTCAAAGCCTGCATGGGGCATTATGTGGGGGGCACAGCCTGCATGGGGCATTATGTGTGGGGTCACTGCCTGCATGGGGCATTATATGGGGGCACAGCCTGCGTGGAGCATTTTATGGGGTCCATTATTCTATATGGAGCAATATATGGAGCTCATAATACGGTATAGAGGACTATGTGGTGCCATTATACTGTGTGGAGGACATTACTGTCCGGTCTGCACTGTGAGCTGTGAGGATTCGCCGCTTTCTGAGTTATTGTGGAATTTACAATAGATATCGCTCATGTAATGTAAGAAGTGAAATCTTCGGGCTTGTACTATATATATATATATATATATATATATATATATATATATATTTATCTGCGGTATCTGTGCATCATGAATCGTGGTATGTGTTAAAGGGGCCACTGAGACTCTTTCGCCCAGGGCCCACGAAATCCTGGAGCCGCCCTGCAACGGTCATCATACATTACTATAACATTCTGGATAATGTGGGAGATCACACAGAGGAGGACTTACAGGTAATCTGTCACCAGGTGTTTGCTATGTATTCTGAAAGCACCATGATGTAGAGGCAGAGACCCTGATTCCAGTGATGTGTTACTTACTAGGCTGTGTGTGGCTGTTTCAATAAAATCAGTAGATTATCACTAGAAGACTATCTGTCTAGCCAGGTAGTCCTATTGCTCTGTACCCCTGCCTCCACCACTGATTAGCAGCTTTCTGCCTATGCACAGTGTACACAGAAAGCTGCCAATCAATGGTGTGGGCGGGGTTATACAAGACTCAGCATTCAGAGCTCTGCAGCAGAAAAAAATAGTGATTTTATCACAACTGCTCCACCGAGTAAAGTAATCAACACATGGAATCAGGGTCTCTGTCCCTGCATCATGCTTCTCTCAGACCAAATAGCATAAACCTGGTGACAGATTCCCTGTAATTCAAATGTAATTAACACCATAGGGTCATCTACACTTATAATAGAGACGTCCCATGGTTGTATGGGGGATAATACTGGACGAGTCATTCACACCCCATGATCTGATGACACACACGCATCCCCCTCTATGATACTTACGGATTCTTGGATCTCCGGGATCTCACTAATTCCATTGTTAGGATTCGACAGCTCAGTTGTTTCTAAAATAATGATGAAGAAATGAAATGTATTAGAGGATATTATTCCTACATAGATAATACAGCAATATAACGGAGAAATGACAAGATGTCTGTAAATGGGATTAATACTCGTTATATGGGGATTCTAAATAAGAGAATATACGGGGAATCCATAGATAAATGTAATGTAAATGATGGAGGAACCCCTTCATAAATAACAAAAGACTGACCATCACTTCCGAAAAGAAAATGGGTGTGAACAGGTGCATACTAAGAGTAGCCATCCAAATATATAACTAACAAAGTTGCACTCTGTAACGCTATAGCATGTAAACATGAAATAAATGAAATTTGAATTGCATTACTGCTGTAGAAAATAGGATAAAAGGAAGATACTTAGCGCATAATTTGGCCAATTCATGCATGGCCAGCAGCCACGGCAAGGCAACCTTCTTTTTCTGGGTGCATGCCAAGTAGCCACGGCAAGGTGACCTTTTTTTTTGCTGGGTGCATGCCCAGCAGTCACGGCAAGACGACCTTCTTTTGCTGGGTGCATGCCCAGCAGTCACGACAAGGCAACCTTCTTTTGCTGGGTGCATGCCCAGCAGTCACGACAAGGCGACCTTCTTTTGCTGGGTGCATGCCTAGCAGCCACAGCAAGGCGACCTTCTTTTGCTCGGTGCATGCCCAGCAGTCACGGCAAGGCGACCTTTTTTGCTGGGAACCTATCTCCACCCATCAGCCCAGGGTGGTTTTAATTACAACAGGATCCTACCTACCCATATAAATGTAGGCTTCAGCCTAGGAGAGGATTCACATTAGGAGAGGATTCCAACAAAAAGATCGCCTTGTCATTGGCTGCTGGGCATTCATGAATTGGCCAAATTATGTGCTCAGTATCTTAGTTTTTTCCCATTTTCTAGAGCAGTAATGCAATTTAAATTTAATTTATTTCATGTTACTTGCTATAGCACTGCAGAATGGACCCTCCATCACATGAATGAGGAAGCCCCCACCCACGCTGCACATATGAGTGATGGTAAGAGAGCTGAAACATAGGAGAGATTTGCAAATTAGCCTGGAAGTGCACTGGGGGCGTGTCACTGCACTTGGATTTCTTCTTTCACGCCCCCAGTGCACTTCCATTCTGATTTGTATATGGTGTATACTTTACATTTCTCCTGACTGGCACATTGGATTTCTACAAACAATTATTATTAGGGGACAATGGCCTATACCGTCACACCACTACTTCTATATGTAACAATGTGCTGCCAGGTTCCCATTACACAGAGTAGAGAGTAAATCTAACATTATCCTCCGTCCTCTGTAATATCTGGACATTCCTTGTAGAAGGTCGGGTGATCGCTCACCTGTAATCAGATCGCTGTTCAGCTCCGGCTGACTCCTATTAGGGTCAGGGATTTTCGGGGTCACATTTTGCCCATATTTGGCGTCGCCTCCTGTTGTTTCCTGATAGATATAATATATATAATTAATATGTGGAAGATTTCACTAAATCACCAAATACATAAATCATGAAGGACTAAACCAACATTTACAGATGCACCAATTGTAACGATACAAATCCCGCGCCATCTTCAGACCTTTTCTCAGAAAGTCTCCTCAGATACGGTGGATTAAGATACGTCTATTAATATTGATCCTTACCGGGCGTTCCAATGAGCGTTCTAGTATAGACAGGACTTTTTCGGCCAGTTCTTTAAAGACAGCCAAATCTTCAGTCTGAGATCTTTCTTCAGCCTATAAAGAAGGAAAAATGGAAAGGAGAAATTTGAGATGAGAGCGGTCAGAATGGAGGCGGAAATTGTATGTGACATCGGTTCTCTGTCTGCAGATACAATGACTACATACTGTATTTGGGGACTCGTTGTGTTTTACCGTATTTTTTGGACTATAAGATGCCTTTTTTTCCAAAATTTTTGACCTCCCTTCTAACACTCTCGCACCCCTCCAATCTATCCTAAACTCTGCTGTCTGACTAATCCACCTGTCCCCCCCGCTATTCCCTGGCTTTTCCCCTCGCTCCGCCAATCCCTTCACTGGCTCCACATTACCCAGAGACTCCAGTTCAAGACCCTAACCTTGGCATGCAAAGCCACCCACAACCTGTCTCCTCCATATATCTGTGACCTAGTCTTCCGGTACTTACCTGCACGCAACCTCCGATCCTCACAAGATCTTCTTCTCTACTCCCCTCTTATCTCCTCTTTCCACAATCGCATACAAGATTTCTCCCGTGCATCCCCCCTACTCTGGAACTCTCCACCCCAGCATATCAGACAGATTATTAATAATAATAATTGTCTGAATGTAGCTTACCAGGGGGGTGGCTGTGGTGGAGTGAGGTCACAGGAGGTAGGGTCAGTGCTGTAGGAAGCCGGCAGTAGAAGTGGGACGCTGCTGCGGGCCCCGAGCCGGGAGGAGCGGGGTATCCAGGAGGTGCGAGGCTGCGGGCCCTGGGCTTCAAGGAAATGTTAGCGGTGATTTAGGAGGGGAGTCCCCGCTCTGCCCATTGATTTTCTGGCGGTGGGCTTCAGGCAAATGGCCGCTGGAGGCAGTGCATGTGCAGATTTAGATCTCGGCTCAATGACGAGCTGAGATCTCAATTTGCGTATTGGCCATCTCCAGCAGCCTACTTCTTGAAGCCCACTGCAGAGAAATCAATAAGCAGAGCAGGGCCTCCCCTCCTGAATTACCGCTAACATTTCCTTGAAGCCCAGGGCCCGCAGCCTTGCACCTTCTGGACACCCCGCTCCTCCCAGCTTGGGGCCCACAGAAGCGCCCCACTCCTACTGCCGACTTCCTGCAGCAGCGACTCTGCCTCCTGTGACCTCGCTCCATTGCCACCACCCCCCTCAGTAAGAAACCGAAAATTCGGACTATAAGATAGGACTATAAGACAGACCCCCATTTTATTATAATAAATGTTTTTCCTATTTACCTCCCAAAAATTTTTGGTGCGTCTTATGGTCTGCAAAATACGATATATTAGAAGAAAAAGCTTCTATCCCTCCATTATTATCTATTAATATTGAGATGTTCTGTGCAGAGTGTCCGCCACTTACCTGGTGTAGTAATGTCCTGATATTCTGAAGTAAATCCGTCATATAGTCTGACGTTAGACGACGTTGTCGGTGTTTGGTCAGGCAATCCTTTACTAGCTCCATCACCAGCCGGTGAGTGAAGCTGAGGACGCCATCGGGTGGTAGAAGCACACTGTTAGGACGATTGATCATAAGGATCAACAATAGTGCTTTTACCTGAGGAATGTCCAAAACAATTCCAGCCATAGTGAAAAACTGCAAGTGCTATCAATCACTATAGAGCCAAGAAAGGCATGGGTGAGCCTATGTGCATTGTATATATAGCGACTGTGAGCAGTGATGTCACCATCACCTGTGACGTCATCACGGAATCTTGTGATAGAATCTTCATGGAGCAGCTCTGCGCAAATAGAATGCGGCCTGGTATTATATAAAGTGAAAACACCATACAATTAACTACCCATGTTATCATGACCGTTCTATTTTATATCCAATTAGAACACAACCAGGATAAAGGTGTGTTCACAAGTTGGATTTTGGCAGCATTTTTTTTCTACCTCAAAAATCAAAGGAGGCAGGAAAAACGCTGCTTAAAATTCAGGTGTTTTTACTTGTGTTTTTTTTTCCATTCATTTGAATGGGTGAAAAATGCTGCAAAACCTCTGAAAGACTTGACAAGCTGCAGATTTAAAAAAAATGCAAAAAAAACAGCATGTGAATGAGATATCAGAAATGTCATTCACTAAGATGGTACTGTAAAACACAGCATTTTTGCTGAAGAAGAATAAACAGTGAATACACCCTAAAGATATCCTCAGTCATATTATGGGAAATATTGTATATTTCGCATTTATTATCTCACGTGTTTTTCTTCACCATAGAACTTTTAAAGCTGTGTGCCCACTATTAGTGTTGAGCCACCCCCGTAGTGTTCGAGTTCGGTTCGGTTCGTCGAACACCCGTGTGTTCGCCGAACTGTTCTTCGAACTGTTCGTCGAACACCTTCCAACACCGTTAAAACCAATGGCAGGCAAACAAAAACACATAGAAACACATAGAAAACACCTTCAAAGGTGTCCAAAAGCTGACAAACTGCTCAGAAGACACAACTAACACATGGAAAAGTGACAAGTACATATAGTCATGCGAAAAGAAAAGAGGTGGAGGAGTAAAAGGAGGGGGAGACACAGATATAGGCATGTCATGCCCTTCTAAAATCCAAAAAGTGAGAAGCCGACACGTTCAGTCCGCTCCTGCCCGTGCCACCTCCGTGTCGCCGGGTTTGTGCCAGAGCCGCGGTGAACCCTGACGGCCAGCCCCCCTCTCCCAATACTGGTGCCTGTCCGCTGGTGGGTCGAGCGAGCCCCCCTGTGGTGGAGGCAGCTCTAAGCTTTTTAATTTAAATTGTCTCTCTAATTTGAATAAATACACTTTAAATCCATTTACAAGGATCTATTGGAGGGCAAGTCTCATGCCAGCAGCCGCGTAATTCCAGCTCCAGTAGCGTCCACTAAAGCTGCTGCAGTTAAAAAGCTTTTATAAGGATCGAGCTCGGCTGTCCACCGCAAGGCATCCTACTGCCAGTCCGAGCCCCTATGCCTTGGGGTGCCTCCTGATGCTCTTCACTGAGTATCCCGTGGTCCCGAAGCATTTCCTTTGAAAAAATGAAGTGTCCAAACTACAGGTGGTGTAGCTTGCTTAACAGCCGGGATAATCCGCTGACTAGCAGACCCTGCTACTAGGCACAAAGTATTTCCTGGGCTAGATGCAGTTAAAAATTTGTAATTAGATACTCTCGTTGGATGCTGAGAAAGCATTCCATAGAGTCTCCTGGCACGCCATATATGATTCTCTTAAAAAGATTGGGGTAGGGGTCTAGGGGACCCTTTTATAGCCAAAATCACGGCCCTGTATCGCAATACGTCACCTAGGCTGAAGATAAATGGAACTGTAGCACCCTGAGGGCTCGGTTGCTACAGAGGTATTGCACCTCACCCAGAGGTGTGATATCTCACTCTCAGGTAAGGATGTAGTGTGGATCAGGACCCGACACCTGCATGTATTACACCACATTGCCGTGGGGCAGGGCGACCAATATGCCCCTGAGATGGGCACGACAGTCCCTGTCCCTGGCTGGAGTGGGGGGAGGGAACACTGAGGAAGGGGAACCCTGTAGTGCAGGAGCAGGGAGGAAGCAGTTCCTGGGTGCATTGAGAAGGGAGTATAAAAGGTGGGCACCATCTTAGTTCAGTGCAGAGAAGTCTGAGCAGAAGTGGCAGGGAGCAGGGGCTCTGCATGAGCTCTGCTCCGGAGGCGGGCCTAGTAACAGAGGCCCAGGCCTGGAAGAGGGAGAAGGAAGGAAGAGGAGCGGAGAAGGCTCCAGGAACGAGGAACGAAGGGATCTCAGGGGTGCGGACGGGCGAGTCGCCACCGCACGCCAGAATCCACCTGCGTGGAGGGGTCAGGCCAAAGGGGGAGACCGGTCCCCGAAACTAGTGGAGGCAGGAAACGACCCTCAGCTAGAAACAGGAGGCTGTGACATTTTATGTGGCGCAGCCCCTCGCTACACCCGCTAGGAAGGCACCACATAGGGTCAGGGAAACTGGCGCCAAGTTTACCAAGAGGAGGCCCGAGGCAGCCAGACAGAAGAGTTGGTAAGAAAGGCCAGACAAAGGACACACAAAGGGGGTCCTGTGAACTGCTCCAAAGTTATCTGGGAGTTGTCTGAGCCCCTCACCTGGTGAGCACAGTACGACGTGGGCAGCCGTTACCTGCAGACGTGGTCTGGATAATAAGAACTGTGAGTAAAGGCCCTGGACTGCATCACTGACTCCGTGGCATTACTGCTGCTGCCCTGCACCATCACCCCCATCCTCCGCATACACTGCCCTGAGGCTATACTCCTCCCGTGGGGAGTTATGCTACGCTCTGCTGCACCCACAACACCAGCCTCAGCGGTCTGCCCTGGAGCGGCGGTTCACTCTGACCGCAATCCACGGGTGGCGTAGTCGGACATTTAAACATCAAAACCACATAAATAGTTCCGCCACTGGTTTGACCGCCCTGAGCCACGGAACCGGGTTGCCGCCACGGAGACTACAACCATCAGCATCCACCAAAAAGGGTCCGGCTCCGGGTGTCCCAAGGCCCAGGGGGCGCGTCAGAACATTTTCATCACCTTTCACAATCACCAATGGGACAAGGCAGGGATGTTCTCTGTCCCCTCTCTTATACATCCTAGTGACGGAGCACCTGCTCTCATCAATTCGCCATAACCCCAATATTAGGTGGATTGAGGTGGGAGGCACCGAGTACAAGTGCTCTCTATTTGCTGA
Organism: Phyllobates terribilis; assembly: GCF_046119375.1. NCBI lineage: Eukaryota > Metazoa > Chordata > Amphibia > Anura > Dendrobatidae > Phyllobates > Phyllobates terribilis. The sequence goes on from NW_027363081.1 coordinate 558,154, forward strand.
TGATGTCCTAGTATATATCACTCAATCACATATATCCATCCATGCTGTTATGGCTGAAATAGATCACTTTGTTACATGGTCAAATTTTAAAATCAATGCAACGAAGTCTGAGGCCCTCGATGTCTCCCTCGCCAAATCCATATAGGATTCCATCCAGTCCAACTTTCCCTTTGCCTGGCCCTCACAGGGTATCAAATACTTAGGAATTCCTATTCATAGAGACCTCTCCCATCTATGTTATCTTAATTTTGGGCCCTTTATTGAACAACTCCATACAGACCACGGTTGGCAAGTTAGAACTGTAAGATTCACTACGTGAACCACTGGTGTTTTGTGGAAAAGCACATGTACACTGTGTTCCAAATTATTATGCAAAAAGTGTTTAGGAGTGATAAGGGAAGAATTTGTTTGTTTGTCAGTTAAACGCATTGATGGTGATGTGTGTCAGGGCTCTTTATATCACTGTAAGCAATTGCAGACACCTGTGCTAATTAGTTTGGCAGGTGTGTCCAATGAAAGGCAAGACTACTTAAGAAGGCTGTCTCACATTATTAAGCAGCCTACATTTTCTGCCAAAATGGGAAAGAAAAAGGATGTGTCGGCTGCTGAGAAGCAGCAAATTGTGGAGTGTTTAGGTCAAGGCATGACTACAATCAACATTGTGCGATGATCAGGATGAAGTGTCTTGGCAATCAAGAAGTATGTAGCTGATTCACAGTACACACGTGTGCATGCTGATAAGGGCAAATTGAGGACTCTTTCCTACAGGCAATTACGTCAGGTTGAAAGAGCAGCGGCAAAAAAGCCTTGTCATAGCAGCAGACAAGTTTTTGAAGCTGCTGGTGCCTCCAACGTCCCCCGAACAACAAGATGCAGGGTCCTTCAGAGGTTTGCAGCTGTGCATACGCCATCCTGTCGACCTCCTCTATCCACTTCACACAAGCAGAAACGGCTCCAGTGGGCCAAACATTACATGAAGACTGATTTCAAAACTGTTTTGTTCACGGGTGAGTGCCGTGCAGCGCTCGATGGTCCAGATGGATGGAGTGGAGGATGGCTGGTTGATGGACACCCCACGCAAACACGGCTACAGCGCCAACAAGGAGGAGGTGGAGTAATGTTTTGGGCTGGAATCATGGGGAGAGAGATTGTCGGCCCCTTTAGGATCCCTGAAGGTGCTAAAGATGAACTCCATAATGTATGTGGATTTTCTCAAACAGCACTTCCTGCCATGGTTCAAGAAGAAGAACCGTGTATTTCACAGCAAGATCATTTTTCTGCATGATAATGCACCATCTCATGCTGCACATAAAACATCTGCATCTCTGGCTGATATGGGCATAAAAGGGGACAAACTTATGGTGTGACCCCCATGCTCCCCTGACCTCTACCCCATTCAGAACCTTTGGAGCATCATTAAAAGGAGTGTCTATGATGGCGGGAGGCAGTTCACATCTAAGCAATAGCTCTGGGAGGGTATTCTGTCCTCATGCAAAACAATTGAAGCAGAAACCATCCAAAACCTGACAAATTCAATGGACGAGAGAGTTCAGAAGCTCCTTTCGAACAAGGGGTCCTATGTGAAAATGTAACATCACCTAGAATAAAGTTTTGAGTTGAAAACTGTTTGATTTCAGTTTCTAACAACCTGCTAATGCTTATAATTTCAAAAATCACCATTTTTTTGGTCTTTATTAAAATGAAAAGGTTGATCGAAAAGTTTGGGGGATCTAAGAGTTTGGCAACCCAGTAGTCATGATTACTTCGAATTCTGACAATATGAGGGTCATGCTGCAGGTAGTGCAGCAAGAAGGCACTTATGTGTCTTGCGCATCTCGGAGCCCCAAAATTATTTTCCGGGCTAGATGCAGCTAAAAATTATTATTAATTTTAAATCTGGTGAAGCTTTAGTATAGATGGCCTAATAGGATCAGTGCTGCACACTGCTGCAAAGCCCAAATTATTTTCCAGTCAAGATACAGATAAACATGATTAGTAATTTTAAATCTGGTGGAGCTTATTATAGATGGCCTAATAGAATCAGTGCTGCACACTGCTACAAAGCCCAAATTATTTTCCAGCCAAGATACAGATAAACATGATTAGTAATTTGAAAGCTTATAACGGTTGGTAGGGTGATTTTAACCAATCATCAAGCTTTTACTCTCCCCAGGATGACACAGGGGTAGAAAAGTCGTTTCGGATCCATGATTTGTTCATCTTTATGAACGTGAGTCTGTCTACATTATCAGTGGAGAGCCGCGTGCGCTTATCTGTCAGCACACCACCAGCAGCGCTAAACACACGTTCAGACAGAACGCTGGCTGCGGGGCATGACAAGATCTCCAAGGCGTAAGTGGCTAGCTCTGGCCATTTATCCAGATACGAAGCCCAAAAAGAGCAAGCGTCCAGTGACACAGTCGTGGCTTCAATGTTTACTTGGAGATACTCCTGTACCATCGTCTCTAGGCGTTGACTATGTGTCAGACTTCTTGTCTCCTGTGGCCTTGCAAAGGATGGGCTAAAAAAGTGGTGAAATGATTCCGCAAAATTGATGTTACCAGCAGATACTGTGGTTCTGTTACGGTTTGAGTGCTGAACACTTGACGGTCCCACGGTTGGCAAGTTGGAACTGTGAGATTCACTATGTGCACCACTGGTATTTTGTGGAAAAGCACATGTAAGATTCTGCAACAGTCTCTGCTGATACTCCTGCATGCGTGCATCCCTTTCTATGGCAGGAATAATTTCTGCAAATTTACTTTTGTACCGGGGATCTAACAGTGTGGCAACCCAGTAGTCAGGATTATTTCTAATTCTCACAATTCGAGGGTCATGTTGCAGGTAGTGCAGCAAGAAGGCACTCATGTGTGTTGCGCATCCAGGAGCACCAAGTCCCTGTTGTGTTGGTGGCGAGGTAACAATCATGCTTCCTTCCTCTGTCCTCTCCCCCCAACCTCGCACAACAGAAATGTGATCAAGGTCTCCCTCATCTGATGAGTCTTCCATCAGTTCGTCTTCCACTTCTTCCTGGGCTCCTGCACCTTCCTCACTAGTTTGGCTGCTACCATGCGCCCTGGTAAAACCATCTCACCCACCCTCACATGCCTGCCGCCTTGGTGCTGCCGACCGTCTGGACCTTGCAGATGTTAGCCCTTCCGCATACAACTCCTCCTCCTCTACTTCCTCCACCTCCTCTTGTGCCACTACCTGACTCCGAATTCTGTTTAACATGTGCTCCAGCATGTAAATCACCGGAATAGTCATGCTGATAATGGCATCGTCAGCACTAAACATCTTCGTCGCCATTTCAAAACTGTGCAGAAGGGTGCATAGGTCCCTGATCTGAGACCACTCCTCCAGCGTGATTTGCCCCACCTCTGGATCTTGTTGGCCCAGGCTATACGTCAGAACGTATTGCACCAGGGCTTGTCGGTGCTGCCACAGTCGCTGCAACATGTGCAGAGTTGAATTCCACCGGGTAGGCACATCGCATTTTAGCCGGTGAAGTGGCAGGCCCAACGACTTCTGTAGAGATGTAAGTCGCTGAGCTGCGGGATGCGAACGGTGAAAGTGAGCACACAGCGACCGTGCCCTCTGCAGAAGGCCATCTAGTCTGGGATAGTGGGCTAAAAATTGCTGGACAACCAGGTTCAACACGTGAGCCATACAAGGCACGTGTGTGACATTGCCCCGGCGAAGGGCTGCACCCAGGTTTGCAGCATTGTCGCACACGGCCTTCCCTGGTTTCAGGTCCAGTGGAGACAACCATTCATGAAATTGGTTCTCCAGAGCTGACCACAACTCCTCAGCTGTGTGACTCACATTTCCCAGACATTTCAATGTAAAAACCGCCTGATGACGTTGAGCCCTGCTGCCAGCATAGTAAGGAGGTGTGCAGGATCCCTTCTGCGCAGTTAGAAAGCTTGTGGCATGACCAGACAGGCTTTGGGTGCAGGTGGAAGACCGAGAGGAGGTTGAGGAGGCAGAAGCAGTGGAGGAAAAATGACATAAAGAGGATTGACGCACAACTCGTGGGGACGGCAAGACTTGGACAGCAGCCCCTTGTCCTGCTGTCACCATAGTTACCCAGTGCCCAGTCAGCGACATGTAACGCCCCTGTCCATGCCTACTCGTCCAAGTGTCTGTGGTGAAATGCACCCTGTCACACACAGAGTTTCTCAAAGAAGCGGTGATGTTGTGTGCGACATGCTGGTGGAGCGCAGGCACACCTTTCTTTGAGAAGTAGTGCCGACTGGGCATCTGGTACTGGGGCACTGCGACGGACATAAGGTCTCGAAAATCCTCTGTGTCCACCAGGCGGAAAGGCAGCATTTCTGTAGCCAAGAACTTGCAGATGGTGAAATTCAACCTCTTAGCTTTCTCATGGCTAGGAGGAAATGGTCTTTTACTTGTCCACATCTGAGGGATCGAGGGCTGGCTATTGTGCTTAGACGGGGTTGATAAGGGTGTCCCCGGCAAACTGCCGGTCTGTGAGGAAGATGCAGGCGGACATGTTAGGTTGCCTTGATCCAAAGGTGGTGCTATCGATGTCGGACAGCGCTCAACACCAGCTGGTGTTACCACCTCCAAAGAAAATGATGACCTGCCAATCACGCTGGCTGTTGCGGGTAAAGAGGTGGCAGGTCTGCGCCCCAAAACAGGTGTGACTGCTGTCCCCCCAGTCACAGAGGATGAAGAGGCCGCGGATGCACAAGATATGGCAGACGGTGGTTGGCCCGGCCGGCTAGGCCGCATTGTAGCACACTGAGCTTCCCACTGCAACTTATGCTTCATGTCCATGTGCCGGTTCATGCATGAAGTACTCAAACTATGTATTTTTTGGCCTCTACTTAGCTTTTGCTGACAAATGTTACAGATAACACGAGTTGGGTCATCTTTATCGATCTGAAAAAATGCCCAGGCTATGCAAGGTTTAGCACCCATGCGACCTGAAGAGCCACCACGACTTGTGGTGAGAGGCAGAGTTGTGTTTGAGGATGCAGTTGTTGACGTGCTTCCAGTACTACGTCTCTGTCCAGGAAGGCGCAACCTGACCTCGTCGTCACTAGCATCTTCCTCCACCTCCTCTGCTGACCTCATCTCTTGGCTGACTGTGGGTTGACAGTAAGTGGGATCTCCAACCTCATCATCATCACCCTGTGCGTTATCACACCCGTCGTCCTCAGAGCCAACCTGTTCCTGCCCTGACAAAAAACTAAAGTTGTCGCTCCAATCAGGTATTTGAGTCTTATCATCGTCTTCCTCATTGTCTCCACCAACAGGAGTTACAGTTTGGGAATGAGGGTCTACATTATGGTCAGAACCTTCTGCGTCTGGTCCTGGATCCGACTCATAAAGATTCTGGGCATCAGTGCAGATCATTTCCTCGTCTGGATTCACAGAAGCGCTGGAGTCGACCTCTGATTCCCAGGCTATAGTATGAGTAAACAGCTCTGCAGACTCAACCATCTGTTCTACCTCATACTCAGACGGGCAGCTGGAGATTTGGGAGCTGTGAGGAAGCAAGTGCGATTGGGGTGACACCTTTGAAGACTGGAGTATTTGTGATGTTGAAGTTGATGTGGAGGAGAGCCCACTTAAAGGAGCACTTGATATCCGTTGAAGCACCTGCTGTTTTTGTGCCTCATCTGGAATTTGTAGCGATTGGCGTGGCCGTAAGAAAGGGATCTTATCACATTGTCCGCTAAAAGAAGTAGACATTTTAGTTTGGCTGGAAGATGGTCTTTCTTCTGCAGATGTTACTGTTGCTTTAACACCTACCCCACGGACACAACCTTTTTTCCCCTTCCCAACACGCCTATTCCCCTTTCCACCAGCAGCAGGCCTTTTTCCACTCATTTTGGTGGTTAACTAATTAACAACTCTGGAGTTGTTTGCACAAAAAAACAATGGATGGGAACCGAGCAGAGCTGAGTGGCCAAACTGTGGTATTAGGCCAAAACTATTGGCTGGGTTAGATGCAGAAAAAAATTATATTCAATTTGCAACCTGATGGAGGTCAGTATAGATGGACTAATAGAACAAGTCCCACACACTGCTAGAAGGCCAAATATTTTTTCAGAGCTAGATGCAGATAAAAATTATTTTTAATTTGCAACCTGATGGAGGTCAGTATAGATGGACTAATACAACAAGTCCCACACACTGCTAGAAGGCCAAATATTTTTTCAGACGTAGATGCAGAAAAAAATATATTCAGTTTGCAACCTGATGGAGGTCTGTATAGATGGATTAATAGAACAAGTACCACACACAGCTAGAAGCCCAATATTTTTTCAGAGGTAGATGCAGAAAAAAATATATTCAGTTTGCAACCTGATGGAGGTCAGTATAGATGGACTAATACAACAAGTCCCACACACAGCTAGAAGCCCAATATTTTTTCAGAGGTAGATGCAGAAAAAAATATATTCAGTTTGCAACCTGATGGAGGTCTGTATAGATGGATTAATAGAACAAGTCCCACACACAGCTAGAAGCCCAATATTTTTTCAGAGGTAGATGCAGAAAAAAATATATTCAGTTTGCAACCTGATGGAGGTCAGTATAGATGGACTAATACAACAAGTCCCACACACAGCTAGAAGCCCAATATTTTTTCAGAGGTAGATGCAGAAAAAAATATATTCAGTTTGCAACCTGATGGAGGTCTGTATAGATGGATTAATAGAACAAGTCCCACACACAGCTAGAAGACCAATATTTTTTCAGAGGTAGATGAAGAAAAAAATATATGCAGTTTGCAACCTGATGGAGGTCAGTATAGATGGACTAATACAACAAGTCCCACACACAGCTAGAAGCCCAATATTTTTTCAGAGCTAGATGCAGAAAAAAATTATATTCAATTTGCAACCTGATGGAGGTCAGTATAGATGGACTAATAGAATGATGCTATGCCCAAAAGATTTTACTTCACTAGGTGCAGTAAAAAAATTGGTATTCTATACACAGGTGGTATATCTTGCAACACAGATAGGCTACTCCACTGACTAACACACTCTGCAATAGGCCAAAAAGGATTAGCTTTGCTAGATTCAGCCAAATGCTGTGAAAAAAACTTGCACAGCACTGGCACAGACCTGCCTGGCAAAAACTGATAGGAACTGAAGTAACCTAGTCCTGAAAAGGACTGCAATTACAATTAGTCTTTACTCCCACAACCTATCTATTTAAGAGCACAGACCTGCCTGATAAAAGTCGTAGGAAATGCTGTAACCTAGTCCTTAAAAGGACTGCAATCACAACTATTCCCTACTCCCAAGCTATCTGTAGATTTGTGCGAAAATTGGCTTGAAATTAACAAGGTATAGCGCACACAGCAACAGCGGTGCCGTCTAACACGCAGCTGCAGCAGTGAGAAAATGGTGGCGACGGGGAAAATGGCTTGGTCTTATAGGGCAAGGACATGTGACATACACTGCCAATGACACATGCCCTTGCTTGTGTGAAAAAAAGCACTTCGCTCCGTGTGTGCGCTGCTGATAGGCTGACAGATTGCACCTCCCCACTGTAAATGCGGGAAAGAGAAAAAAAAATGGAGATCTTCATTGTTCCTGCAGAGATCCATCCCCTGCCCCTCCCCCCGCCCCGCTGTACACTCAAACTGCGTATTAACATTAATTTTCATCATTACTGAGAAAAAATCCAGTTATGATTTTGGTGCACGAACAGTTATGGAACATAACCTCGAACAGCCGAATTTTTCTCAAATTGTTCGTGTTCGCCGAACGGCTCGAACACCGCCCAAAACAGCTCGAATTTGAGATTGGCGAACAGTTCGAGTAGAACAACGCTCATCTCTACCCACTATGTGTTTTTTAGGCATTTCTGCAGTGTAACTTCCGCCGCGGAAACACTTAAAAAACGCTTGGTGATAGGTCTGCAATGGTCCCCAATGATAATCTGCATGTGCTGTGCACATGCCGCGGAGATTTCCGCTGCGGATTATCATTGCGGAAAAATCCGCAGCACGTCCTTTAATTTTGCGGAGTCGCTGCGATTTAGCTGCCATTGACTTGCATTGGAACGCATAACATCCGCATGACTACAAATACACATGTGGATATTATGCGACTCAATGCGTGGATGGTACCCGGGTCTGGAGATGAAGAGACTCTCCTCCAGACCCGGGTACCATAGTACCTGTAGTTAAAATAGAATTAAAATAAAAAATAAACATATACTTACCTTCTGATGGCCCCTGTCTGCTCCCGGCGGTGCTGCTGGCTCTTCGGCTGCTCACGGTGGTAAAATGACCTTCCATGACGCCATTTAGTCATGTGACAGGTCACGCGACCGCTGACATCGGCGGTCGCGTGACCTGTCACATGACTAAATGACGTCATGGAAGGTCCTTTTACAGCACCGTGATCCGCCGAAAACACCGGACGCACCGGAGAAGGAGATCGAGGACCATCGGAAGATGAGTATAATGTTTTTTTTTTATTTTTCACCATTATTATTCTTTTTTTTTATTATTGATGCTGCATTTGCAGCATTGTAACTTCGTCACACTATATAAATCCATGCCGGTTGCATGGAATTATATAGTGTGACCAAGTTGTCAAGCACTTTTCCAAGTGATGCTAAAATCACTTGACAAAGCGCTTGACAACCCAGGGAGATGCAGAAACGCTTAGGAAAAATCCGCAGCATTTCTGCATCGTGGTCATATATCCTAACTCATTGGCAAACTGTTATACAAGGCTATATTCACACTAGACGTTTTTTTAGCGGGCTTTTTTATGCAAATTTTCAGCTGCGTTTTACAGTACCAACAAAGTCTATGAGATTTCTGAAATCTCATGCACAAAGCTTGCTTATTTGTCCTCAGTATTTTGTGCTTTCCATGGCTTTTTGCAATAGAGTATGTCACTTGTTTCAGCGTTTTTCACCCATTAAAAAAAAGGGTGGAGGAAAAAAATGCTGAAAAAAAGCCTAGTGTGAACATTTTGCTGCGTTTTTAGTGAAAAAAGCAAGTATGTGACACACATTTACTTTTGTGATTTTCCCAAGTTTAAACCATCTTGTCTTGGTCACCTGAGATAGCAGCTTGGATTATTACAGTTTAATTAAATTAGTGATGCCTACAAAGTAAACATTGGTTGAGCTAGGTGTGAGATTGAACAACACGTGTGGCCCAGGGAGGTGTGAAAATGAACAATGCCTGAGCAACTCAATGGCAAACCATAATGTGAAAGTAAATAGTGTCCTACAAATTCAATGCACTGCCAGGGTCTTAGATAAACCATTCCAGACCAATTCACCCCCCCCACTGTTACATTTGTAATGTGTACTTTTTCATGAACATATGTCTTGCAATGGTGAACTGTTTTCATGTGTCTATGGTGGAAGCAAAGCTGAACTTTGGGATCCTGAAAAACGCACCAAAAATGCACCAAGAACCACTGCAAACAAAAACACCAAAACCTGCGTTTTTGACGCTACTTCTTTCCTGCCAAGAGATTATGTTTTGCTACAGAAAAAAAACACCTAGTGTGAATATAGCCTAAGACTTACTCTGCCAGCATTAATAGTCAATATTCTGTATACAAATAGGACTCCAATCCATGTATTCAGTTTATCATAAACATGCCTGAGTTAATCTGCCAAATACACATAGTATGCTTTCTCATAGGTGAAATATAAATCCTGTTAAAGGTCCAAGCTGCAGCAGTTAAGTAGAACAAAACAGACCTCTTCATTCTTTGTAGGTGGAAAAACTTTCGAAATTGTCAGTGTATCAAGTACTTATACTCCTGACTGTATATAGTATAATTGCCGCACTGCTACATACAGGTGCTTCTCAGAAAATTAGAATATCTTCAAAAAGTGAATTTATTTCAGTTCTTCAATCCAAAAAGTGAAACTCATATATTATACAAAGTCATTACAAACAGAGTGATCTGTTTTAAGTGTTTATTTCTGCTAATGTTGATGATTATGGCTTACAGCCAATGAAAACACAAAAGTCATTATCTCAGTAAATTAGAATTAACAAGAAACACCTGCAAAGGCTTCCTAAGCATTTAAAAAGGTCCCTTAGTCAGTTTCAGTAGGCTCCACAATCATGGGCAAGACTGCTGACTTGACAGATGTCCAGAAGGAAGTCATTGACACACTCCTCAAGGAGGGTAAGCCACAAAAGGTCATTGCTAAAGAAGCAGCTGTTCACAGAGTGCTGTATCCGAGCATATTAATGGACGTGGAAGGAAAAAGTGTGGTAGAAAAAGGTGCACAAGCAACCGGGATAACCGCAGCCTTGAAAGGATTGCTAAGAAAAGGCCATTCAAAAATTTGGGGGAGATTCACAAGGAGTGGACTGCTGCTGGAGTCATTGCTTCAAGAGCCACCACACACAGACGTATCCAGGACATGGGCTACAAGTGTCGCATTGCTTGTGTCAAGCCCCTCATGACCAATAGACAACGCCAGAAGCGTCTTACCTGGGCCAAAGAGAAAAAGACCTGGACTGATGCTCAGTGGCCCAAGGTGTTGTTTTCAGATGAAAAGTACATTTTGCATTTCATTTGGAAATCAAGGTCCCAGAGTCTGGAGGAAGAGTGGAGAGGCCACAATCCAAGCTGCTGGAGGTCTAGTGTGAAGTCTCCACAATCAGTGATGGTTTGGGGGGCCATGTCATCTGCTGGTGGAGGTCCACTGTGTTTTATCCAGACCAAAGTCAGCGCAGCCGTCTACCAGGACATTTTACAGCACTTCATGCTTCCCTCTGCCCACAAGCTTTATGGAGATGGAAATGTCATTCTCCAGCAGGACTTGGCCCCTGTCCACACGGCCAAAAGTACCAATACCAGGTTTACACACAACAGTTTCACTGTGCTTGATTGGCAGCAAACTCGCCTGACCTTAACCCCATAGAGAATCTATTATAGAGAATCTATGGGGTATTGTCAAGAGGAAGATGAGACCCCAGACCCCACAATACAGATGAGCTGAAGGCTGCTATCAAAGCCACCTGGGCTTCCATAACACCTCAGCAGTGCCACAGGCTGATCCCTCCATGCCACATTGCCGCATTGATGCAGTAATTGATGCACAAGGAGCCCGAACAAGTATTGAGGGCATTTACTAAACATACATTTCAGTAGGCCAACTTTTCGGATTTTAAAAACATTTTTCAAGCTGTTGTTATGAAGTATTCTAATTTACTGAGATAATGACGTTTGTGTTTTCATTGGCTGTAAGCCATAATCATCAACATTAACAGAAAAAAACACTTAAAATAGATCCCTCTGTGTGTAATGACTCTATATAATAGATCCCTCTGTGTGTAATGACTTTATATAATAGATCCCTCTGTGTGTAATGACTCTATATAATAGATCCCTCTGTGTAATGACTCTATATAATAGATCTCTCTGTGTGTAATGACTCTATATAATAGATCCCTCTGTGCGTAATGACTCTATATAATAGATCCCTCTGTGTAATGACTCTATATAATAGATCACTCTGTGTGTAATGACTCTATATAATATAGGAGTTTCACTTTTTGCATTGAAGAACTGAAATAAGCTAACTTTTGATGATATTGTAATTTTGTAAGAAGCACCTGTATATAGTATGAAGCCCCACTGCCCCATATGTGTATGTATAATTTGATGCACATGACTCGCCCCCTGGGCCGTGGGGTACACGGAACCGGGCCTTCTAGTGTACGGTGCTGATGGGGGTAGTAGTGGCAACCCGATCCCGTGGCTCAGGGTGGTCAGACCAAATGGTGGCAGTCTATTTATCAGTGTTTTGAATGTCCGACTACGCCACCCGTGGATTGCGGTCAGGGATAACCGCCGCTGCGAGGCAGACTGCTGAGGCTCGTGTTGGTGTGCAGCACAGGTGTAGGATAACTCCCCACGGGAAGAGTGTAGCCTCAGGGCAGTGTAGGTGGATGTTGGGGGTGATAGTACAGGCCGCAATAGTAAGAGTTCAGAGTCCGCTTCAAACAGTTCAGGGTCTTTATTGTAGATATTATTAATGACCCAACAGTACCGGTTAGGAATGGGCCTGGGTGTCTGAGAGCATTCGGGCGAGCCCCACTGGTCAAGGTGAGTGTGTAGGCCTATCGTTCTCTCTATGCTCTTTCTGACTATCCCCCTTTTCGTGGTGTAATAGCCCACGTCCCTGAGCTGGCCGTGTACTTCTCTCCTGTATGGCATGCGACTAGGGCCTTGGGTACCTGTTGCTTGCTCCTCGATGTACTGGTCCCTCTGTGTGGTGGAGCCTCCAGGCTTCTTAGGCCAAGGGACCTGAAATCCCTCGCAGGTTGGTTCTCTGCTGCTGGGCTTGTAACCCTGACAGCCCCGGACCCCAATGTCCGGTAGATTGGTTCTCTTCCAGGACCGGCTCTCGTCACCTCTGTCCCTGGCTTGCAGTTTCTCCTCTGCCTCACGGACTCCTCAGCTACAGCTGAACTGTCCCTCCTTCTCTGGGACTAGTCTCACTCCTGAGCTAGGTCTTCCAGTTCTCTCTAACCCTGCCCCCAGTTCCAGCTTTTATAGGGGCAGCCAGCTCCCCCTGCTGGCCTGGGACGGGAGGTGCTGTATGCTAATTGTCCCTAACCAGGGGACCTCCTTCCTGTTCTCAGACACAGATTATTGTTTGTGGCATCCAGGCCTGGGGTGACACATTCTCCCCTAGTAAAATGTAGAACTCCGGACTAAATAGGAAACACAAATACAGGGTATAAATGACAACATAACATATATACAAGTATATTTTGTCCTTGAGGTCACGGCGCTTCTGTAGCGCTGGCGTCCCTGCCCTCTGCTAGGCAGGGACGCTGCTCCCCTCACCGCTCTGTTCCATGCCCGGCGTCCTCTCCCCGCTCTGCTGTCAGCGCGCGCTCCTTCCCGGCGTCCTCCTCCCGCTCTGCTCTCAGCGCGCGCTCCTTCCCGGCCCCTGTGCTTAGGGCGCGCGCGCGCGCGCTCCCCTCCTCTTAAAGGGGCCGCGCGCGCCGTCCTAAGGAGTCCCCGGCCAATGGCCGGAGGACTTCATCATATATAAGGCACCTCCTCCAAAATGGAGGTGCCCGAGCAATGTTGTTTGCACCTGTGTCTCACCTGTGCTTCAGCCCTCAGGTCCCGTTGCCAGTTACCTGCCAGTTACCTGCCAGTTTCCTGCCAGTTTCCTGCTAGTTACCTGCCTGATTCCTGCCTGAATACTTGTTACCTGCCTGCCTGCCTGAGGTCCGACGGTCTGCCTTACAACTCCGGTCAGTCTGTCTAAGGACCAACTTGTCCGCTCACCTGGGAGCGCACATCAGCTACCTGCCTGCTTGCCTGAGGTCCGACGGTCTGCCTTACAACTCCGGTCAGTCTGTCTATGGACCAGCTTGCCCGCTCACCTGGGAGCGCTTCTCCGCTACCTGCCTGCTTGCCAGCCTGGAGGCTCCGTTGTCACGTGCTGTGACCACCAGCTATCTCAGAGACTCTTGCCCGCTCACCTGGGAGCGCTTCTCCGTTACCTACCTGCCTGCCAGCCCGGAGGTTCCGCCGTCACGTGCCGTGACCACCTGCTATTCCAGAGACTCTCGCTTGCTCACCTGGGAGCACACGTCTACCATCTGCCTGCTAGCCTACCCGGAGGTTCTGCCATCACAGGTCGTACCTACCCCATACCCAGAGACTGCCCTGATCACTTGCCGTAACTCCCTGTCCGTTCACCCGGAGACTGCCACCCGCTCCCTTACAAGGGCCGCCCCCTTGTATAGTAGCTCAGAGGTTCCGCCTCCCGGACCCGTTACAGTTTGCTCGGGCCATGGAACCCGGTGGCACCCAAGCTCCCTCGCTCTCGGACCTCTGTCTTGAACTGTCCCGTCAGAGGTCCCAACAGGAGGCCATCCTGGGTCACCTGCGGAATGTTAATACTCGCCTGAACACTCTGTCTGATCCACCAACAACCTCCGCCAGTGCCATATCTTGCAAACCGGCAGCTCCGCTGCCCACTAATACTATGGTATCCTACCCCGGACCCCGGCTCTCTGCACCTCCTCGCTTCGGAGGCGACCCCGTCCAGGCTCGGGGCTTCATAAATCAGTGCACCCTGCACTTTGAACTTTTGTCCCATCAGTTTAATTCTGACCGGGCCAAAATTGCCTTTATCATGTCCCATCTCACCGGGGAGGCCCTGGCCTGGCTAAATCCTCTATGGGAGAGAGGAGACCCCCTGGTGTCCAACTTGCCTGCTTTTCTCTCGGCTTTCCGGAAAGTCTTCGACGAACCCGGACGGAAGACCTCATCCGCATCCTCTCTGCTACGCCTCCGTCAGGAGGGTCTCACCGTGGGCCAATATGCCATACGGTTCCGCACCCTTGCCTCGGAGCTGGCCTGGGATAACGACGCTCTGGTATCCGTCTTCTGGGAGGGTCTGTCCGGTCGTATTAAAGATGAACTTGCTGGTCGGGACATTCCTACCTCTCTCGATGATCTAATAACCCTTGCCACCCGGATTGACCTACGGTTCCAGGAGCGTGCCAAAGAGGTCACCCGTGAGAGAAGGATTCCACGTTTAGCTCCTACTCTCCAGAAACCCGTCATTCCCTCCATCTCTCCCCAGGTACACTCTCCTGAGCCTATGCAGGTCGACCAGACCAAGATGGTCAAAACCCGTCAGGACTCACGCCGTGCCGAGGGGAGCTGCTTCTACTGTGGCAGTAAGGAGCACCGGATCCGTGCCTGCCCGGAGAGGTCGGGAAACGCCTGTGTCTAGGTTCGCTCAGAGAGGTCCACCTAGACAAGAATAAATCCTCTCCATCCCTGCTGTTGTCAGTTTCGATCATCTACGGGGAGAACCGTTATTTCGAACTAGCCCAACTTGACTCTGGAGCAGCCGGGAACCTTATTTCACAGTCCCTGGTTGAGAAATACCGCATCCCCACCAAACCTCTGGCTGTACCCTTGTCTGTCGCTGCCGTGGGTGGGGGCCTCTTACCTCGCCCCATTCAACTCATCACCGAATCCATTACCCTGCAGGTGGGAATGCTGCATTCTGAAAGTATCTCCTTTCATGTTCTGCCTGGACTCTCTCACGCCCTCTTGCTAGGTCTGCCCTGGCTCCAGAGACATGCACCCGTGCTAGACTGGCAAACCGGAGAGGTCCTTCGCTGGGGACAAGACTGTCATAAAACCTGCCTGGTTCCCGTCCATCCCATCCGTCCCTCTCCTACCCCAGCTAATCTACCTGGACTTCCGATTCCTTATTGGTCTTATGCAGATGTCTTTAATAAAAAGGAGGCAGAGACATTACCACCACATAGACCATACGACTGTCCCATCGATCTGCTACCCGGTACTACTCCTCCCCGTGGGCGTATCTATCCTTTATCCGCTGCTGAGACCCGGTCAATGTCCGAATATATTGAGGAGAATCTGGCCAGAGGATTCATCCGGAAATCTACCTCCCCGGCGGGAGCAGGCTTCTTTTTCGTCAAAAAGAAGGACGGCTCTCTCCGTCCCTGTATAGACTATAGAGGCCTAAACCTGATCACGGTGAAGAATAAGTACCCCCTTCCGCTCATTCCAGAATTATTTGATCGCCTGAGGGGGGCTAGGATCTTCACCAAACTGGACCTTCGTGGGGCGTACAACCTGGTTCGTATTCGTCAGGGGGATGAATGGAAGACGGCATTCAACACCCGGGACGGCCACTATGAATACCTGGTAATGCCCTTTGGTCTCTGTAACGCTCCTGCCGTCTTTCAAGAGTTGGTCAATGACATCTTCCGGGACCTTCTCTACTCCTGCGTAGTAGTGTACCTGGACGACATCTTGGTCTTCTCTCCGGATCTCCAGACTCACCGGAGGGACGTTCGTCAGGTCCTGCTCAGGCTAAGGCAGAACCATCTCTACGCTAAATTTGAGAAGTGCCTCTTTGAGCAGACCTCGCTTCCGTTTCTGGGCTACATTATCTCTCAGACCGGCCTACAAATGGATCCTGAGAAACTGTCTGCCATCGAGAAATGGCCCCGACCGGAGGGGTTGAAGGCCATTCAGCGATTCCTGGGCTTCGCCAACTACTACCGCCTCTTCATACCACACTTCTCTTCCCGGACGGCTCCAATTTCTGCGCTCACCCGTAAAGGTACTAATCCCAAAGAGTGGCCACCCGAAGCAGAGGAGGCCTTTCTTTCCCTTAAACAGGCCTTCTCTTCCGCCTCGGTGCTGCATCGCCCAGATGGCAACAAACAGTTCTTCCTGGAGGTTGACGCCTCCTCCTCTGGAGCCGGAGCGGTACTTACTCAAAAATCATCTTCCGGGAGGATGGTAACTTGTGGCTTCTTCTCTAAACTCTTCTCCTCCTCTGAGCGCAACTATTCCATAGGAGACCGAGAGTTATTGGCCATCAAACTGGCATTGGAGGAGTGGCGTTACCTGCTCGAGGGGGCTCTTCACCCGGTAATAATTTACACTGACCACAAGAACTTGGCTTACCTCCAGCATGCCCAGAGACTTAACCCGCGCCAAGCCCGGTGGTCCTTGTTTTTTGCTCGTTTTGATTTTGTCCTTCATTTTCGCCCGGCTGACAAAAACGTCAAGGCGGACGCCTTGTCTCGGTCCTTTCTGGTGTCTGATCTCGAGGAGGATCCGAAACATATCATCGATCCCGCCAGAGTAATGCAGGTGGCTCCCGTGAGTCTAAATCGTCTTCCTCCTGGTAAGACGTTCGTACCTGTACCTGATCGGGAGAAGATCCTACACTGGGGTCATTCGTCTAAACTAGCTGGCCACGCCGGTCAGAAAAAGACCCTCCAGCTTATTACCCGGCACTACTGGTGGCCTAACCTGCACAAGGATGTAATAGACTTTGTTTCTGCCTGTGTGTCCTGCGCCCGCAACAAAGTTCCGAGACACCTGCCGGCCGGCCGCCTCCTACCTCTGCCAGTACCTGCTGCCCCCTGGCAGCATATAGCGATGGACTTCATTACTGATCTACCCGTCTCTGCCGGTTGTACGGTCATTTGGGTGGTCGCTGACCGCTTCTCCAAGATGGCTCACTTCATTCCACTGCCAGGTCTGCCGTCTGCACCCGAGCTGGCTAAAGACTTTATCCGCCACATTTTCCGTCTTCATGGCCTGCCCCGTCACATCGTGTCGGATCGTGGGGTACAGTTCACTTCCCGTTTCTGGAGAGCCACTTGTAAATTGCTGGACGTCACTCTGGACTTCTCCGCTTACCACCCACAGTCTAATGGTCAAGTGGAGCGGATCAATCAGAACCTGACCAGTTACCTTCGGCACTTCGTTAATGCCCACCATTCTGACTGGGTGGATCTCCTGCCATGGGCCGAATTCTCATACAACAATCACGAGAGCGAGTCTTCCTCCAAATCCCCGTTTTTTGTAGTCTACGGTCAGCATCCTCGGATCCCGTTTCCCGTCTCCACCTCGGCGGACAATCCGGCTGCGGAATCTCTTGTTAACAAATTTTCCTCCATATGGGAGAGTACCCGGTCCGCACTCCTTCTGTCTTCCGAGCGTATGAAAAGACACGCTGACAAAAAACGTTTGGACCCTCCTCAATTCCGCCCTGGGGATAAAGTCTGGCTCTCGTCCAAATATGTCCGGCTCAAGATCCCTTCCTATAAGTTAGGGCCCCGGTTCATCGGCCCACTGGAGGTCATCAGTCAGATCAACCCGGTGGCCTATAAATTGAAACTCCCGGCCAACTTACGGATCCCTAACTCCTTCCATGTGTCTCTCCTCAAACCTGTGGTGCTTAACTCTTTTTCCAAGTCTACAGGTACGCCTCCTGCTCCGGTTTCTGCTGAGGACGAGTTTGAGGTAGAGAACATTCTTGCCACCAAAAGGGTAAGAGGAAAGACCTTTTTTCTAGTAGATTGGAAGGGGTTTGGTCCTGAGGAGAGAACGTGGGAGCCCCGGGAGAACATCCATGCCCCTCTCATCCTAGCTAAATTTCTGTCTGGCCTAAAAAAGGGGGGGCCTAAAGGGGGGGGTACTGTAGCGCTGGCGTCCCTGCCCTCTGCTAGGCAGGGACGCTGCTCCCCTCACCGCTCTGTTCCGTGCCCGGCGTCCTCTCCCCGCTCTGCTGTCAGCGCGCGCTCCTTCCCGGCGTCCTCCTCCCGCTCTGCTCTCAGCGCGCGCTCCTTCCCGGCCCCTGTGCTTAGGGCGCGCGCGCGCGCGCTCCCCTCCTCTTAAAGGGGCCGCGCGCGCCGTCCTAAGGAGTCCCCGGCCAATGGCCGGAGGACTTCATCATATATAAGGCACCTCCTCCAAAATGGAGGTGCCCGAGCAATGTTGTTTGCACCTGTGTCTCACCTGTGCTTCAGCCCTCAGGTCCCGTTGCCAGTTACCTGCCAGTTACCTGCCAGTTTCCTGCCAGTTTCCTGCTAGTTACCTGCCTGATTCCTGCCTGAATACTTGTTACCTGCCTGCCTGCCTGAGGTCCGACGGTCTGCCTTACAACTCCGGTCAGTCTGTCTAAGGACCAACTTGTCCGCTCACCTGGGAGCGCACATCAGCTACCTGCCTGCTTGCCTGAGGTCCGACGGTCTGCCTTACAACTCCGGTCAGTCTGTCTATGGACCAGCTTGCCCGCTCACCTGGGAGCGCTTCTCCGCTACCTGCCTGCTTGCCAGCCTGGAGGCTCCGTTGTCACGTGCTGTGACCACCAGCTATCTCAGAGACTCTTGCCCGCTCACCTGGGAGCGCTTCTCCGTTACCTACCTGCCTGCCAGCCCGGAGGTTCCGCCGTCACGTGCCGTGACCACCTGCTATTCCAGAGACTCTCGCTTGCTCACCTGGGAGCACACGTCTACCATCTGCCTGCTAGCCTACCCGGAGGTTCTGCCATCACAGGTCGTACCTACCCCTTACCCAGAGACTGCCCTGATCACTTGCCGTAACTCCCTGTCCGTTCACCCGGAGACTGCCACCCGCTCCCTTACAAGGGCCGCCCCCTTGTATAGTAGCTCAGAGGTTCCGCCTCCCGGACCCGTTACAGCTTCCATGACCGGGTGTCCATGTCACCCAACAAGGTGAAGTTTTCCACGGTGTGGGGACCTGTTTCCATAAACCCCAAGTTCCTGGCCTTGGGCGTGGCGACAAGGCTGAGCTCTCTACTTTGGGCCACAAGAAGGCCACACCGGACAGATTTTTCTTCCTTGGCCATCTTCGAAAGAGGGCACCAAGTGCAACTATCTAAAAGACAGTTCCGGTTATTCAGCGTCCATAACCTGTTAGTCCATGAACTAGAAAGACTGGAAAAACATAATTAGCAACCAGGCAACAAACATAAAACATTTACAATATACAGCATTTAGATCTTCCAGCGAGCTGGTATTTGCCCCCTAGTGCTCCGGGTTGACCTGCGTAACCCACTGTCTGGTGGTGGTCTAACCTGACTTTCCCCACTAGCATTCAGGGTACAGCTACTAGCTGGGTTTACAGGCAGTGCAGGCAGCTATCTGCTGGTCCTTTGGCTTACTGCAGGTATGGCAGGCTCACTGTCAGCAGAGGGTTGACTCTCCTGGGCTGCTGGCATGGGTTCTTCTGCCTCTAGGGCTGCTTGGTCTTCTGATTCCTCCTGCTCTCCTGTAGGTTCCTGCTGGGTTGGTTGAAGGAAGTGTAGGACGGGTACCACTATTGCATCATTTATCCGAGTCCAGGACCGGGGGAACTCTCCAAGAACTGTGCTGATCATTTCTTTCTTGTCTTCTGTGGGTTCAAGGTCATCTTGATCTTCTCCTGCACTCTGTAGTTGCTTGGGGCACCTTTTTAGGTGGTCTCTGGAGACGGTGCTAGTGGTTTCTCCTCCATTCTTGGTAATTACACATACCTTCGGGTTGTTGTGGTTGGACTGCAGTACTGTGTACGGGTCGCTCTCCCACTGGTCATCTAGCTTGTGAAGCCTTCTCTTCCGCTTCAGGACCTGCTCACCAGGTTCCAGGGGACCAGCAGGGGCGTGTTGGTTGAAGAGCCTCTCTTGCTTTTCTCTCGCTTGAGCCAGACTCCTCTCCACACTCTCCTGTACCTTCTTGTACTGTAGCCGCCGTTCCGTATCCCAGTCCGCGTCTGGGGAGGTGTCCTCGGGGGTCAGGACTCCCATCTCCAGGTCTATCGGCAGCTTACCTGGTCTTGCCCTCATCAGGTAAGCCGGGGTGCAATTTGTAGCATTCACCGGGATATGGTTGTATAAGTCTATCAGGTCTGGCAGCTTCTCCGGCCACAGGCTGCGTTCTTCCAGGGGCAACGTTTTGAGGAGATCAATGACGATATTATTCATTTTCTCACACAGCCCGTTGGTTTGTGGGTGGTAAGACGTTGTCCGAATCTTCTTACAGCCGTAGAGGTTGCAGAACTCCTGGAAGATTTCAGCCTCAAACGCTGGACCTTGATCTGTCAAGACCTGTTCCGGATACCCGTGTGGACGGCAGAAGTGTTGTTGGAAGGCTCTGGCCGCTGTTTGGGCTGTCAAGTCTTTAACAGGAACCACCACCAGGAACCGGGAATAGTGGTCCACTATTGTCAGGGCATAGACGTAGCCCGACCAGCTTGGAGCCAGTTTCACATGGTCCAGAGCTACCAGCTCAAGAGGCTGCCTGGTGACGATGGGCATCAAGGGCGTCTTCTGGCTGGTACCGTCCTTCCTTCTGAGGTTACATGGGCCGCAGTCCCTGCACCACTTCTCTATGGCCCCTCTCATTCCGACCCAGTAGAACCGCTCTCTCAGTAGGAACTCCAGTTTCTTCCACCCGAAGTGTCCCGCTCTGTCATGGTAGGCCTCCAGGACCATTGCTGCATCTCGTCTCGGGACCACTACCTGCCAGGTCAGCTCGTGCTTCCGGTGGTTGACAAGCCTTCTGCACAGCTTACCTTCGTAGAGGAATAGCCTGCTTTTCTCCTTCCATAACTGCTTGGCTTCCTCTGGAGCGTCCGAGCCAGGGCTAGCGTCTGCCTGGGTCAACAGGTCTTTCACCAGGCGAATTGCAGGGTCACTATCTTGCGTTTCAGCCCAGCCGTGGTGAGGTACGGGATTGAACATGACAGTGGTCAAGTCTTTGTCTCTTACATGGTGGGAGTACTGAGTGGCCCCGTACCGGTGGAATGCAGGGAGCTCTATTTCCTCCAACTCGTCTGGATCTTCTCCCTCATCGGGCAAGTGGGGCATTCTCGATAGGGCATCTGCATTGGCATTGGCTCGGCCTGCCCGGTACTTGATGGTGAAGTCATAGTTTGCTAGCCGGGCCATCCACTGCTGCTCTAGGGCACCAAGTGTCGCATTGTCCAGATGTGTCTACGGATTGTTGTCCGTGTACACAGTGAACTTCACAGAGGCCAGGTAATGCTTGAAACGTTCTGTTACGGCCCACACCACTGCCAAGGACTCCAGCTTAAAGGAGCTGTAATTCTCCGGGTTTCTCTCGGTGGGCCTCAGCTTCCGGCTGGCGTACGCGATCACCCTTTCTCTGCCCTGTTGGTTCTGTGACAGTACGGCTCCCAGCCCCACATTACTGGCGTCTGTGTGGAGGATAAAAGGCTGGCCATAATCAGGGTAGGCCAGGATCTCATCCCCCGTGAGGGCCATCTTCAGCTGGCGGAAGGACTCCTCTTCCGGCTTGTCCCACTTGAAGGGTGGCTTTTGGCTTCTGGTCTTAGATTTCCTATAAGGAGGTCCTGCATAGGGGCTGCCATCTTGGTGAACCTGGGGATGAACCTTCGGTAGTAGCCTACCAACCCGAGGAACTGCCTCACTTCTTTTATGTTAGAGGGGCTTGGCCAGTTCTTTATTGCCGTGATTTTGTCAGGGTCGGGGGCTACTCCTTCTGCACTCACCACGTGTCCCAGGTACTGTACCTTCGGCTTTAACAGATGGCACTTGGAGGGTTTCACTTTCATGCCAAAGCCTGCCAGGGCCTCGAACACCTCGGCCAGGTGCTTTAGATGGTCCTCGTAAATCTTCGAATAGACAATCAAGTCGTTCAGGTAAAGTAGGACCGTCTCAAAGTTTCGGTGCCCTAGACAGCATTCCATCAGCCTCTGGAAGGTCCCGGGTGCGTTGCAGAGCCCGAACGGCATATAGTTGAATTCACTTAATCCCATCGGGGTGGTGAAGGCGGTCTTCTCCTTATCAGCCTCTGCCACAGGAACTTGCCAGTACCCACTAGTAAGGTCCAAAGTAGAGAAGAAATTAGCTGATTTTAGTGCGGCCAAAGACTCCTCTATTCTAGGCAACGGGTATGCGTCTTTATGGGTTATACGAATGACTTCTCTATAGTCCACGCACATTCTCATAGTACAGTCTTTCTTTTTAACCAGAACCAAGGGGGCTGCCCAGGGGCTACAACTGTCTCTAATGACCCCGGCTTCCTTCATTTCTCTCAGCATGCCCTTTGCGTTCTGATAGTGTGCGGGGTGGTACAGGTCTGTATCTTTCTTTTATTGGTGGGTGGCTCCCCGTGGGGATGTGGTGTTCTACCCCTTTCACTCTGCCGAAGTCTAGCGGGTGCTTACTAAAGATTCTCTCGTACTCTTGAACCACCCGGTAGACTCCTTGTTTTTGGTGCAAGGGAGTGGAGTCAGCACCCACGTGGAGTTTCTGGCACCAGTCCTCCTTGGATTTCTGGGAACCATTACCCTCCGCTTGGGGAGATGGAGGCAAGTGTTCCATGGCCCTGACAGCATTGTGTTCAACAGTATACAATTTGGCTAGTGTAGCGTACTGGGGCAAGTGTACTTCCCTTTCCCCAATGTTTAAGATCCGGACGGGCACCCTTCCATGGCGGACATCGACCACCCCCCGGGCTGTCAAAATGGTGGGCCTGCTGTCTGAGTACACGGGTTCTACCATGGCTTGGTAGTTTCTCCCTCTTAACCCGATTGCAGTCCGACACCAGATCATTTCACTTTTGGGGGGCATGGCAATGGGGAACGGGTCGCTCATCCTCACGCTACCGATCTCACCACCAGACAGTTCTACCTGTTGCCATCTCATCAGGGCTCTTATCTCCTTCTGGAGGACCCTCTGTTGGCTGGAGCTCGCATTCATCGCCACCTGCTGCAAAATTACAATTGCTTCTGAAAGACAATTTTCAATCACATTAGTACCCAAGGTTATTTTAGGGTGACTTTCTCGACGGTCAATGTCCACAATGATCACTCCCTGTGCCGGCAGTTGAACTTTACCAATCTTAATGGTCATCTCTCTGAACCCCACCTGCGGCACGGGTTGACCATTGCTGGCGATGATGCTCAAGTCATCGTCTGGATAACGAGTTATATCAGTGTCACTCCAGTACTGCTTGAAAAGTACATAGGGGATGGTAGTCACTTGGGACCCGGTGTCCAGCAGTGCACTCATGGGGATACCGTCCAGCACTACGGGTAAAACCGGGCGTCCCCCTACGTACTTATCACGCCAATTAGATGGGCCTGATGACCTTATGCCTGGGGGTTGGCCCTTTGCCCCAGGTCGGACCCATTTAAAGTACAGTACCTGGCTACGTGTCCCAGCTGGCTGCAACGGCGGCAAATCGGCTGTCCATCCTCAGTGTAATGATCGGCGGGCCTCCCTCTGAACGACGGGATCCTCCTCCGTCGACGCCACGGGACATCCTCCGGACTGGAAGCCAGCTTGATTGGTCCTGACGGGTCCATCTGTAACGACTGTACGGTCCTGGTCAATGCAGAAACACTCTTTGTTAGTTCTTGGACCTGATGGTGCAGGTTTGCAGGCAGGGATGGATTTAGGGCCTGCGCATCGGCCCCCACAAGGTCTGCGGGATAGGGCGCCGCCCCCTGGTGGTAAGGGATGGCAGGGCGCCGGGAAGCTACAGCGCCACCCGGTGCAGGTTCTCGGAGCTCCCGGATGGCCCTATCTTTGAACTGTGCAAAAGTCAAATCGGGGTTCTGTAGGGCCATGAGGCGCAGCTGGGTTCTGTGGGCGCTGGACAGCACACCTTCTATGAACTGGTCAGTCAATAGTTTATGTGTATCCTGCACGCTGCCAGGGTCAGCTTGCTTAATTGCCCCCAAGGCTTCCTGTAAATTTAGGGCATAATCTCGGATGCTATCTTGAGCTCGCTGCTTACATCCATAGAACCGCATTTTGATTTCTGCTGAGGTACGGGTATCAAAGGTGTCCCGTAGACGGGTCAGAACCCCCCTTACAGTCCTTTTCTCCTCAGCTGTCCAAGACTTTACCTCCCGCTGGGCCGCACCAGTTAACTGCCCTATCAGTATGCTTACTTTCTGTTCTTCTGTCAGGGGATAAACTTTGAACAGTCTATACAGCCTTTCTTTAAAGTCACCCAAGGTATGCGACTCGCCGGCATACTGGGGCAACCAGGCCGCTCCGGGGATATAGGCAGGGGTGGATTAAGAGTAGCAAGGGCCCCGGGCAGTTTAGAAGGCGCGGGCCCCCTCCACACACCTGATTTATCACGTGACATGTCACATGATCCCCTGTGATAGATCATGTGATAGTTCACGGGAAATTAATTTGGCATAATATTAATTGTGCTGCCTCATCTGAGAGCAGCACAATATTGGGGCAGATACCCTGATTCCAGCAATGTGTCACTTTTTCAGCTGCTTGTGGTCATTTTGAGAAAATCACCGTTTTATCTGCTGCAGATCTAGCAGCTCTCTGAATGCTGCGCTCTGTATAGCCCCACCCACACCACTGATTGGCAGCTTTCTGCCCATGCTCAGTGTACACAGAAATCTACTGATCAGTGATGGGGGTGGGGTCCTACAGAACTTACTAGTCATCTAGTGATAATTACCTGCTGACAAATCAATGATTTTATCAAAACAACACTAAGCAGCCCAGTAAGTGACACATTACTGGAATCAGTGCCTCTAACCCTACATTATGCTGCTCTCAGATTAGGTGGCAAAAACCTGATGACAGATTCCCTTTAAAGGAGCTGTAAAGACAAAAAAGTTTGTATTAAAAAAAATGCAAGCCATTTGTTAAATTAACTTTTTTTCATTGTTAATTCACATTAGACTGTATCTTCAACACTTTTGTCAGCAGGTCTTATTACAGACTCTGAATAGGGCAGCTCTCTCCCTCTCCCTCAGCAGAAAGTCACAGCATGGTTAAAAAACGGGATCTTTTATGATTTTCTCATAATAAATAAAAAAGGACATGCAAGTCCTCCAAACTATTTTCCGTTTCTCTATAGGGGAGGTCCTAAATCTTTCTTGTTCTTTAGTTGATCACATGTCAAAAATGCAAACCATTTACTATGAACTCGCCTAAAAAAATAGACACTTGGAGAGTAATATCATCATCTGCATGTAAATATTCCTTGACTCTAAGGGCTCGCTCACACTGTCGTATAACACGGCCGAATGCTATGTGATGTTTTATCGGATAGGACTCGGCTTTATGTTATACTATGGGATAGTGCGATTATTGGCATGAGAAAATAATCTCATTCGATATTCAGACCATGTGCACCCATACAAGTCTATGGGTGCACGTAAAACATTGGACTGCACTCGGATGTCATCCAAGTGCAGTCCGATGAACACTCACAGAGACTATGGAGAAGATGGAGAAATTAAGTTCTCCATCTTCTCCATATCTGTGCTGCGAGAGAATCGGATCACACTCTGACAGAGTTTGAGCCCAGTGTCATTAGCATAATTGGCCCTATTCTCTTGCATGAGAGAATATATGGCTTAGTGAGTGGACCCTAAAACTGAATAGTAGTGATGGACAGGCACCTCACAAGCGGGATCCATGTAGCTCTCAGATGTCATGTAGGTGGGGCTTCATTCCATGGGGTAGGGTTTAATTTCAAGGTATATAAAAAAAATGGACTTCAAATAAAAATTAAATGAACACAAAAAGCACTAATTGAATTATTTTTTTCGTATTTATGTTTGCAGCCCCTTTAAAAACCCTTTGAGGACCAAGGCACATATATGTCCCATAGTTTTAAACTGGAAAAAAATTTGATTGAATAAAATTTAAGGTCCTCAAAGGTTTAAGTAGGTCATAAATTCATATGAATACTTGCTCATACAATTGCACATGCCAAAAGATGAAGAAGAACAGAATCAAAAATATGACATTAAGTGGAACACTTACAGGTATTCAAGGTGAAAGAGACCAGCAAAGGCATCGTCTCGAATGACAGTAAATGAGTTAGAATTCAGCAAGCTGAAAATGAAGACAGCAGGTTAGAAGCGAACCAGACTTTATGGTGCTCAGAATTAGTCAAGCAGAATTTATTGACTGCTCTTACAAAGCACTGAGACTCCCGCTGTGTATAGATGGTGCTGTGCGGCCTCCCGCTGTGTATAGATGGCGCCGTGCGGCTTCCCGCTGTGTATAGATGGCGCCGTGCGGCCTCCCGCTGTGTATAGATGGCACCGTATAGATGGCTACGTGCGGCCTCCTGCTGAGTATACGTGTATAGCTGGCTACGTGCGGCCTCCTGCTGAGTATAGATGCCGCACGGCGCTCCCCCCAGAGACAGCAGGAGGCCGCACAGCGCCATCTATACTCAGCGGGAGACCGCACATAGCCATCTATACACAGCAGGAGGCCGCACGGTGACATCTATACTCAGCGGGGGGCCGCACGTAGCCATCTATACACAGCGGGGGGCCGCACGGCGCAGTCTATAAACAGCGGGGGGCCGCACGTAGCCATCTATACACAGCAGGAGGCTGCACGGAGCCCCCCCAGAGACATCAGGAGGCCGCATGGCGCCAACTATATTCAGCAGGAGGCCGCATGCAGTCATACACACACACAAACATATACAGACACGCATAAACACATTTGAAACACAAAAATACATACAAACAGACATCACACAATGACATCAGCCCACACACACACAAACAGACAGACATCACACACACACACACACCTGCCCACACACACACACACCTGCCCACACACACACACCTGCCCACATACACATCTGTGTGTGTGTATGTATAGTGTGTGTGTGTGTGTATAATGTGTGTGTATGTATACTGTGTGTGTATGTATAATGTGTGTGTGTGTGTATAATTTGTGTGTGTGTATTTTTTTTTTAAGTTAAAAACAAGTAAAATGCTTGTGGCATCAATATCAAGACTCCAGATATAAGGGCCTATTCACACTGAATTTTGCAATGCATTCATCTCCTCTTTCCAGGCTTCTATCTAAATCCCTGAAAAATGGCATTCAGATGTGCCTTGACATAGCCATTGATTTGAACAAAGGCAAACCGAGGCTAAAGTCTGAATCTTTAGGCTCCATTTTCTCTGCTTTCAGATGTCTCATTTCAGACAGCACAATCCTGAATTTCAGGGATTCAGTTGTAAGCCTTGTGTAAAGACCTGAATGCAGCGCTGAATGTAGTGTGAATAGGTCCTTACATCCTACACCACCTCAGGGGATTGTTGTTATGGAGTATTGCCCCTGGGTGGCCGCAGTTATGACCACCACCAGGGCTCGCGGTCACCCACCCTAACTTTGGTATTCTGGGGAGCTGGTATAATGAATATCTGAGAAGAGCCCTAGAGAAGCAAGAACATTGGACAACCAAGAGCTGGTGGCCTCAAGTCAGGTGTAGTGTTCAACAGGGCAAGACTTTCTAACCTGCCCACACACACACACACACACACACACACATATACACACACACACCTGCCCACACAGACACACACACACACACCTGCCCACACATACACACACACACCTGCCCACACACACACACACACACACCTGCCCACATACATACACATCTGCCCACACACACACACACACACCTGCCCACACACACACACACCTGCCCACACACAAACACACCTGCCCAAACACAAACACACCTGCCCACACACACACACCTGCCCACACACACACACACCTGCCCACAGACATACACACCTGCCCACACAAACACCTACCCACACACACACACACCAGCCCACACACACACACACCTGCCCACACACACACACACCTGCCCACACACACACACACATCTGCCCACACAGACACCTGCCCGCAAACACACACACACACCTATATACACACACCTGCCCACACACACACCTGCCCACACACACACACCTGCCCACACAGACACCCACACCTGCCCACACAGACACCTGCCCACACACACACACACATATATACACACACACATATACACACACACACACACCTGCCCACACAGACACACACACATATACACACACACATATACACACACACACACACCTGCCCACACAGACACCTGCCCCCACAGACACCTGCCCACAAACACACATACACCTGCCCACACACACATCTGCCCACACACACACACACTCACCATCCCCCAGCTCAATTCCTCCTGCCTGCTCTCTCTTTTCCGGTGCAGCACTGCAGGCCGGGGCGCACTGTGTGACGTCACAGCTAGGAGACACAGCCGCGCACAGGGCCATGTCTCCTAGCAGTGACGCGGCCGGGCCAGCACAGGGAAGTTAACTGCTGCAGTGCTGGCCCGGCCGATGAAGAAGTAGCGGCGGCCGCTGCTGGGTGAGCGGTCCAGGCCCCCCCCTCCCGCCACTGCTACCGCTATGTGCCGCGGCGGCCCGCACATATAATGAGGGCAATCCGGCATTAGACACCCCGACTGGAGCCGCGGGCCCCCTGCAGGCTCGGGGCCCTGGGCGGTCGCCCGGATTGCCCTCATTATAATCCGCCTATGGATATAGGGCATGGAAAACGGCATCACAGCTGCAGCGGCTACGCTGGTGGTAAAGGGTCCCTCCGCGTCCGACATCTTCCTTCCCCCTAGTTAACCGTGGCCTACCTTCTGGCGATCCTCTTCTGTAGGCCGCGGCTCCGCTCGCGATGCTCTGGGCGAGGACCTTGCGTTGCTCGGTGATGACGTCGGCATCCGCTGGATCTCCATCCAGGACTTTGAGCAGCGTCTCAGCGTAGGGCGGGGCTTCAGGTCTCACGCGTTTTTGGACGTCCACGTCCCTCTTCTTCCCGCGCGGCGTCCCTAAGATGGCGCCCGATGGCGGGAAACGGCTCCGATTGGCGGGAAATGGCCCCGAATGGCGGGAAACTTCACTCAGATATGTATAGAGTCTTTTCCAGGCACGCAATACCCGTTTGTGGCGGGTTGGTCACAATTCTGCCGACTACGCCAAAGCTGACTCGCCCCCTGGGACTTGGGGTACACGGAACCGGGCCTTCTAGTGTACGGTGCTGATGGGGGTAGTAGTGGCAACCCGATCCCGTGGCTCAGGGTGGTCAGACCAAATGGTGTAAGTCTATTTATCAGTGTTTTGAATGTCCGAGTACGCCACCCATGGATTGCGGTTGGAGATAACTGCCGCTGCAAGGCAGACCGCTGAGGCTGGTGTTGGTGTGCAGCACAGGGGTAGGATAACTCCCCACGGGAAGAGTGTAGCCTCAGGGCTGTGTAGGTGGATGTTGGGGGTGGTAGTGCAGGCCGCAATAGTAAGAGTTCAGAGTCCGCTTCAAACAGTTCAGGGTCTTTATTGTAGATATTATTAATGACCCAACAGTACCGGTTAGGAATGGGCCTGGGTGTCTGAGAGCATTCGGGCGAGCCCCACTGGTCAGGGTGAGTGTGTAGGCCTACCGTTCTCTTTATGCTCTTTCTGACTATCCCCCTTTTCGTGGTGTAATAGCCCACGTCCCTGAGCTGGCCGTGTACTTCTCTCCTGTATGGCTTGCGACTCAGGTCTTGGGTACCTGTTGCTTGCTCCTCGATGTACTGGTCCCTCTGTGTGGCGGAGCCTCCAGGCTTCTTAGGCCAAGGGACCTGAAATCCCTCGCAGGTTGGTTCTCTGCTGCTGGGCTTGTAAACCTGACAGCCTCGGACCCCAATGTCCGGTAGATTGGTTCTCTGCCAGGACCGGCTCTCGTCGCCTCTGTCCCTGGCTTGCAGTTTCTCCTCTGCCTCACGGACTCCTCAGCTACAGCTGAACTGTCCCTCCTTCTCTGGGACTAGTCTCACTCCTGAGCTAGGTCTTCCAGTTTTCTCTAACCCTGCCCCCAGTTCCAGCTTTTATAGGGGCAGCCAGCTCCCCCTGCTGGCCTGGGACAGGAGGTGCTGTATGCTAATTGTCCCTAATAGGGGACCTCCCTCCTGCTTTCAGAAACAGATTATTGTTTGTGGCATCCAGGCCTGGGGTGACACACACACACTGCTCTATATTTAGTATGATGCCCCCACTCCTCCATATATATAGCATGATGGTCCCACTGCTCCATATACAGGTGCATCTCACTAAATTAGAATATCATCAAAAAGTTAATTTATTTCAGTTCTTCAATACAAAAAGCTGTCTTTCAGCTCATCTGCATTGTTGGGTCTGGTGTCTCTCATCTTCCTCTTGACAATACACGATAGATTCTCTATAATAGAATCTCTATGGGGTTAAGGTCAGGCGAGTTTGCTACCAATCAAGCACAGTGATACTGTTGTGTGTAAACCAGGTATTGGTACTTTTGGCCGTGTGGACAGGGGCCAAGTCCTGCTGGAGAATGACATTTCCATCTCCAAAAAGCTTGTCGGCAGAGGGAAGCATGAAGTGCTGTAAAATGTCCTGGTAGCCGGCTGTGCTGACTTTGGTCTTGATAAAACACAGTGGACCTACACCAGCAGATGACATGGCCCCCCAAACCATCACTGATTGTGGAGCCTTCACACTAGACCTCAAGCAGCTTGGATTGTGGACTCTCCACTCTTCTTCCAGACTCTGGGACCTTGATTTCCAAATGAAAATTGGAACTCTAGGACCTTGTGGAGTGTGTCAATGACTGCCTTCTGGACATCTGTCAAGTCAGCAGTCTTCCTCATGATTGTGGAGCATACTGAAACAGTATTGAAGAACTGGAATAAATTAACTTTTTGAAGATATTCTAATTTAGTGAGATGCACCTGTATATACTATGATGGTCCCACTGCCCCACATACATATAGTATAATGGCCACACTACTCCATATGTAGTATGATGGACCCACTACTCCAGATATATAGTAGGATGGCTCCACTGCCCGATCATTTAAAAAAATATCTCACTTAATCCTGATTCCCTACATCACGGCCTCTGTCTTCTCTTCCATGGCGGGACTGCAGAGCAGAGCGATGCAATGATGTCACCGAGCCACCTGCGTGAGGATGCTGACATCTCGTTAACCGCAGGCCTATGGCGATCTGTGGCATATGAAAGAGATAGTGATAGGGCAGGGAGCTTGTGTCTCACTGCTTTATCATGCGACGCCTCTGCATAAGAGACATTAGGGCTACATTAGCTACGTCACAGAAGACACTGGCGCTGGAGTATATAGAATAGGAGACACTGGGGCTGGTGTATATTCATCACGGGATACATTGGGGCTAGAGCATATACATCACAGAAGAAGCTGGAGTATATAGAATAGGAGACACTGGGGCTGGAGTATATAGAATAGGAGACACTGGGGCTGGCGTATATTCATCACAGGATACATTGGGGCTAGAGCATATACATCACAGAAGAAGCTGGAGTTTATAGAATAGGAGACACTGGGGCTGGAGTATATAGAATAGGAGACACTGGGGCTGGCGTATATTCATCACAGGATACATTGGGGCTAAAGCATATACATCATAGAAGAAGCTGGAGTATATAGAATAGGAGACACTGGGGCTGGAGTATATAGAATAGGAGACACTGGGGCTGGCGCATATACAGTTCTGCTCAAAAGTTTACATACCCCGGCAGAATTTTTCCTTTCTTGGCCTTGTTTCAGAGAAAATGAATGATAACAAAAACACTTTTTCTCCACTCATGGTTATAGGTTGGGTGAAGCCATTTACTGTCACATTTCTGTGTTTTCTCTTTTTAAATCTTAATGACAACTAGTGATGAGCGAGCATGCTCGCTACTGCTCGGTGCTCGCCCGAGTATCTCACTACTCGAGATGCTCTGCGCTCACCGAGTATTTCCGGGTTGGTCGGGCGGGAAGTCGGGTCCACTCCCTGCATGTTTGGCGCTCTTTACAGAGCCAATGAACATGCAGGGATTGCCTGCCATGCACTGTAATGCCATAGCCATGTTGGTTGTGGGCATTACAGTGGTTGGCTGGCCGCACAGCGTCATCAGGTGTATATCAGACCTGGCGCCGCCATGCTCATCACAGTCACTCCGGATCAGACAGTGTAGGGAGAGCTGCTGCTGCGTTAGGGAGAGATTTGATCGTGCATTAGGTAGTGTAGTGAGAAAAACCGCACATTACACATATCCATCTCAACAAACAGTCCTTCTGAGGACTAATCCATCTGCAGAGATATCAGGCAGGCAGTGTATATAGGCAGGCAGTGTATATAGCAGACTGCAGTGCATATAGCACAAGAGGCTCCATTCCAATTCTGCCTTCTGCTGCTGTTAGATATTTCTATACAAAGGCCCAGGTCTCAGGGGCGAGGAATACTTTTCTTTGGATCTTAATCCTCATTATTTGCTTATAAAGCAATCCAGAGAACATCGTTTTTCTGCGCCATTTGCTTGTTGACACTGCAGAATACAGCCAGGTCCTTTCCATATTAGAGCGTTAGAAATCCAGCTATTTAAAACTGTGTTTTCTCCGTCACACAGATCACATATACGTTGTCAGAAAATACTGCCATTTCTGGCCTCCATTTTTTCAGTGTGTCAGTGAAGCAATTCACAGTAGTTTGCTGTTCACACTACTTACTTACAGGCCAGGTATTTAAAACTCTGTTTTCTCCATCACACCGATCACATATAACTTCGCTTCAAACTCAGTCATTTGTAGTGAGCGTGGAAGATACTATCCTCCATTTAAAATGGGCAAGGCACGTGGCAAGGGACGGGGAACTGGACGTGATGGTAATGGTGCATGCAGAGGCCGAGGACAAGGCCGTGGGCAAGCCGAAATTGTGCCACAACAAACACCCACATCTTCTCGCCTGACCTTCCTGTCCCAATTTCTAGGGGACCGCAGCACACCACTATTGAACCCAGATCAGTGTCAAAAGGTTGTTGGTTGGATAGCGGATAATGCTTCCAGTCACTTAGCCACCACCACCACCACCCTGTCTTCCACAAGTCAAGTCTCAGTAGCCATGAGTCTGGACCTCATATTCCTCACCCTGATCCTCCTTCCTCCCACCATGCCGAGTACCCAGAGACAACTGATCCCACACTTGGACAATCTGAAGAGCTGTTCACTTTTCCATTTATAGATTCGGGCCTCTCGCCCGGTCCACTTGAAGCGGGGCAAGAGGAGATCACGTGTAGCGATGCCCAAATATTTGAGCAGCCACGGTCACACGAAGGCGCCGGTGGGAAACTGTCACAAGAGGTGGACGATGATGAGACACAATTGGCAGAAAGTCAGGAATAGTACCAGGGTGCAGAAGTGGGAGACGAGGTGGTGGATGATATAGTAACTGACCCAACCTGGCAGGAGGACATGCAGAGCAAGGACAGCAGCACACAGGGGGGGGAGGCAGAGCACCCCAACAGGCAGGAAGAAGCAGTGTGGTGGCCGCAGACAGAAGGCAGGCTACCGTTTCCCGTAACACCAACACGAAGGAAGTTGCCACTACAACTGTTAGGTCTTCCCGAGTCTGGTTGTTTTTTAAAGACTCTGCCGATAACTCCAAAAAGGCTATTTGCATCACGAGCCAGACCAGCATCAGCAGGGGTGGCAAAACGACCAGCCTGACCACCACCAGCATGATCAGGCACATGGCAGCAAAGCACTTGACTTTGTGGGCCGAACACCAGGGTCCAGGAACAGTGTCTACAGGTGGCACCATTGCTTCTTCTGCTGTTGTGCATGCAAGTCAATCCCCTGTCCATAGTGCATGCAA
Source organism: Phyllobates terribilis (assembly GCF_046119375.1). NCBI lineage: Eukaryota > Metazoa > Chordata > Amphibia > Anura > Dendrobatidae > Phyllobates > Phyllobates terribilis. The sequence goes on from NW_027363081.1 coordinate 592,023, forward strand.
AGATGCCTCCTGCCCTGCACCTGTCATTGCACACTCTCTCTGCGAGCTCAAAGAACACTGGATTTTGGCTGTTGGAGCTGAAAAGAGGACATCGGTAAACCAGGGGAGGAGTCCTCAGTAGATAATTTGCATATTCCCACTGCATTTTGGGGTAAGTGAAGAGTCTCCGCGAGCTCAAAGAACACTGGATTTTGGCTGTTGGAGCTGAAAAGAGGACATTGGTAAACCAGGGGAGGAGTCCTGAGGAGATAATTTGCATATTCCCACTGCATTTTGGGGTAAGTGAAGAGTCTCCGCGAGCTCAAAGAACACTGGATTTTGGCTGTTGGAGCTGAAAAGAGGACATCGGTAAACCAGGGGAGGAGTCCTGAGGAGATAATTTGCATATTCCCACTGCATTTTGGGATAAGTGAAGAGTCTCCGCGAGCTCAAAGAACACTGGATTTTGGCTGTTGGAGCTGAAAAGAGGACATCGGTAAACCAGGGGAGGAGTCCTGAGGAGATAATTTGCATATTCCCACTGCATTTTGGGGTAAGTGAAGAGTCTCCGCGAGCTCAAAGAACACTGGATTTTGGCTGTTGGAGCTGAAAAGAGGACATCGGTAAACCAGGGGAGGAGTCCTGAGGAGATAATTTGCATATTCCCACTGCATTTTGGGGTAAGTGAAGAGTCTCCGCGAGCTCAAAGAACACTGGATTTTGGCTGTTGGAGCTGAAAAGAGGACTTCGGTAAACCAGGGGAGGAGTCCTGAGGAGATAATTTGCATATTCCCACTGCATTTTGGGGTAAGTGAAGAGTCTCCGCGAGCTCAAAGAACACTGGATTTTGGCTGTTGGAGCTGAAAAGAGGACATCGGTAAACCAGGGGAGCAGTCCTGAGGAGATAATTTGCATATTCCCACTGCATTTTGGGGTAAGTGAAGAGTCTCCGCGAGCTCAAAGAACACTGGATTTTGGCTGTTGGAGCTGAAAAGAGGACATCGGTAAACCAGGGGAGGAGTCCTGAGGAGATAATTTGCATATTCCCACTGCATTTTGGGGTAAGTGAAGAGTCTCCGCGAGCTCAAAGAACACTGGATTTTGGCTGTTGGAGCTGAAAAGAGGACATCGGTAAACCAGGGGAGGAGTCCTGAGGAGATAATTTGCATATTCCCACTGCATTTTGGGGTAAGTGAAGAGTCTCCGCGAGCTCAAAGAACACTGGATTTTGGCTGTTGGAGCTGAAAAGAGGACATCGGTAAACCAGGGGAGGAGTCCTGAGGAGATAATTTGCATATTCCCACTGCATTTTGGGATAAGTGAAGAGTCTCCGCGAGCTCAAAGAACACTGGATTTTGGCTGTTGGAGCTGAAAAGAGGACATCGGTAAACCAGGGGAGGAGTCCTGAGGAGATAATTTGCATATTCCCACTGCATTTTGGGGTAAGTGAAGAGTCTCCGCGAGCTCAAAGAACACTGGATTTTGGCTGTTGGAGCTGAAAAGAGGACATCGGTAAACCAGGGGAGGAGTCCTGAGGAGATAATTTGCATATTCCCACTGCATTTTGGGGTAAGTGAAGAGTCTCCGCGAGCTCAAAGAACACTGGATTTTGGCTGTTGGAGCTGAAAAGAGGACTTCGGTAAACCAGGGGAGGAGTCCTGAGGAGATAATTTGCATATTCCCACTGCATTTTGGGGTAAGTGAAGAGTCTCCGCGAGCTCAAAGAACACTGGATTTTGGCTGTTGGAGCTGAAAAGAGGACATCGGTAAACCAGGGGAGCAGTCCTGAGGAGATAATTTGCATATTCCCACTGCATTTTGGGGTAAGTGAAGAGTCTCCGCGAGCTCAAAGAACACTGGATTTTGGCTGTTGGAGCTGAAAAGAGGACATCGGTAAACCAGGGGAGGAGTCCTGAGGAGATAATTTGCATATTCCCACTGCATTTTGGGGTAAGTGAAGAGTCTCCGCGAGCTCAAAGAACACTGGATTTTGGCTGTTGGAGCTGAAAAGAGGACATCGGTAAACCAGGGGAGGAGTCCTGAGGAGATAATTTGCATATTCCCACTGCATTTTGGGGTAAGTGAAGAGTCTCCGCGAGCTCAAAGAACACTGGATTTTGGCTGTTGGAGCTGAAAAGAGGACATCGGTAAACCGCGCGCCGGTAGGCATTTTGAAGCTTTTTTTTTAAGCTTTTTTCACTGTTTTCAGAACATTAACAATAAGAACATGGAAGAGTCCAGGAGCCATTTGGTGAGCTGCATATCCTGCTACATGTTCACAGACTTGCCAGTGGAAAAGCCAAACTTCACATGCCAGAAATGCAAGCTTGTGTCCCTGTTGGAGGAAAAGTTGCGAAATCTAGAAGAGAGGTTAACTACCTTGAAAATCATTAAGGAAGGTGAAGAGTTCTTAGACAGAGCAGAATTATCTCTTCATGATTCAGAAAGAGAAGAAATTCGAACTGCACCTGACGAAACAGAGGAATGGAAGCATGTGACCCACAGAAGCAGGAGGATCGAGAGGCAGTCAGCACCCATACTGCTCAGGAACCAGTACCAGGCTCTCACGCAGGAGAACCATGAAGAAATACAGCAAAATAGGACTTTGCCAGCAATGAATAACCCTGTAAGCCCTCAGAATCCTCCTGGATGGAGAAAGAAGAATGTTGTGAAGAATAAACGGAGAGTGGTGGTCATGGGGGATTCCCTGTTAAGAGGAACAGAGGCCGCTATCTGCAGACCAGACATAACCTCAAGAGAAATGTGCTGTCTTCCAGGAGCAAAAATTAAAGATGTGTCTGACAGGATATCAAGACTCTTCAGACCTACAGATCACTACCCATTCCTGCTAATACATGTGGGGACAAATGACACCGCAAGAAAGGACCTGGAAACCATCTGCAGTGACTTTGAAGACTTAGGCAAGAAAGTGAAAGAATTGGGAGCGCAGGTGGTCTTCTCATCCATCCTCCCAGTGGATGGCCATGGAACAATGAGGTGGAATAAGATTCTACAGGTGAACAACTGGCTACGTCGATGGTGCCGTCAACAAGGATTTGGATTTCTGGATCACGGAATGAATTACCTATACGATGGACTACTTGCTAGAGATGGGGTGCACCTTACGAAGACTGGAAAACATGTATTTGGAAGTCGCCTTGCTACACTCATCAGAAGAGCTTTAAACTAGAACAATGTGGGAAGGGAAGCAAAAGGCCAGAAAAAGCCATACAGCTGACAAATACTATTGAGATCTCTGCTACTGGAAGTGGAAAGGAAGAACAAAGACAAAACAATTTAAATAATAAAAATATGGGAGGAAGAGAAACCAATCACAAACTAAAATGTTTTTATACAAATGCACAAAGCATGGGCAACAAACAAGGAGAATTGGAACTACTAATGCAGGAAAAGGAATATGATGTCATTGGAATCACTGAAACTTGGTGGGACAATACACATGATTGGAATAAAAGGCTAAAAGGATACAACTTATTTGCAAGAAACAGACTTGATAAACGAGGAGGAGGTGTTGCATTGTATGTTAGAAAAGCGTATATCTGCACAGAGATTGAAGCTTCAGAGACTGGGAGTTCTGTGGAAACTGTTTGGGTAAGAATACAAGGAGAGAACAACGGAAAGGACACCATTGTAAGCATTTACTACAGGCCACCTGGGCAAGCTGAAGATATGGATGAACTCTTTATGTATCAAATGACCAAGTTCTCCAAAAAATATGACGTAGTGGTCATGGGAGATTTCAACTATCCAGACATTTGTTGGGAATCTCTCTCAAGTAAAACTAACAGGTCAAGCAAATTCTTATCCTCTCTTGCTGACAACTTTATCTTCCAAAAGGTAGGGGAGAAAACAAGGGGATCTGCTACTTTGGATCTAATCCTTATAAACAGGGAGGAAATGGTTGAGGAGGTAAAGGTGGCTGGGACCCTAGGAGGTAGCGATCATGCTATTATAGAATTTTGGATAACTAGAGGAGGAAGACATGTGAAGACTCAAACTTCAAGGTTAGATTTTAGAAAGGCAGATTTTAAGAGACTCAGAAAGAGAATAGGAGGGATCCAATGGCTGGATGTCCTTAAGGACAAAAATGTCCAGGAAGGATGGGAAATTTTTAAAAATGAGATTCTCAAAGCACAATCGTTAACAATCCCGAAAAGTAGGAAGAATGGGAAGCATTTAAGGAAACCAGGATGGATGAACACAGAACTTAAACACATGCTAAAAAGAAAGAAAAAATGTTTATTAAATGGAAAGAGGGAGGCATATCTAAAGAAGATTATAATGCAGTCTGCAGATCCTGTAGGGCACGTATCAGGTTAGCTAAAGCTGACAATGAATTAAGGCTTGCAAGAGATGTCAAAAGCAATAAAAAAGGATTTTGGGGGTATGTCAAAAGTAAAAGAAAAGTCAAGGATGCTATAGGATTTTTACAGGATGAAAATGGAGAAATGGTAAGAGAGGATGTTGAGAAGGCCAAACTTTTTAATTCCTATTTTGCATCTGTTTTCTCTCAGAAAGAAAATGTAACATCAACTGATCTTCACTGTCCTTTTAAAGGAATAGAGGAATCCAAGTTATCTGTAAAGAGAAAGATTGTGAGGGAATATTTAGCTAACATAAATGAGTTCAAGTCTCCAGGTCCAGATGAATTACACCCCAGAGTACTGAAGGAGATCGTAGAAGAAATTTTAGAACCACTCTCCATAATCTTTGAAAATTCTTGGAGAACAGGAGAAGTCCCAGAAGACTGGAGAAGAGCAAATGTTGTTCCTATCTTCAAAAAGGGGAAGAAGGTGGACCCAGGGAACTATAGGCCGGTGAGTCTGACTTCTATACCAGGAAAGATCTTTGAAAAAATTATTAAACAACATGTATGTAAGTACATGGATAAGAATGAAGTGATTAACCAGAGTCAGCATGGGTTTGTAACTAACAAGTCATGTCAGACTAACTTAATTTCCTTCTATGACAGAATCACTGACTGGGTGGATCAGGGAAATGCTGTAGATATAGTATATCTTGACTTCAGCAAAGCATTTGACAAAGTATCTCACACCATCCTTATTGAAAAAATGACCAAGTATGCAATGGACTAGGCAACTGTTAAATGGATTCATAACTGGCTTAGTGATCGGACTCAAAGGGTGGTTGTAAATGGCTTCACATCCAGCTGGATGAATGTCTCAAGTGGGGTACCACAGGGCTCCGTCCTGGGACCTGTATTGTTCAACATCTTTATCAATGATTTAGATGAAGGAATTGAGGGTAAACTGATTAAATTTGCTGATGACACAAAGCTGGGAGGGATAGCTAATACTAGAGAAGAGAGAGAGAGGATTCAAAAAGACCTAAATAAACTGGAGCAGTGGGCAGCAACCAACAGAATGGTTTTTAACAGGGAAAAATGCAAAGTACTACATCTGGGCAGTAAAAATGAAAAAAGCATATACAGAATGGGAGGAATAGAGCTAAGCAACAGTACATGTGAAAAAGACTTAGGTATACTAATAGATCATAGACTGAACATGAGTCAACAGTGTGATGCAGCAGCAAAAAAGGCAAATACAATTCTGGGATGTATTAACAGAAGCATACAGTCTAGATCACGTGAAGTCATTATCGGTCTGTACTCCTCTTTGGTCAGACCTCATCTGGAATACTGTGTACAGTTTTGGGCACCACATTTTAAAAAAGACATAGACAAACTGGAGCAAGTTCAGAGAAGAGCGACCAGAATGGTGACTGGTCTGCAAACCATGTCCTATGAGGAACGGTTGCAGGATTTGGGAATGTTTAGCTTGCAAAAAAGAAGACTGAGAGGAGACTTAATAGCTGTCTACAAATATGTCAAGGGCTGTCACATTGTAGAAGGATCATCTTTATTCTCATTTGCACAAGGAAAGACTACAAGCAATGGGATGAAACTAAATGGGAGGAGACACAGATTAGATATTAGAAAAAACTTTTTGACAGTTAGGGTGATTAATGAGTGGAACAGGCTGCCACGAGAGGTAGTGTGTTCCCCTTCAATGGACGTCTTCAAACAGAGGCTGGACAGACATCTGTCTGAGATGATCTAGTGAATCCTGCTTTGAGCAGGGGGTTGGACCAGATGACCCAGGAGGTCCCTTCCAACTCTACCATTCTATGATTCTATGATTCTATGATAAGTAGCAGCATCAGGAAGCACGTCCATGTCCTTGTCCCAGCGCAGCGTTCAGTTGTTCATACTCCAGTCCTTGGAATGCAAGCGCAAATATGCAGCCAACGTCCCACAGGCCACACTACTAAATTCTCACAATTCACGACTGCTTGGCTCGAAATGTTGCCTTTTAGGCTTCTGGAGACAGAAGCATTCCGCAACCTGATGGCGGCGGCCGTCCCTCGGTACTCTGTCCCCAGCCGCCACTATTTCTCCCAGTGTGCCGTCCCCACATTACACAAGCACGTGTCCCAAAACATTAGCCGTGCCCTCAACAATGCAGTTACCAGTAAAGTCCACCTAACCACAGCCACGTGGACAAGTGCTTGTGGGCAGGGATGGTACATCTCGCTGATGGCACACTGGGTTAACATAGTGGAAGCCGGGACCCAGTCGGACCTTGGGACGGAACACGTCCTCCCGACGTCAAGGATTGCAGGCCCTAGGTCAATCAGGGTTGCCCCCACGGTCTACAGCTCCTGAACCTCATGCTCCTCAGCCTCCTCCTCCTCCTCAGCCTCCATCTCCGAAATGACCACATCAGTCACAAGCTGGAAGCACTGCAGCACTGCCTCGGCCAAGCGGCAACAGGCTGTGCTGAAGCTAATATGCTTAAGTGAAAAAACACACAATGCTGAAGAGTTATGGACAGCTCTGAAAGAGCAGGCAGATCTGTGGCTCAAACCGCTGAACCTACAGCCAGGCATGGTCGTGTGTGACAATGGCCGGAACCTGGTGGCGGCTCTGAGGCGAGGCGAGCTCACACACGTACCATGCCTGGCCCATGTGCTTAACCTCGTGGTTCAGCGGTTACTCAAATCCTACCCGGAGCTGCCGGATCTGCTTGTTAAAGTATGCTGCCTGTGTGCCCATTTTAGAAAGTCAGCTACAGCTTCCGCCGCCCTTGCAGTGTTTCAGCAGCGTTTGCAGCTTCTGGCTCACAGACTGGTGTGTGATGTCCCCACACGTTGGAACTCTACATTGCAGATGTTGGGAAGGATTTGTGAGCAGAAGAGGGCAGTTGTTGAGTACCAGCATCAAAAAGGCTATCGGTATTCAGTTCAGACTCCACACATAAGACCTCAGTAGTGGACGTGGATGTCAGACATATGTACCATCCTCCAAAACTTTGAGGACTCCACCAAGATGGTGAGCGGCGATGACGCCATAATTAGCCTCACCATCCCGCTTCTCTGTCTTCTGAAACGCTCTCTGCTCACAATCAAAGATGATGCATTGCAGGCGGAGCACGATAAGATGGAGCAATTAACCATACAGGGTGATTACACACAGCCAAGCCTCATCTCATCCCAACGTGGATTGGGTGACAATGAGGAAGAGGAGGAGGAGGAAGGACAGGAACTAGTTTCATGCACTATAGACGGTGCTATCTGCACAGCTGTCATACCGTCTGTTCAGCGTGGATGGCCAGAGGACAGAGAGGAGGAGGAGGAGAGCATGGTCAGTCATCCTCTTGGTGAGGACACGGAAGTCTTGCCTGTTAGTAGTCTGGCATGCATGGCTGAGTTTATGTTATGCTGCCTTTCCCATGACCCTCGCATTCTCAAAATTTTAGGTCATTACTGGTTGGTGACACTTCTAGACCCACTCTACAAGGAGAACTTTATATCTCTTATTCCTGAGGCGGACAGGTGTACAAAAATGAGGCAGTACCAGAAGGCCCTTGTTGCGGAACTATTAAAAAATTCCCATCTAAAAACGCTGGAGGCAGAGGGCACACTTCGTTCGACAACCAAGGCCCCCACTCTGTCACTTCTTCTCTCTGACTGAACACTGTTCTAAGATGGTGCCCACCTTTTATACCTCCCTCTAGAACATGAGCCCAGGTGACCAGCAAACAATGGGCTCCTATCTACGCTCAGGAACCAACCCCTATCTGCTCCTACATCACTGGGTATTCCTACCCCCTCCCCACTCCAACCAGGGACATGGTCTGTCGTGCCTGCATTTCTGTCTAATGGGAGCACCGTTGAGCTGTCCCTCGGAAATGGGGTGAGTGTGCTGTATGCAGCTAACTGAACCCTGGTCCATACTCCATCCTTACCCGGGAGTGGAATATCACACCTCTGGCAGAGGTGCAATACCCCTGTAGCGTCCGAGCCCTCGGGGCGCTACAGTTTTATGATGCCTGTAAAAAAAATTTTTTATACAGTATGTTCATGTATACCCCCCAGGAGTAAATGTTTGTCAGCCCATACACTTAGTGCATGGCATTACAAGTATAGGAGGCCCGCTCCTTTCTAATGGTAAAAAATTTTTATGATGCGCTCCTCCACGTCTCTTCCAAGGGCCATTGAAGTGCCTCCAAATTTTTGGCAGCCCTTGCAGTCACTGCATAGTCCAACACTATGGGAGACTCTCTCCTTTCTAATGGGAATTTGTCATTACTGTGGCCTGGTCTATATGTCTTTAAATTCTTAGTGGGTTTTTTCCTAAACTTGGTCAGCCGTTGGACTCACTGCATACCCTATAACTGTATAGCAGACCCTTTCCTTTCTAATGGGAACATGTCATATCTTGTTACTGTGGCCCTGCTCTGTGTGTCTTTAAATTCTTAGTGGGTTTTTTCCTAAAATTGGTCAGCCGTTGGACTCACTGCATACCCTATAACTGTATAGCCGACCCTCTACTTTCTAATGGGAGCATGTCGTACCTTGTTACTGTGGCCCTGCTCTGTGTGTCTTTAAATTCTTATTGGGGTTTTTCATTAAAATTTGTCAGCCGTTGGATTCACTGCATACTCTATAACTGTATAGCAGACCCTCTACTTTCTAATGGGAACATGTCGTACCTTGTTACTGTGGCCCTGCTCTGTGTGTCCTTAAATTCTTAGTGGGGTTTTTCCTAAAATTTGTCAGCCGTTGGATTCACTGCATACCCTATAACTGTATAGCAGACCCTCTCCTTTCTAACGGGAACATGTCGTACCTTGTTACTGTGGCCATGCTCTTTGTGTCTTTAAATTGTTAGTGGTTTTTTTCAAAAATTTTGGCCACCCTTGCAGTCACAGCATGGGCATTACCACTATAGAAGACCCGCTCCTTTATAATGGGAACATTTTTTTTACTGAGACCCTCCTCTATGTCTCTTCAAAGGGGTATTAGGTTGCGTCCAAATTTTTGACAACCCTTGCAGTCACTGGATGCGCAATAACAGTATAGGAGACCCACTTGTTAATAATGGGAAAAACAAAGCATAGCCCTCTGATGGCTCTCTAACAATAGCTAGGGCCGACTGCTGGCCTTTTAAGAATAGTAAGGGCCGTCTGATGTCCCTATAAAAATAGGCTTTATGACTTTCAGAGTCCCTCCATCATAAATAAAACAGGATGTGTCTGATGACACCACATTGCCAGATGAGGTTGTAAAATGTTAAAATGACATTTCCCGGTGAATGCATTTGTCATAAAAAATAACATAAAAAAACATAACAATAGGATCTTTCTTTAGTATAAAAAACAGCATCACCAATTTAACCTCAATGTAATCACATTGTTCAGCTCATGCACCTCCTCCTCCATCTCCAAAATGACCACATCAGACACAAGCTGACAGCACTGCAGCACTGCCTTGGCCAAACAGCAACAGGCTGTGCTGAAGATAACATGCTTAATGCTTAATTGACAAACCGCCCAGCGCTGCATAGTTGTTGAAAGCTGTAACACAGCAGCTTGATCTGTGGCTCTCACCGCTGAACATACAGCCAGGCATGGTCGTGTGTTACAATGGGCGGAACCTGGTGACGGAGAAATGACAACCGGGGTAGATACTGTTTCCCTCTATGCCAGTCCTTTCACAGAGCTAAAGAATATGGCTGTGGTGAAATACAACTCCCACTGAGAAGCTGTTTCAGATTGAAAAACATTGTGCCCACCAGAGGATTTGTTTCTGAGTGCTAACCTTTCTCACCCGCTCAAAAGCCCCATAGCAGCTGCAAAGTTAGCGCTATCATGAACTTTCCTGAGGTAGAAGCCAAGGCACACCAGAGAATTCTCTGGTGGGACTGTCCAACACTGCCGAGAAGCAGTCCTGGCTAAGAAAAGTGTGTGGGAAGATTCCAGGACACTCTATTTTTACTGAGGAGGAAACACATGCAAACATGGGGAGAACATACAAATTTCTTGCAGATGTTGTCCTTGCTGGGATTTGAACCCAGGATCCCAGTGCTGCAAGACTTCAGTGCTAACCACTGATCCAATGTGCTGCCGTTCACCCTCTAATATCTAACAGGCTGGAGAAACTTGAACCTACTGCCACTCTATCATCAGCTCCTTTGTGAGAAAATGTATTTGGGCAGCCATTCACTCTACCAAATAAAATTCCAGAGAAGGAAATTGAGGATGGCTTCGCTACTGGTACTGGGGGCAGTGTTAATACCATAGTGTTGTACCATAGTTTGCTGGAAATATTCCAGGCTGGTAGGAGGCAAGAAAATTCCCACAGAAAAGTACCAGCAGTAATGTTCAGGCCACATTTCAAGTGCAAGCAGCTTTAGAGGACTTCCTGGGAGAAATGACACGCAGGGTAGATACGGTTTCCCTCTATGCCAGTCCTTTCACTGAGCTAAATACAACTCTTATCAAAAAAAGTTGTGGACTGGCTCCGTACCGTCCCTGGCCACATTCACCTGTCCACGTGTTTGTGGTTAGGCAGTCCTTCTTAGTAAGTGCACTGGGTAGGGCATGGGTAATGTTGTGGGACCCGTGCTTGTGGAAGGCGAAGGCGATACCGGGAAAAATACTGGCGGCTGGGGACCGAGTATGGACACCCGGCCGCCGCCTGCATGAGGTTGTGAAAAGCTTCCATCTCCACAAGCTTAAAAGGCCATATTTCAAGTGCAAAGAGCTGCCCAGAAATCTGTCAGTTTAGTGTTGCGGCCTGTGGGTGGGTGGGTGGCTGGCTGCATACTTGCAAATGCAATCCAAGTAACAGAAAACTAAGCAGATGATGGCCTCTATCATCATCATGGCCTCACCTCGGCACTATGAACTCTCCTGAAGGAGAAGCCAGGGCCCGCCGGAGGAGTCTCCGGTTCTCTGGTGGGCCCGTCGAACCCTGCCGAAAAGCAGCCCTGGCTAAGAAAAGTGTGGGGGAAGGTTCCTGGACACTCTATGGCTGCTTTTTTAATGCGGATCGGCCATGCTTATGCATGTTATTTCTCAAAACGCATTACGGATCAGGCCATTTTCCAACTCTGTATTCAAGAAATTAAATGCGCAAAGAAAGATGTGTGTGTGTGTCAAAGCACCATTGACAAGTGCGAGTTGATGTTGGATGGGCTGCCATTGCTTCTGCAACAAGCTCAATTACAGGATTTTCTGGGAGAAATGACATGCAGGGTAGATACGGTTTCCCTCTATGCCAGTCCTTTCACCGAGCTAAATACAACTCTTAGCAAAAAAAGTTGTGGACTGGCTCCGTACCGTCCCTGGCCACATTCACCTGTCCACGTGTTTGTGGTTAGGCGGTCCTTCCCAGTAAGTGCACTGGGGAGGGCACGGGTAATGTTATGGGACCCGTGCTTGTGGAAAGCGGAGGCGATACCGGGAAATATAGTGGCGGCTGGGGACCGAGTATGGACACCCGGCCGCCGCCGGCATGAGGTTATGAAAAGCTTCCGCCTCCACGAGCCTAAAAGGCCACATTTCAAGTGCAAGCAGCTGTCAAAAATTTGGCAGTATAGTATTGCAGCCTTTGGGTGGGTGGCTGCCGGCATTCTTGTGCTTGCATTCCAAGGAATGGGGTAGGGACAACTGAACACTGCAGTGGGACAAGGACGTGGACGGTGATTGTTGCAAGTCTGCAACGACAGGTGCATGGCGGGAATCATCTTCGCATGTGCCAATGATCACTTATGATGGGCACACATTTAGGCAGTGACCTGGGAGTCAGAGATGTTTCCAGAGGTCTTCCCCTTGCTGTTCCCATGTGTTTTTAGCACTGTATGCATGTGTCTGATGATGTGTCACACACCACATGGCCAGATAAGGTTGTAAAATGTTAAAATGACATTTCCTGGTGAATGCATTTGTCTTAGTTGAAAGCAATGCAAAAGTGCAAAAACGTGTCAAAAATGCTACGTGTGAACATAGCCCAAGGTGTGTAGGAGTATTTTTGTTTTTGCTTATTTATTTTGCCTTATATACAAGTCATCACCCTGGAAAGGATGTTCCTTACGCTGTAAAAGTGGCGTAATACTCTGACGACGTTGTTGACAGCAGTGATCTGGGAGTTAGAAATGCTTCCAGGGGTCTTCCCCATGCTGTTCCCATGTCATTTGAGCACAGTTCCCATCGATTTGGGCAATTTTTAGGCCCTCTGCAGACCGCCGTGGGGAGCCACCTGAAAAATGCTCAAGTTTCCCCTAGACTTATATTAGGCTCATTGCTCGGGTTGAGCACCCGAGTATTTCAATTTGCTCGACCCGAGCAACGAGTACTCGAGCATTTTAGTGCTCGCTCATCACTAATGACAACCAAAAACATCCAAATAATCCTGATCAAAAAGTTCACATACCCTGGTGATTTTGGCCTGATAACATGCACAGAATTTGACACAAATGGGTTTGAATGGCTACTAAAGGTAGCATCCTCACCTATGACCTGTTTGCTTGTAATCAGTGTGTGTGCATAAAGCTGAGTGAGTTTCTGGGATCCAGCCACTGATGTTTCTGGATTTTGAGATGGGGAAAGCAAAAGAATTATCAACGGATCTACGGGAAAAGGTAGTTGAACTGTATAACACAGGAAAGGGAGGCAAAAAGAGTATAACACAGGAAAGGGATACAAAAAGATATCCCAGGAATTGATAATGACAGTCTGCAGTGTTCAAACTGTGATTAACAAATGGAAAATCAGATGCTCTGTAAAAACCAAACCACAGTCAGGTAGACCAACAAAAATTTCAGCCACAACTGCCAAGAAAATTGTTCGGGATGCAAAGAAAAACCAACAAATAACATCAGCTGAGAACACACTTAGGGGTGTACTCACTTTTGTTGCCAGCGGTTTAGACATTAATGGCTGTGTGTTGAGTTATTTTGCAGGCACACCAAATTTACAGTTAAACAAGCTGTACACTGACTACTGTACATTGTATCAAAGTGTCACATCTTCAGTGTTGTCCCATCAAAAATATATATATGTATTCCGGCCCATTTTTGGAGTTTTGTGTGAAATTATGTCCAATTTGCCTTTTTTTTCTCAGTTTTTTTGTGTTGTTCCAATAAACACAAAGGAAATAAACATGCGTGTAATAAAACATGTGTAATTTTCTGAAACAATTTCAAGGGTGCCAGCACTTTCCGCCATGACTGTATATGCAGGTAGAGTCCTTAACCCCTTTACAACCCAAAGTGGTTTGCACGCTAATGAGAAGGCCAATTTTTACAATTCTGACCACTGTTGCTTTATGAGGTAATTACTCTGGAACGCTTCAACGGATCCCCCTGGTTCTGAGAATATTTTTTCATGACATATTGTACTTTATGATTGTGGTAAAATTTCTTCGATATCACTTGTGTTTATTTGTGAAAAAAACAGATATTTGGCGAAAATTTTGAAAATTTTGCAATTTTCAAAATTTGAATTTTTATGCCCCTAAATCGGAGAGATATGTCACACAAAAAAAGTTAATAAATAACATTTCCCATATGTCTACTTTACATCAGCACAATTTTGGAAACCAAATTTATTTTTATTAGGGAGCTATAAGGGTTAAAATTGACCAGCGATTTCTCATTTTTCCAACAAAATTTGCAAAACCAGTTTATTAGGGACCGCATCACATTTGAAGTCACTTTGAGGGGTCTTTATGACTGAAAATACCCAAAAGTGACACCATTCTTAAAACTGCACCCCTCAGTGAATCGGGTCATCATGGCAACATCCGGGAAGCCGCGGCACACATTGCTGGACGCCGGCAGGAGAGGTGACTATCCCGATCACCTCCCCTTGCCCCCGCAATGCTGCGAACGACTTCGACCGCAGCATTGCGGGGGTTAATGTGCGGGACCTCTCCCAGCACATAGCACCGGGTGTCAGCTGTGACAATCAGTTGACACCCGGCGGCGATCACGCCCGCACAGCCTGTGTGCGCGATCGCAAAGATGTACTAATACGTATCAGGCTCTTAAGTCCCAGGGCGCAGATACGTATCAGTACGTCTTGGGCTTTAAAGAAGTTAAAATTATGTGAAAATGGGAAAAGTCACAAAACTTTGCAACTTTTCAAGAGCTTTATGCCAGTTTTCTGGCAAAAACACTGGTGAATCGGGTTCATAATCTCTAATCCTTTCAGCTCCCTTTAATTAGACTACTTTCAACAAACTAATTATAAGTATTGGGTCTGTTTTTTTTTTAATGCTTTTAAAATAAATGTAAATATTTTCAATCCCCTTTTGTTATAAGGATTTCCCAAAAATTAGCTAATCATAGGTTGTCCTGCATTCGTGACAGTGATTGACTGCGCGGTCACTTGGAAGTTTACATTGGCATCACTACAGGGCCGGTAAAGAAGGACTGTCAGGGACCACCAGAGTGTGGTAAAATGCGCCAACTAATTCATAATTCATTTAATTCTCACACAATATACTAAGTTAGTGTAAGTCTACAAAAAAGCAACAAAACTTGGTGCTAAAAAAATTGAGCATAACTTTTTGAAAAATGAGCCAGGTTATGCCAAATCTTACATATTTAGTGACTTTGTGATCAGTTATCAACACAAATATTTTACTCAAATTACCAGATCGATGGATAAGCATTGGGACTTTTCCCTAAATCTCTCCAAAACATCACCGCTTATAGAAGACCACCCTCATATCCAGATCAGATTTTCTGTGAGAGATGCCCAGATTCACAATATAGTATGCATACTGGCCGTCTATGAGAAGTCCACCCCAATGGAAGTCCAGCTATTAAAGGAGATTTTACTGTTTATATAAGGGGCAGACAATGACAGTGAAGGGCTCTTAATCAGGACTTCTGATCTGGGCCCCCCACCCTCCATCAGGCACCACCTACATATACATTTCCATGTATATTTATATTAGGCACACATATAAAATTTGCACATGCTAATACTCTATACACATTTTAACGTATGCATATACATAGTGCACACAAACATAAAATACGGACATACACATAAGATGCACATACACAGTATAGAGTCCCGGTAATCCTCATAGTTTTAAGCATGGACCCTGGCAAATTGTAGACGGACTTTTATTGTTCATGGGCTTTAAGGGAGAGAGGCTTCCTTTGTGGAGGACACTCATGAATGCCATTCATTTGCAGTGTACACCGTGTCGTGTCATGGAAAACACTCGCCCTGGTTTGGCTTTCTACTTCAGCTAATAGCAATGAATTTGCCTGTCGATTTTCTTCTCATCAGAAGATGCTTTTGTTTAGATGTTAACTTCCATCTGACTGATAAGAAAAGCTTTGCTGATCTTCTTGTAGACTTCACATTTTTTGTAAAGAAATTCTTTTCTTTCTCAGAAATGTCTTGTGACATTTCTCTTCTATGTGGTGCCACTTACCCTTCTCATCAGAGGACGCTTTTGTTTAGGTGTTAACTTCCATAGTCGGCCTGGACGTCTCTGTAAGATGGTTGCAGTTCCATCTTTGTTATAGTTTTGCATCACTTTTGCTACAGTATTCTGACTGATAAGTAAAGTTTTGCTGATCTTCTTGTAGACTTCACATTTATTGCAAAGAAATTATTTTCTTTCTCAGGTTTTGTGACATTTCCCTTCTATGTGGTGCCATTGCTGATAGCATGAAATGGGAAGGAGTTTTCTTTATTAAGTAACTTCCTTTTACAGACACCTGTCTGCTGGACATCTGTTTAATGAATAATTACACTTACCTGTGGTTCAGTTCTTGTTAATTAGAATTTTGTTGTCTAAACTTAGCTTTTCTCTTAAGACTGTTACTGGGATGTTCTCATTTTTGAAACATGATCTTGAATGAGTTTGTTAAGAAAATTACTTTTTTGGGGTCTTCAAAATACCAAATCTTGTTTGCATTCAATGACTCAAATTTGCGAGAGTATTTTGTAGTATGGTATCCCATATAAAATGATGATTCTGAAAGGAAACTACAGGTTTGCTGACAAATCTATTTGGGTGTACTGATTTATGCTAAACACTGTATATATATATATATATATATATATATATATATATAAACCTTATAAGTTTGGCATCACAGTAATCGTACTACTGACTCTGAATCATTTTGTCAGTTTGTTTTTACAACACAATACACACTGTATAATGAAGGAACCCAAACCTGGCAATTTTTCTCATTTTTCAACACATTATATGATAAAATGAATGGTGTTGTTCAAAACTACAACACTAAGCGTCAGCACACTGTGATTTGCTGATCTGTAAGATGCGTTCTTTGTGCTGTGAAAATACACAGCTGTGATATCTCACCAAATATTCATAGTGGGAACTTAAAATTATGTTTTTCTGCCATGATTAAGGATGGTTTGGATGTATGAAACATGTTGACCTTTTATTTCTATCTTTGTGGAATTAAGGCTGCATGAACCAGTCACCAAGCATTATCTGTATATGTACAAATATTAAGTGCTACTGAGTGCTGTAGGAAAAACTTAGAATAGTGAGGTGATTTGATAGTCCTGCCACAAATAATCTGTTTCTACTGCACACTTAAAATCTCTGATAGTGGGAATGAACCTGATTGCCTGCAGTAGTCCACTCCTGAGAGCTGGTGCAGCAGAGAAAATGTCTTGGACATGAGAGTGGGAGGTCCTGATTATGGGGGATGTTAATCTTAGCTCATTGGAGTGTAGATATGGTAGAGATGCAGGACTGTGCAGCAGTGTGGAGAGGTTTGTGGATGAGTGTAATGACTGGTACAGGGTGGAGGCACCAGTGTAACTGCTGGACAGAAATATGAGACTGACTGCTGCATTAAGGATAATGAGAAATACATTTAGTGGGAAGAAGAGCAATTAGTGAGTTACAAGTATTTGTGAATTCAAGACAAAAAGGAATCAGAGCAACAGTAACAGATTTTACTTTTTTTTAATTAATAATGGGATGAATAAAATCGTGAACATTATCAATAGACTAAATCAAAGTCAGGAAGATAGCCGGGGTCAGATACCAGGTGATCAGTAAATGACAAGTCAGACGAGCAGTATGAATACCGCGGAGCCCGATGACAGAGGCGTTACTGAAACTTGTCCAGGTTGACCAGTCAGAAGGCCACAGGTAGATGGTGAAGGTCCTTCTATACAGCTCCAGCAGTGATGGTGGATCTGCTGGACTTCAGGGCGCTGGATGCTTAGGTGTCCCGTCTTTTAGATGGTTTTAGGGCAACAGTGACAGCATGCAAATGCACGAGCAGCCCTGGATAATCCACGCCGGCAGGATGATAAGATCCGGCGGAAGATGGAACCTATGACAAGAGAAATAAATATAATGTAAGTGATGGGACTCCATATTACATGATAATGCTGTGCAGTCACTGTGGCCGGACGGCAGAGGAATATTATCATACAGAGGTCAGGGGTCATTGTCAGCAATCATACATGTGACAATCCCATCACTGACAGATGACATCTACTCCACATGAATTATTCTCACTGACATCACACAACATGGAGCTGATTCTCACACTTACCTCGTCTCTTTTTCCCATTTTTTCCATTTTCTGAGTTTTGTTGCTCCATACTCAGATTTATTGCCGATTTTCTTTCTTCATGAGATGGAAATTCTGATGAAAAATTAAAAAAAAAAATCAGTAACAATATATTCTTATAGGATCTGCTTTGTCATAATATGGATAACATAAGAGACCTATAGTATTGTATAAAACCATGTGGGAATATTTGAGCCTTGAAGTCAACATTCACATTGTTGGTGCTGTAGACATGAACATACCTGGCAATGGGGACGAGGGTGGCAAGATGGTAACAGCATCGTCTGTATTACATACAGGAACAGATACTTTCTGCCTGTTTGAAGAAGAAAAACATGTAAATCTCAAGTAAACTCCGTATAAAAGGGGTTGTCTCACTAGAAGAACACCGACTATAAGGCCTAGTAGGACATATGACTGTCATAGTGGGGAAGGTCTTCTGCTCAAGACTACCTTTTATAGAGAGCTGAGAGGAAAACCACTACCAAGAATGGCCGGCATTTCATACTACATCTCTCCTACAGTGAGGGCAGCACTAAAAGTGCATGACCGGCCACAATTATGGGCTGTTATCTCCAACATTTCCGAAAGCTGAAAGCACAATGACCCATAACCATGGGGCGGTGGATGCTGCATTTGATATTATGGTATTTATGTCCTATATTTGGTGTTGTGCACATATATCAGCCTGGAGCTCCCAGTAATGACCCCATAATCTACTCACATTTCTGAGATGTTTGTGTTGGATTCTGGTGTACACTCTGGAGGGGCCTTGGGATCCTCGTTGTTCACCATCCCGTTAGTGGTGGTAGAGTGCTAAATGTGGATAACAATAAGTTATTAAATATACATACTTTTTAATTTTATAGATCCTTTTTTTGTACATATTTTGGATTTATCGATCACATACTTACTTTAGAAAGCCTCTCAGAAGATGATGATGCAAATATTCGGAAGATAAAGTTCTCATCGTCCTCCCTTGTGCCCTCCTTATCCTCTGAGACCAGATGGTTGTTTTCATCAGAGTGATCTACAAGACATAGGTAAGGAAGGATTGTTAGAGGGTGTCAGTATAACACAGTCGCTATATCTCACTAGGTTACTAGATAATACAACGTAATATACAGAAAACATGAAAAAAAACTCCTGTACAAAATTAGGGAAATAGGGATACAGTACGAACCCATGGTCAACATAGCTGAGATCCATGAAACATGGATAACATAGTAGACCAGAAAAACCATGTGGAAATATTTGAGCCTTGAAGTCAACATTCACATTGCTGGTGCTGTAGACATGTACATACCTGGCAATGGGGACGAGGGTGGCAAGATGGTAACAGCATCGTCTGTATTACATACAGGAACAGATTCTTTCTGCCTGTTTGAAGAAGAAAAACATGTAAATCGTAAGTAAACACAGTATAAAATGGGTTGTCTCACTATAAGAACACTGACTATAAGGCCTAATAGGACATATGACTGTCATAGTGGGGAAGGTTTTCTGCTCCAAACTACCTTCCATGGATCAGAACACAACTACCAAGAATGGCTGGCAAGTAATACTACAGCTCTCCTACAGAGTAGGCAGTGCTAAAAATGCATGACATGCCACAATTGTGGGCTGTTATCTTCTGCATTTTCTGAAGCCAAAAGTACAATGACCGTTAACCATGAAGCGGTGAATGCTGCATTTGATATTCTGTTATTTATGTCCTATATTTGGTGTTGTGTACATAGATCAGCCTGGAACTCCCAGTAATGACCCTTTCTAATCTACTCACATTTCTGAGATGTTTGTGTTGGTTTCTTGTGTATACTCTGGAGGGGCATTGGGATCCTCATTGTTCACCATCCTGGTAGCGATGGTACAGAGCTAAATACGGATAAAAATAAGATATAAAATATTTTTTTTATGTACTTTTAGAGTTTTTTTAATTTTTTTTTACATATTTTGGATTTATTAATCACATACTTACTTTACAAAGCTTTTCAGAAGATGACATAAAATTTTGGAAGTCAAGGCTCTCATTGTTCTCACTTGTGCCTTCCTCATCCTTTGAGACCAGATGTTTGTTTATATCAGAATGATCTACAAGAAATAGGTAATGAAGTATTATTAGAGGTTGTCAGTATAACACAGTCACTATTTATCACTAATATTAATGGGAACAGATGATCACATATTAGGGAAGATGAGACAAACAGTCGCTTAGTCTAGATGACGTCTCCTTCTACTTACTGATAAATAAGCTGGTGTCTGAGTCTGAAACAAGCTGAGGAACATACTCCAGCTCCTGGCTCAGAATGTTGTCAAAGTCCAAGTCACTCAGGAATGGATGAACCTTGATCTCAAATGCTCTTCCTAGAAAAAGAAAAACAAAAGTGATGCGGACATAGTCAGGGATGGCTCCATATCTGAACAGTTTATCGTAATCTGAACTAATGACAAAACTGAGCCGACATGAAGGAAATAAACTGAAAGTCTTAGTGTGGAGAACTAGAAATACAGTAGATGAGCTGATAGAGAAATGCTGATCTTCATGGACATGAGCGATATGTCCTTGGTCTAATAAGGGAATATTAATACTAGTATATCTGTTACCTGTCCCAAGTCTACGCACAGGATTTCTTCTGAGCAGCTCAGTGATGAGATTCTGAGCATCCAGGGGTGGAGCGCGATCACAATTCCAAATTAGTTCTCCTGTTACATAGAAAATTACAGAAAATAAAACCTCTTTACTGGACTGTAACATAAAGCAAAGGAAATAACTAAACAAATGTAACCAATCAACGCAATGATCGGATTATTCTACTCACCAATGACAACCCTTTTATAAAGCTCAGTGAGGGAATCAGCATCAAATGGTACACATCCCAGCAGGAATTTATACAGGATGATCCCCAATGACCACCAGTCAACAGGTCTTCCATAGCCTTCTTTCAGGATGATCTCTGGGGCTATGTAACATGGGGTGCCACAGAACTGGAAACCAACAGAACATAGAGATGAGAATCGATGAAACAATTATTATGACAAGATATCATCGTTAAAACACAATGCAGAAGATAAAATATTAGTGGAAAAGTTCTCTAGAAAGGAAGAACGTAGAGAAGAGACAATAGTGTGATGAGATTTGCAAATAACAAGCTAAGTTCTTGTAGGTGATGCTGACCTCACGGTCCTGGAACTCTCTGGAGATGTCCACTGCTAATTCCTTGTAGGTGTTGGTTTTCGGTATCATTAGACCAAGTTTTGAAATCCCAAAATCGGTAACTTTAATATGTCCAGTAGATGTAATCAGGAGGCTGCAAAAGAGAAGATGGTTTTAGCCTCACAGACTGAATGATAATAAATGACAACTTTCCCCACTTTATTATACTACGGGGGCACTTACTTTTCCGGCTTCAGGTCTCTGTGCACCACACCGTAACTATGCAGGTATTCCACGGCAAGTACCGCCTCTGCAAAGTACAAGCGGGCCATGGGGACAGAGAAAGGACCCCTGGTGCTTAGAAGGGTCCCACAGTCTCCACCTATAGAAGAAAGGAAATATGACCGGTGAGGGGTTTATACAGAAGATAACCATGATATACCACGAGCAGATAACCATGATGTATAAAGAGCAGTGAGCGGAAACATCCTGGGGAGATCACACAGATAGTGGCGTACATAGAAATCACAAGACCCCATATCAAAAGTTGTATTTGCCCCCCACCCTAAAAAATAAAAAAGAAATATATTTATATCCCTGTTGAAGCAGCTTGGTGTTCTCACCAGCAATACAACTTTTATGGCCATTTTAGAGTATGATGCTCCCAAAAATGCCCACACCCACACTCAATGAGTATGGTATCCCCACAGTGAATCCTCCTAAGGAGGCCACCACTTAGAAGGAGGCCAGCCACAACCCCCTACTCGGTGTGATGGCACCCACAGCAACCCTCCCACTCAGGATAATGGTTCCCACAGTCCCTCACACAATATAATGGTCTGCATAACTCCCCACTCAGTATCATGTCCCCACACAGAATGGGGGCCTCCATATAGAGTGAGGACCCCCACAGCACCCCACTTAATATGATGACCTCCACTCAGCATTCACAGTCCCCCCATATCTAGTCATACGGCCCCCTTTCAGTATTTTGGCCCCTACTAGCCACCTACTCAGTATTTTTGCCCCCACCAGCCCCACCTCCTTGAAGAGGCAAATAACGCTGAAATTGTGATGACAGGTGGAGGGATGCTGCCCACTGCCGAGCGTCGACAGACCCCCTCCGACTGATGAGCCCCATAGCGCCCCTGCACCAAGATCAATGAATTTACGAGCATCTTGGTAATAGATAACCTATAGTAAATGCTCTGTGGGGATGTAACCAACAATGTCCTAATGATATGAGCAGTGATAAGATGAAAGCAGACATGGGCTGAATATAATACAATAGATGTGTCTTACCTCCTACATACTCCATGACCATACACAGGTGAGATCTAGTTGGAAAGGAGCAGAGCATGGAGACCACAAAGGGACAATCAGCAAATGTTAAGATGTCCCTCTCCAGAAAGGCCCATTCCAATCTCTGTGCAGTATTTAGGTTCCGCTTAGCCATTTTCTTCATAGCAAAGGTCTGGTGTGAGTCTTTATGATGCACTAAGTAGACGGCCCTGGAGAGAAGGAGAATCCATCGGTTATAATAAATCCTTATTAATAATCCATCTATAGAAATCATTATATGTTTAATACTGGTATCCAAGGGGTAACATTTCTCTTTGCGGAGAGTGACATGTTAAGCTTGTCAAGGTGAGGAGACTTTTAAGCCTCAATGATCCTCTGGGAAATATGCAAATTGTCTCTTCAGAGAGGAAGAGAACTAGAACTCTAGTGCCACCTATAGGAAGTAGTAATCCTAAAAGTCAATATCGACCCTTTAACGAGCCTTATCACATGACATGGAATAATAGCCATAACCAAAATCTCAATTTTCGGACACTATGTTTTGGGGTACAAGCACTCATCAGTGCAAAGTGTGAGATATGGTTTGGCTGGGTGAGAGGCATCTGACCGGGATCCAAGCGGTAACGTTTCTCCTTGCGGAAAAAGCCATGTTAAGCATGTCAAGGTGAGGAGACTTTTAAGCTGCAATGCTCTTCTGGGAAATATGCAAATTGTCTCTTTTCAGAGAGGAAGAGAACTAGCACCCTAGTGCCACCTATAGGAAGTAGCAATCCTATTTCCCAGAGGAGCATTGCGGCTTAAAAGTCTCCTCATGTCCGCAAGGAGAAACGTCAACCCCTTGGATACCGGTCAGACACCTCTCACCCAGTCAAACCATATCTCACACTTTGCACTGAAGAGGGGCAGTACCCCAGAACACAGTTCCTGCAAATTGAGATTTTGGTTTTGGCTATTATCCTAAGTCATGCGACAAGGCTTGTTAAAGGGTCGATATTGACTTTTAGGATTGCTACTTCCTATAGGTGGAGTTCTAGTTTGCTTCCTCTCTGAAGAGACAATTTGCATATGTTTAATACTAGAAGTCTGGCCGCCACTATAAATCCACATCTAGAAATACATAAAATAGCACTACATAGATCACCTATTGGAGGTCTCCACAATGCCACTTCTGCCGGAGCCATCACCCAGGTCACATTATAGGTACGAGAATCTACCGAAATTCTCTTTGGGCAGATTCGCTATAACTGACCAAATACAATTTAGTGCAAATAAAAATTGGTCCAAAATGAATGTGCTCCAGGGCTCTCTTCTGCTGCTGAGGCCAGTGATTGGGCCCACATGGTCATGGTGGAGGGTGTAGATGTCATTGACGTCAATATGGTGACACCCTTCATGTGACCATGTGTAGCCAACTTCTCTGATCAGCTTCATAATGGAGCCCCCCCATCAAAACAAAGATCAGAGTGAAGAGCAGAAAAGCTCAGGTGGAGGAGGCAGCATAAGAACAGATGAGGGTCTAGCACAGGCGAATGTAATAATATTATATTATTATATATTATATTATATGTAATTATATTATTTAAATCGCTTTCCTTACAGTTTGATTTGCTACAGATCATATAATTTCCCTATGATAACACTGAATGGCAGAGTGCAGGGGCAGAAGCATTGTCATAGGGAACCCTGAGAAATGTGGATTATGGCAACAGAAATCTCACCCAAAATTTCCACTGCTGATGAGTTTGGAAGTTTCATAGTCACTCATATGCGGCTTTCTCGCCGGAACCAATGAATCCATCACGCTCTATAAAAGAATAAGAAATAATACTGATTTATCGAAGATGCAGGAAAAAAGTTACAGATGCAAAAACTTCTCCCCCCATATTATGTACCAGATGATTTACACTGATATGATGTTGGGAGGATACAAACCGGACGCTGGGCAGACCTGGCGCTAGCACCCTGCACACCCAGGCAAGTGCCGGGGCCCTGAGTAGGCGAGGGGCCCACTTGCTGTCGGGCACCCTGGCGCGCTATGGGACCGGTGAGCAGAGGAGAGTTGTGCCAGCGCCAGCTAGTGGGCCTTGCTCCCCCCCCCAATGCTTGCCCAGGACCACGGCCGGCACAATACTTACCTCTCCACAGCTGGTGAGCAGTGAGGTGAGCATTTGATTTTTTTTTTTTATGTATGGAGGTATGGGGCATTATATGGGGGGAGAAGTGACATCCTGCATGGGGCATTATATGGGGGGAGTGACATCCTGCATGGGGTATTATATGGGGGGAGAAGTGACATCCTGCATGGGGCATTATATGGGGTGAGAGGTGACATCCTGCATGGGGCAATATATGGGGTGAGAGGTGACATCCTACATGGGGCAGTATGTGTTGGGGGGACATCCTGCATGGGGCATTATATGGGGGGGTGACATCCTTCATGGGGCATTATATGGGGGGTGACATCCTGTATGGGCCATTATGTGGGGTGGGACAACCTGCATGGAGCATTATGTGGGGGGGACATCCTGCATGGGGAATTATATGGGGGGTGACATCCTGCATGGGGCATTATGTGGGGGGGATATCCTGCATGGGGCATTATGTGTGGGGAACATCCTGCATGGGGCATTATGTGGGGTGGGACATCCTGCATGGGGCATTATGTGGAGGGGACATCCTGCATGGGGAATTATATGGGGGGTGACATCCTGCATGGGCCATTATGTGGGGGGGCACAGCCTGCATGGGGCATTATGTGGGGGGCACAGCCTGCATGGGACATTATGTGGGAGGGACATTCTGCATGGGGAATTATATGGGGGGTGACATCCTGCATGGGCCATTATGTTGGAGGGGGACATCCTGCATGGGGCATTATGTGGGGGGGGGCACAGCCTGCATGGGGCATTATGTGGGGGGTCAAAGCCTGCATGGGGCATTATGTGGGGGTCACAGCCTGCATGGGGCATTATATGGGGGCACAGCCTGCGTGGAGCATTTTATGGGGTCCATTATTCTATATGGAGCAATATATGGCGCTCATAATACGGTATAGAGGACTATGTGGTGCCATTATACTGTGTGGAGGACATTACTGTCCGGTCTGCACTGTGAGCTGTGAGGATTCGCCGCTTTCTGAGTTATTGTGGAATTTACAATAGATATCGCTCATGTAATGTAAGAAGAGAAATCTTCGGGCTTGTACTATATATATATATATATATATATATATATATATATATATATATTTATCTGCGGTATCTGTGCATCATGAATCGTGGTATGTGTTAAAGGGGCCACTGAGACTCTTTCGCCCAGGGCCCACGAAATCCTGGAGCCACCCTGCAACGGTCATCATACATTACTATAACATTCTGGATAATGTGGGAGATCACACAGAGGAGGACTTACAGGTAATCTGTCACCAGGTGTTTGCTATGTATTCTGAAAGCACCATGATGTAGGGGCAGAGACCCTGATTCCACTGATGTGTTACTTACTAGGCTGTGTGTGGCTGTTTCAATAAAATCAGTAGATTATCACTAGAAGACTATCTGTCTAGCCAGGTAGTCCTATTGCTCTGTACCCCTGCCTCCACCACTGATTAGCAGCTTTCTGCCTATGCACAGTGTACACAGAAAGCTGTCAATCAATGGTGTGGGCGGGGTTATACAAGACTCAGCATTCAGAGCTCTGCAGCAGAAAAAAATTGTGATTTTATCACAACTGCTCCACCGAGTAAAGTAATCAACACATGGAATCAGGGTCTCTGTCCCTGCATCATGCTTCTCTCAGACCAAATAGCATAAACCTGGTGACAGATTCCCTGTAATTCAAATGTAATTAACACCATAGGGTCATCTACACTTAGAATAGAGACGTCCCATGGTTGTATGGGGGATAATACTGGACGAGTCATTCACACCCCATGATCTGATGACACACACGCATCCCCCTCTATGATACTTACGGATTCTTGGATCTCCGGGATCTCACTAATTCCATTGTTAGGATTCGACAGCTCAGTTGTTTCTAAAATAATGATGAAGAAATGAAATGTATTAGAGGATATTATTCCTACATAGATAATACAGCAATATAACGGAGAAATGACAAGATGTCTGTAAATGGGATTAATACTCGTTATATGGGGATTCTAAATATGAGAATATACGGGGAATCCATAGATAAATGTAATGTAAATGATGGAGGAACCCCTTCATAAATAACAAAAGACTGACCATCACTTCCGAAAAGAAAATGGGTGTGAACAGGTGCATACTAAGAGTAGCCATCCAAATACATAACTAACAAAGTTGCACTCTGTAGCGCTATAGCATGTAAACATGAAATAAATGATATTTGAATTGCATTACTGCTGTAGAAAAGAGGATAAAAGGAAGATACTTAGCGCATAATTTGGCCAATTCATGCATGGCCAGCAGCCACGGCAAGGCGACCTTCTTTTTCTGGGTGCATGCCAAGTAGCCATGGCAAGGTGACCTTTTTTTTTGCTGGGTGCATGTCCAGCAGTCACGGCAAGACGACCTTCTGTTGCTGGGTGCATGCCCAGCAGTCACGACAAGGCGACCTTCTTTTGCTGGGTGCATGCCCAGCAGTCACGACAAGGCGACCTTCTTTTGCTGGGTGCATGCCTAGCAGCCACGGCAAGGCGACCTTCTTTTGCTCGGTGCATGCCCAGCAGTCACGGCAAGGCGACCTTTTTTGCTGGGAACCTATCTCCACACATCAGCCCGGGGTGGTTTTAATTACAACAGGATCCTACCTACCCATATAAATGTAGGCTTCAGCCTAGGAGAGGATTCACATTAGGAGAGGATTCCAACAAAAAGATCGCCTTGTCATTGGCTGCTGGGCATTCATGAATTGGCCAAATTATGTGCTCAGTATCTTAGTTTTTTCCCATTTTCTAGAGCAGTAATGCAATTTAAATTTAATTTATTTCATGTTACTTGCTATAGCACTGCAGAATGGACCCTCCATCACATGAATGAGGAAGCCCCCACCCACGCTGCACATACGAGTGATGGTAAGAGAGCTGAAACATAGGAGAGATTTGCAAATTAGCCTGGATGTGCACTGGGGGCGTGTCACTGCACTTGGATTTCTTCTTTCACGCCCCCAGCGCACTTCCATTCTGATTTGTATATGGTGTCTACTTTACATTTCTCCTGACTGGCACATTGGATTTCTACAAACAATTATTATTAGGGGACAATGGCCTATACCGTCACACCACTACTTCTATATGTAACAATGTGCTCCCAGGTTCCCATTACACAGAGTAGAGAGTAAATCTAACATTATCCTCCGTCCTCTGTAATATCTGGACATTCCTTGTAGAAGGTCGGGTGATCGCTCACCTGTAATCAGATCGCTGTTCAGCTCCGGCTGACTCCTATTAGGGTCAGGGATTTTCGGGGTCACATTTTGCCCATATTTGGCGTCGCCTCCTGTTGTTTCCTGATAGATATAATATATATAATTAATATGTGGAAGATTTCACTAAATCACCAAATACATAAATCATGAAGGACTAAACCAACATTTACAGATGCACCAATTGTAACGATACAAATCCCGCGCCATCTTCAGACCTTTTCTCAGAAAGTCTCCTCAGATACGGTGGATTAAGATACGTCTATTAATATTGATCCTTACCGGGCGTTCCAATGAGCGTTCTAGTATAGACAGGACTTTTTCGGCCAGTTCTTTAAAGACAGCCAAATCTTCAGTCTGAGATCTTTCTTCAGCCTATAAAGAAGGAAAAATGGAAAGGAGAATTTTGAGATGAGAGCGGTCAGAATGGAGGCGGAAATTGTATGTGACATCGGTTCTCTGTCTGCAGATACAATGACTACATACTGTATTTGGGGACTCGTTGTGTTTTACCGTATTTTTTGGACTATAAGATGCCTTTTTTTCCAAAATTTTTGACCTCCCTTCTAACACTCTCGCACCCCTCCAATCTATCCTAAACTCTGCTGTCTGACTAATCCACCTGTCCCCCCGCTATTCCCTGGCTTCTCCCCTCGCTCCGCCAATCCCTTCACTGGCTCCACATTACCCAGAGACTCCAGTTCAAGACCCTAACCTTGACAAGCAAAGCCACCCACAACCTGTCTCCTCCATATATCTGTGACCTAGTCTCCCGGTACTTACCTGCACGCAACCTCCGATCCTCACAAGATCTTCTTCTCTACTCCCCTCTTATCTCCTCTTCCCACAATCGCATACAAGATTTCTCCCATGCATCCCCCCTACTCTGGAACTCTCCACCCCAGCATATCAGACAGATTATTAATAATAATAATTGTCTGAATGTAGCTTACCAGGGGGGTGGCTGTGGTGGAGTGAGGTCACAGGAGGTAGGGTCACTGCTGTAGGAAGCCGGCAGTAGAAGTGGGGCGCTGCTGCGGGCCCCGAGCTGGGAGGAGCGGGGTATCCAGGAGGTGCGAGGCTGCGGGCCCTGGGCTTCAAGGAAATGTTAGCGGTGATTTAGGAGGGGAGTCCCCGCTCTGCCCATTGATTTTCTGGCGGTGGGCTTCAGGCAAATGGCCGCTGGAGGCAGTGCATGTGCAGATTTAGATCTCGGCTCAATGACGAGCTGAGATCTCAATCTGCGTATTGGCCATCTCCAGCAGCCTACTTCTTGAAGCCCACTGCAGAGAAATCAATAAGCAGAGCAGGGCCTCCCCTCCTGAATTACCGCTAACATTTCCTTGAAGCCCAGGGCCCGCAGCCTCGCACCTTCTGGACACCCCGCTCCTCCCAGCTTGGGGCCCGCAGCAGTGCCCCACTCCTACTGCCGACTTCCTGCAGCAGCGACTCTGCCTCCTGTGACCTCGCTCCACTGCCACCACCCCCCTCAGTAAGCAACCGAAAATTCGGACTATAAGACAGGACTATAAGACAGACCCCCATTTTATTATAATAAATGTTTTTCCTATTTACCTCCCAAAAATTTTTGGTGCGTCTTATGGTCTGCAAAATACGATATATTAGAAGAAAAAGCTTCTATCCCTCCATTATTATCTATTAATATTGAGATGTTCTGTGCAGAGTGTCCGCCACTTACCTGGTGTAGTAATGTCCTGATGTTCTGAAGTAAATCCGTCAGATAGTCTGACGTTAGACGACGTTGTCGGTGTTTGGTCAGGCAATCCTTTACTAGCTCCATCACCAGCCGGTGAGTGAAGCTGAGGACGCCATCGGGTGGTAGAAGCACACTGTTAGGACGATTGATCATAAGGATCAACAATAGTGCTTTTACCTGAGGAATGTCCAAAACAATTCCAGCCATAGTGAAAAACTGCAAGTGCTATCAGTCACTATAGAGCCAAGAAAGGCACGGGTGAGCCTATGTGCATTGTATATATAGCGACTGTGAGCAGTGATGTCACCATCACCTGTGATGTCATCACGGAATCTTGTGATAGAATCTTCACGGAGCAGCTCTGCGCAAATAGAATGCGGCCTGGTAATATATAAAGTGAAAACACCATACAATTAACTACCCATGTTATCATGACCATTCTATTTTATATCCAATTAGAACACAACCAGGATAAAGGTGTGTTCACAAGTTGGATGTTGGCAGCATTTTTTTTCTACCCCAAAAATCAAAGGTGGCAGGAAAAACGCTGCTTAAAATTCAGGTGTTTTTACTTGTGTTTTTTTTTCCATTCATTTGAATGGGTGAAAAATGCTGCAAAACCTCTGAAAGACTTGACAAGCTGCAGATTTAAAAAAAATGCAAAAAAACAGCATGTGAATGAGATTTCAGAAATGTCATTCACTAAGATGGTACTGTAAAACACAGCATTTTTGCTGCAGAAGAAAAAACAGTGAATACACCCTAAAGATATCCTCAGTCATATTATGGGAAATATTGTATATTTCGCATTTATTATCTCACGTGTTTTTCTTCACCATAGAACTTTTAAGGCTGTGTGCCCCCTATGCGTTTTTTAGGCGTTTCTGCAGCGTAACTTCCGCCGCGGAAACACTTAAAAAACGCTTGGTGATAGGTCTGCAATGGTCCCCAATGATAATCCGCATGTGCTGTGCACATGCTGCAGAGATTTCCGCTGCGGATTATCATTGCGGAAAAATCCGCAGCACGTCCTTTAATTTTGCAGAGTTGCTGCGATTTAGCCGCCATTGACTTGCATTGGAACGCATAACATCCGCATGACTACAAATACACATGTGGATATTATGCGACTCAATGCGTGGATGGTACCCGGGTCAGGAGATGAAGAGACTCTCCTCCAGACCCGGGTACCATAGTACCTGTAGTTAAAATAGAATTAAAATAAAAAATAAACATATACTTACCTTCTGATGGCCCCTGTCTCCTCCCGGCAGTGCTGCTGGCTCTTCGGCTGCTCGTGGTGGTAAAATGACCTTGCATGACGCCATTTAGTCATGTGACAGGTCACGCGACATCGGCGGTCGCGTGACCTGTCACATGACTAAATGACATCATGGAAGGTCCTTTTACAGCACCGTGATCCGCCGAAGACACAGGAAGCACCGGAGAAGGAGATCGAGGACCATCGGAAGATGAGTATAATGTTTTTTTTTTATTTTTCACCATTATTATTCTTTTTTTTTATTATTGGTGCTGCATTTGCAGCATTTTAACTTGGTCACACTATATAAATCCATGCCGGTTGCATGGAATTATATAGTGTGACCAAGTTGTCAAGCACTTTTCCAAGTGATGCTAAAATCACTTGGCAAAGCGCTTGACAACCCAGGGAGATACAGAAACGCTTAGGAAAAATCCGCAGCATTTCTGCATCGTGGTCATATATCCTAACTCATTGGCGAACTGTTATACAAGGCTATATTCACACTAGACGTTTTTTTAGCGGGCTTTTTATGCAAATTTTCAGCTGCGTTTTACAGTACCAACAAAGTCTATGAGATTTCCGAAATCTCATGCACAAAGCTTGCTTATTTGTCCTCAGTATTTTGTGCTTTCCATGGCTTTTTGCAATAGAGTATGTCACTTGTTTCAGCGTTTTTCACCCATTAAAAAAAAGGGTGGTGGAAAAAAATGCTGAAAAAAAGCCTAGTGTGAATATTTTGCTGCGTTTTTAGTGAAAAAAGCAAGTATGTGACACACATTTATTCTTGTGAGTTTAGTTTAAACCATCTTGTCTTGGTCACCTGAGATAGCAGCTTGGATTATTACAGTTTAATTAAATTAGTGATGCCTACAAAGTAAACATTGGTTGAGCTAGGTGTGAGATTGAATAACACGTGTGGCCCAGGGAGGTGTGAAAATGAACAATGCCTGAGCAACTCAATGGCAAACCATAATGTGAAAGTAAATAGTGTCCTACAAATTCAATGCACTGCCAGGGTCTTAGATAAACCATTCCAGACCAATTCACCCCCCCCTGTTACATTTGTAATGTGTACTTTTTCATGAACATATGTCTTGCAATGGTGACCTGTTTTCATGTGTCTATGGTGGAAGCAAAGCTGAACTTTGGGATCCTGAAAAATGCACCAAAAATGCACCAAGAACCACTGCAAAAAAACACACCAAAACCTGCGTTTTTGACGCTACTTCTTTCCTGCCAAGAGATTATGTTTTGCTGCAGAAAAAAAAACACCTAGTGTGAATATAGCCTAAGACTTACTCTGCCAGAATTAATAGTCAATATTCTGTATACAAATAGGACTCCAATCCAGGTATTCAGTTTATCATAAAAATGCCTGAGTTAATCTGCCAAATACACATAGTATGCTTTCTCATAGGTGAAATATAAATCCTGTTAAAGGTCCAAGTTGCAGCAGTTAAGTAGAACAAAACAGACCTCTTCATTCTTTGTAGGTGGAAAAACTTTCGAAATTGTCAGTGTATCAAGTACTTATACTCCTGACTGTATATAGTATAATTGCCGCACTGCTACATACAGGTGCTTCTCAGAAAATTAGAATATCATCAAAAAGTGAATTTATTTCAGTTCTTAAATCCAAAAAGTGAAACTCATATATTATACAGAGTCATTACAAACAGAGTGATCTGTTTTAAGTGTTTATTTCTGCTAATGTTGATGAT
Source organism: Phyllobates terribilis (assembly GCF_046119375.1). Classification (NCBI taxonomy): domain Eukaryota; kingdom Metazoa; phylum Chordata; class Amphibia; order Anura; family Dendrobatidae; genus Phyllobates; species Phyllobates terribilis. Next base: position 624,483 of record NW_027363081.1, read on the forward strand.
TATGGCTTACAGCCAATGAAAACACAAAAGTCATTATCTCAGTAAATTAGAATTAACAAGAAACACCTGCAAAAGCTTCCTAAGCATTTAAAAAGGTCCCTTAGTCAGTTTCAGTAGGCTCCACAATCATGGGCAAGACTGCTGACTTGACAGATGTCCAGAAGGCAGTCATTGACACACTCCTCAAGGAGGGTAAGCCACAAAAGGTCATTGCTAAAGAAGCAGCTGTTCACAGAGTGCTGTATCCGAGCATATTAATGGACGTGGAAGGAAAAAGTGTGGTAGAAAAAGGTGCACAAGCAACTGGGATAACCGCAGCCTTGAAAGGATTGCTAAGAAAAGGCCATTCAAATATTTGGGGGAGATTCACAAGGAGTGGACTGCTGCTGGAGTCATTGCTTCAAGAGCCACCACACACAGACGTATCCAGGACATGGGCTACAAGTGTCGCATTGCTTGTGTCAAGCCCCTCATGACCAATAGACAAGGCCAGAAGCGTCTTACCTGGGCCAAAGAGAAAAAGACCTGGACTGATGCTCAGTGGCCCAAGGTGTTGTGTTCAGATGAAAAGTAAATTTTGCATTTCATTTGGAAATCAAGGTCCCAGAGTCTGGAGGGAGAGTGGAGAGGCCACAATCCAAGCTGCTGGAGGTCTAGTGTGAAGTCTCCACAATCAGTGATGGTTTGGGGGGCCATGTCATCTGCTGGTGGAGGTCCACTGTGTTTTATCAAGACCAAAGTCAGCGCAGCCGTCTACCAGGACATTTTACAGCACTTCATGCTTCCCTCTGCCCACAAGCTTTATGGAGATGGAAATGTCATTCTCCAGCAGGACTTGGCCCCTGTCCACACTGCCAAAAGTACCAATATCTGGTTTACACACAACAGTATCACTGTGCTTGATTGGCAGCAAACTCGCCTGACCTTAACCCCATAGAGAATCTATTATAGAGAATCTATGGGGTATTGTCAAGAGGAAGATGAGACCCCAGACCCCACAATACAGATGAGATGATGGCTGCTATCAAAGCCACCTGGGCATCCATAACACCTCAGCAGTGCCACAGGTTGATCCCTCCATGCCACATTGCCGCATTGTTGCAGTAATTGATGCACAAGGAGCCCGAACAAGTATTGAGGGCATTTACTAAACATACATTTCAGTAGGCCAACTTTTCGAATTTTAAAAACATTTTTCAAGCTGTTGTTATGAAGTATTCTAATTTACTGAGATAATGACGTTTGTGTTTTCATTGGCTGTAAGCCATAATCATCAACATTAACAGAAATAAACACTTAAAATAGATCCCTCTGTGTGTAATGACTCTATATAATAGATCCCTCTGTGTGTAATGACTCTATATAATAGATCCCTCTGTGTGTAATGACTCTATATAATAGGTCCCTCTGTGTGTAATGACTGTATATAATAGATCCCTCTGTGTGTGATGACTCTATATAATAGATCCCTCTGTGTGTAATGACTCTATATAATAGATCCCTCTGTGTGTAATGACTCTATATAATAGATCCCTCTGTGTGTAATGACTGTATATAATAGATCCCTCTGTGTGTAATGACTCTATATAATAGATCCCTCTGTGTAATGACTCTATATAATAGATCCCTCTGTGTAATGACCATATATAATAGATCCCTCTGTGTAATGACTCTATATAAGAGATCCCTCTGTGTGTAATGACTCTATATAAGAGATCCGTCTGTGTGTAATGACTCTATATAATAGATCCCTCTGTGTGTAATGACTCTATATAATAGATCCCTCTGTGTGTAATGACTCTATATAATAGATCCCTCTGTGTGTAATGACTCTATATAATAGATCCCTCTGTGTGTAATGACTCTATATAATAGATCCCTCTGTGCGTAATGACTCTATATAATAGATCCCTCTGTGTAATGACTCTATATAATAGATCCCTCTGTGTGTAATGACTCTATATAATATAGAAGTTTCACTTTTTGCATTGAAGAACTGAAATAAACTAACTTTTGATGATATTCTAATTTTGTGAGAAGCACCTGTATATAGTATGAAGCCCCACTGCCCCATATGTGTATGTATAATTTGATGCACATGACTCGCCCCCTGGGCCGTGGGGTACACGGAACCGGGCCTTCTAGTGTACGGTGCTGATGGGGGTAGTAGTGGCAACCCGATCCCGTGGCTCAGGGTGGTCAGACCAAATGGTGGCAGTCTATTTATCAGTGTTTTGAATGTCCGACTACGCCACCCGTGGATTGCGGTCAGGGATAACCGCCGCTGCGAGGCAGACTGCTGAGGCTGGTGTTGGTGTGCAGCACAGGTGTAGGATAACTCCCCACGGGAAGAGTGTAGCCTCAGGGCAGTGTAGGTGGATGTTGGGGGTGATAGTGCAGGCCGCAATAGTAAGAGTTCAGAGTCCGCTTCAAACAGTTCAGGGTCTTTATTGTAGATATTATTAATGACCCAACAGTACCGGTTAGGAATGGGCCTGGGTGTCTGAGAGCATTCGGGCGAGCCCCACTGGTCAGGGTGAGTGTGTAGGCCTACCGTACTCTCTATGCTCTTTCTGACTATCCCCCTTTTCGTGGTGTAATAGCCCACGTCCCTGAGCTGGCCGTGTACTTCTCGCCTGCATGGCATGCGACTAGGGCCTTGGGTACCTGTTGCTTGCTCCTCGCTGTACTGGTCCCTCTGTGTGGCGGAGCCTCCAGGCTTCTTAGGCCAAGGGACCTGAAATCCATCGCAGGTTGGTTCTCTGCTGCTGGGCTTGTAACCCTGACAGCCCCGGACCCCAATGCCCGGTAGATTGGTTCTCTTCCAGGACCGGCTCTCGTCGCCTCTGTCCCTGGCTTGCAGTTTCTCCTCTGCCTCACGGACTCCTCAGCTACAGCTGAACTGTCCCTCCTTCTCTGGGACTAGTCTCACTCCTGAGCTAGGTCTTCCAGTTCTCTCTAACCCTGCCCCCAGTTCCAGCTTTTATAGGGGCAGCCAGCTCCCCCTGCTGGCCTGGGACAGGAGGTGCTGTATGCTAATTGTCCCTAACCAGGGGACCTCCCTCCTGCTCTCAGACACAGATTATTGTTTGTGGCATCCAGCCTTGGGTGACACATTCTCCCCTAGTAAAATTTAGTACTTCGGACTAAACAGGAAACACAAATACAGGGTATAAATGACAACATAACATATATACAAGTATATTTTGTCCTTGAGGTCACGGCGCTTCCGTGACCGGGTGTCCATGTCACTCAACAAGGTGAGGTTTTCCATGGTGTGGGGACCTGTTTCCATAAACCCCAAGTTCCTGGCCTTGGGCGTGGCGACAAGGCTGAGCTCTCTACTTTGGGCCACAAGGAGGCCACACCGGACAGATTTTTCTTCCGTGGCCATCTTCGAAAGAGGGCACCAAGTGCAACTATCTACAAGACAGTTCCGGTTATTCAGCGTCCATAACCTGTTAGTCCATGAACTAGAAAGACTGGAAAAACAGAATTAGCAACCAGGCAACAAACATAAAACATTTACAATATACAGCATTTAGATCTTCCAGCGAGCTGGTATTTGCCCCCTAGTGCTCCGGGTTGACCTGCGTAACCCATTGTCTGGTGGTGGTCTAACCTGACTTTCCCCACTAGAATTCAGGGTACAGCTACTAGCTGGGTTTACAGGCAGTGCAGGCAGCTATCTGCGGGTCCTTTGGCTTACCGCAGGTATGGCAGGCTCACTGTCAGCAGAGGGTTGACTCTCCTGGGCTGCTGGCATGGGTTCTTCTGCCTCTAGGGCTGCTTGGTCTTCTATTTCCTCCTGCTCTCCTGTAGGTTCCTGCTGGGTTGGTTGAAGGAAGTGTAGGACGGGTACCACTATTGCATCATTTATCCGAGTCCAGGACCGGGGGAACTCTCCAAGAACTGTGCTGATCATTTCTTTCTTGTCTTCTGCGGGTTCAAGGTCATCTTGCTCTTCTCCTGCACTCTGTAGTTGCTTGGGGCACCTTTTTAGGTGGTCTCTGGAGACGGTGCTAGTGGTTTCTCCTCCATCCTTGGTAATTACACATACCTTCGGGTTGTTGTGGTTGGACTGCAGTACTGTGTACGGGTCGCTCTCCCACTGGTCATCTAGCTTGTGAAGCCTTCTCTTCCGCTTCAGGACCTGCTCACCAGGTTCCAGGGGACCAGCAGGGGCGTGTTGGTTGAAGAGCCTCTCTTGCTTTTCTCTCGCTTGAGCCAGACTCCTCTCCACACTCTCCTGTACCTTCTTGTACTGTAGCCGCCGTTCCGTATCCCAGTCCGTGTCTGGGGAGGTGTCCTCGGGGGTCAGGACTCCCATCTCCAGGTCTATCGGCAGCTTACCTGGTCTTGCCCTCATCAGGTAAGCCGGGGTGCAATTTGTAGCATTCACCGGGATATGGTTGTATAAGTCTATCAGGTCTGGCAGCTTCTCCGGCCACAGGCTGCGTTCTTCCAGGGGCAACGTTTTGAGGAGATCAATGACGATATTATTCATTTTCTCACATAGCCCGTTGGTTTGTGGGTGGTAAGACGTTGTCCGAATCTTCTTACAGCCGTAGAGGTTGCAGAATTCCTGGAAGATTTCAGCCTCAAACGCTGGACCTTGATCTGTCAAGACCTGTTCCGGATACCCGTGTGGACGGCAGAAGTGTTGTTGGAAGGCTCTGGCCGCTGTTTGGGCTGTCAAGTCTTTAACAGGAACCACCACCAGGAGCCGGGTATAGTGGTCCACTATTGTCAGGGCATAGACGTAGCCGACCGGCTTGGAGCCAGTTTCACATGGTCCAGAGCTACCAGCTCAAGAGGCTGCCTGGTGACGATGGGCATCAAGGGCGTCTTCTGGCTGGTACCGTCCTTCCTTCTGAGGTTAGATGGGCCGCAGTCCCTGCACCACTTCTCTATGGCCCCTCTCATTCCGACCCAGTAGAACCGCTCTCTCAGTAGGAACTCCAGTTTCTTCCACCCGAAGTGTCCCGCTCTGTCATGGTAGGCCTCCAGGACCATTGCTGCATCTCGTCTCGGGACCACTACCTGCCAGGTCAGCTCGTGCGTCCTGTGATTGACAAGCCTTCTGCACAGCTTACCTTCGTAAAGGAATACCCTGCTTTTCTCCTTCCATAACTGCTTGGCTTCCTCTGGAGCGTCTGAGCCAGGGCTAGCGTCTGCCTGGGTCAACAGGTCTTTCACCAGGCGAATTGCAGGGTCACTATCTTGCGTTTCAGCCCAGCCGTGGTGAGGTAAGGGATTGAACATGACAGTGGTCAAGTCTTTGTCTCTTACACGGTGGGAGTACTGAGTGGCCCCGTACCGGTGGAATGCAGGGAGCTCTATTTCCTCATCGGGCAAGTGGGGCATTCTCGATAGGGCATCTGCATTGGCATTGGCTCGGCCTGCCCGGTACTTGATGGTGAAGTCATAGTTTGCTAGCCGGCCATCCACCGCTGCTCTAGGGCACCAAGTCTCGCATTGTCCAGATGTGTCTACGGATTGTTGTCCGTGTACACAGTGAACTTCACAGAGGCCAGGTAATGCTTGAAACGTTCTGTTACGGCCCACACCACTGCCAAGGACTCCAGCTTAAAGGAGCTGTAATTCTCCGGGTTTCTCTCGGTGGGCCTCAGCTTCCGGCTGGCGTACGCGATCACCCTTTCTCTGCCCTGTTGGTTCTGTGACAGTACGGCTCCCAGCCCCACATTACTGGCGTCTGTGTGGAGGATAAAAGGCTGGCCATAATCAGGGTAGGCCAGGATCTCCTCCCCCGTGAGGGCCATCTTCAGCTGGCGGAAGGACTCCTCTTCCGGCTTGTCTCACTTGAAGGGTGGCTTTTGGCTTCTGGTCTTAGATTGTCCTATAAGGAGGTCCTGCATAGGGGCTGCCATCTTGGTGAACCTGGGGATGAACCTTCGGTAGTAGCCTACCAACCCGAGGAACTGCCTCACTTCTTTTATGTTAGAGGGGCTTGGCCAGTTCTTTATTGCCGTGATTTTGTCAGGGTCGGGGGCTACTCCTTCTGCACTCACCATGTGTCCCAGGTACTGTGCCTTCGGCTTTAACAGATGGCACTTGGAGGGTTTCACTTTCATGCCAAAGCCTGCCAGGGCCTCGAACACCTCGGCCAGGTGCTTTAGATGGTCCTCGTAAGTCTTCGAATAGACAATCACATCGTCCAGGTAAAGTAGGACCGTCTCAAAGTTTCGGTGCCCTAGACAGCATTCCATCAGCCTCTGGAAGGTCCCGGGTGCGTTGCAGAGCCCGAACGGCATATAGTTGAATTCACTTAATCCCATCGGGGTGGTGGAGGCGGTCTTCTCCTTATCAGCCTCTGCCACAGGAACCTGCCAGTACCCACTAGTAAGGTCCAAAGTAGAGAAGAAATTAGCTGATTTTAGTGCGACCAAATACTCCTCTATTCTAGGCAACGGGTATGCGTCTTTATGGGTGATACGATTGACTTCTCTATAGTCCACGCACATTCTCATAGTACAGTCTTTCTTTTTTACCAGAACCAAGGGGGCTGCCCAGGGGCTACAAGTGTCTCTAATGACCCCGGCTTCCTTCATTTCTCTCAGCATGCCCTTTGCGTTCTGATAGTGTGCGGGGTGGTACAGGTCTGTATCTTTCTTTTATTGGTGGGTGGCTCCCCGTGGGGATGTGGTGTTCTACCCCTTTCACTCTGCCGAAGTCTAGCGGGTGCTTACTAAAGATTCTCTCGTACTCTTGAACCACCCGGTAGACTCCTTGTTTTTGGTGCAAGGGAGTGGAGTCAGCACCCACGTGGAGTTTCTGGCACCAGTCCTCCTTGGGTTTCTGGGAACCATTACGCCCTCCGCCTGGGGAGATGGAGGCAAGGGTTCCATGGCCCTGACAGCATTGTGTTCAACAGTATACAATTTGGCTAGTGTAGCGTACCGGGGCAAGTGTACTTCCCTTTCCCCAATGTTTAAGATCCGGACGGGCACCCTTCCATGGCGGACATCGACCACCCCCCGGGCTGTCAAAATGGTGGGCCTGCTGTCTGAGTACACGGGTTCTACCATGGCTTGGTAGTCTCTAACTCTTAACCCGATTGCAGTCCGACACCAGATCATTTCACTTTTGGGGGGCATGGCAATGGGGAACGGGTCGCTCATCCTCACGCTACCGATCTCACCACCAGACAGTTCTACCTGTTGCCATCTCATCAGGGCTCTTATCTCCTTCTGGAGAACCCTCTGTTGGCTGGAGCTCGCATTCATCGCCACCTGCTGCAAAATTACAATTGCTTCTGAAAGACAATTTTCAATCATATTAGTACCCAAGGTTATTTTAGGGTGACTTTCTCGACGGTCAATGTCCACAATGATCACTCCCTGTGCCGGCAGTTCAACTTTAGCAATCTTAATGGTCATCTCTCTGAACCCCACCTGCGGCACGGGTTGACCATTGCTAGCGATGATGCTCAAGTCATCGTCTGGATAACGAGTTATATCAGTGTCACTCCAGTACTGCTTGAAAAGTACATAGGGGATGGTAGTCACTTGGGACCCGGTGTCCAGCAGTGCACTCATGGGGATACCGTCCAGCACTACGGGTAAAACCGGGCGTCCCCCTACGTACTTATCACGCCAATTAGATGGGCCTGATGACCTTATACCTGGGGGTTGGCCCTTTGCCCCAGGTCGGACCCATTTAAAGTACAGTACCTGGCTACGTGTCCCGGCTGGCTGCAACGGCGGCAAATCGGCTGTCCATCCTCAGTGTAATGATCGGCGGGCCTCCCTCAGAACGACGGGATCCTCCTCCGTCGACGCCACGGGACATCCTCCGGACTGGAAGCCAGCTTGATTGGTCCTGACGGGTCCATCTGTAACGACTGTACGGTCCTGGTCAATGCAGCAACACTCTTTGTTAATTCTTGGACCTGATGGTGCAGGTTTGCAGGCGGGGATGGATTTAGGGCCTGCGCATCGGCCCCCACAAGGTCTGCGGGATAGGGCGCCGCCCCCTGGTGGTAAGGGATGGCAGGGCGCCGGGAAGCTACAGCGCCACCCGGTGCAGGTTCTCGGAGCACCTGGATGGCCCTATCTTTGAACTGTGCAAAAGTCAAATCGGGGTTCTGTAGGGCCATGAGGCGCAGCTGGGTTCTGTGGGCGCTGGACAGCAGACCTTCTATGAACTGGTCAGTCAATAGTTTATCTGTATCCTGCACGCTGCCAGGGTCAGCTTGCTTAATTGCCCCCAAGGCTTCCTGTAAATTTAGGGCATAATCTCGGATGCTATCTTGAGCTCGCTGCTTACATCCATAGAACCGCATTTTGATTTCTGCTGAGGTACGGGTATCAAAGGTGTCCCGTAGACGGGTCAGAACCCCCCTTACAGTCATTTTCTCCTCAGCTGTCCAAGACTTTACCTCCCGCTGGGCCGCACCAGTTAACTGCCCTATCAGTATGCTTACTTTCTGTTCTTCTGTCAGGGGATAAACTTTGAACAGTCTATACAGCCTTTCTTTAAAGTCGCCCAAGGTATGCGACTCGCCGGCATACTGGGGCAGCCAGGCCGCTCCGGGGATATAGGCAGGGGTGGATTAAGAGTAGCAAGGGACCCGGGCAGTTTAGAAGGCGCGGGCCCCCTCCACACACCTGATTTATCACGTGACATGTCACATGATCCCCTGTGATAGATCATGTGATAGTTCACGGGAAATTAATTTGGCATAATATTAATTGTGTTGCCTCATCTGAGAGCAGCACAATATTGGGGCAGATACCCTGATTCCAGCGATGTGTCACTTTTTCAGCTGCTTGTTGTCATTTTGAGAAAATCACCGTTTTATCTGCTGCAGATCTAGCAGCTCTCTGAATGCTGCGCTCTGTATAGCCCCACCCACACCACTGATTGGCAGCTTTCTGCCCATGCTCAGTGTACACAGAAATCTACTGATCAGTGATGGGGGTGGGGTCCTACAGAACTTACTAGTCATCTAGTGATAATTACCTTCTGACAAATCAATGATTTTATCAAAACAACACTAAGCAGCCCAGTAAGTGACACATTACTGGAATCAGTGCCTCTAACCCTACATTATGCTGCTCTCAGATTAGGTGGCAAAAACCTGATGACAGATTCCCTTTAAAAGAGCTGTAAAGACAAAAAAGTTTGTATTAAAAAAAATACAAGCCATTTGTTAAATTAACTTTTTTTCATTGTTAATTCACATTAGACTGTATCTTCAACACTTTTGTCAGCAGGTCTTATTACAGACTCTGAATAGGGCAGCTCTCTCCCTCTCCCTCAGCAGAAAGTCACAGCATGGTTAAAAAACGGGATCTTTTATGATTTTCTCATAATAAATAAAAAAGGACATGCAAGTCCTCCAAACTATTTTCCGTTTCTCTATATGGGAGGTCCTAAATCTTTCTTGTTCTTTAGTTGATCACATGTCAAAAATGCAAAGCATTTACTATGAACTCGCCTAAAAAAATATACACTTGGAGAGTAATATCATCATTTGCATGTAAATATTCCTTGACTCTAAGGGCTCGCTCACACTGTCGTATAACACGGCCGAATGCTATGTGATGTTTTATCGGATAGGACTCGGCCCTATGTTATACTATGGGACAGTGCGATTATTGGCATGAGAAAATAATCTCATTCGATATTCGGACCATGTGCACCCATACAAGTCTATGGGTGCATGTAAAACATTGGACTGCACTCGGATGTCATCCAAATGCAGTCCGATGAACACCCACAGAGACTATGGAGAAGATGGAGAAATTAAGTTCTCCATCTTCTCCATATCTGTGCTGCGAGAGAATCGGATCACACTCAGTTGAAGCTCTGACAGAGTTTGAGCCCAGTGTCATTAGCATAATTGGCCCTATTCTCTTGCATGAGAGAATATATGGCTTAGTGAGTGGACCCTAAAACTGAATAGTAGTGACGGACAGGCACCTCACAAGCGGGATCCATGTAGCTCTCAGATGTCATGTAGGTAGGGCTTCATTCCATGGGGTAGGGTTTAATTTCAAGGTATATAAAAAAAATGGACTTCAAATAAAATTAAATGAACACAAAAAGCACTAATTGAATTATTTTTTTCGTATTTATGTTTGCAGCCCCTTTAAAAACCCTTTGAGGACCAAGGCACATATATGTCCCATAGTTTTAAACTGGAAAAAAATTTGATTGAATAAAATTTAAGGTCCTCAAAGGTTTAAGTAGGTCATAAATTCATATGAATACTTGCTCATACAATTGCACATGCCAAAAGATGAAGAAGAACAGAATCAAAAATATGACATTAAGTGGAACACTTACAGGTATTCAAGGTGAAAGAGACCAGCAAAGGCATCGTCTCGAATGACAGTAAATGAGTTAGAATTCAGCAAGCTGAAAATGAAGACAGCAGGTTAGAAGCGAACCAGACTTTATGGTGCTCAGAATTAGTCAAGCAGAATTTATTGACTGCTCTTGCAAAGCACTGAGACTCCCGCTGTGTATAGATGGCGCCGTGCGGCCTCCCGCTGTGTATAGATGGCGCCGTGCGGCCTCCCGCTGTGTATAGATGGCACCGTGCGGCCTCCCGCTGTGTATAGATGGCACCGTATAGATGGCTACGTGCGGCCTCCTGCTGAGTATACGTGTATAGATGGCTACGTGCGGCCTCCTGCTGAGTATACGTGTATAGATGGCTACGTGCGGCCTCCTGCTGAGTATAGATGCCGCACGGCGCTCCCCCCAGAGACAGCAGGAGGCCGCACAGCGCCATCTATACTCAGCGGGAGACCGCACGTAGCCATCTATACACAGCAGGAGGCCGCACGGCGACATCTATACTCAGCGGGGGCCGCACGTAGCCATCTATACACAGCGGGGGGCGCACGTAGCCATCTATACACAGCGGGGGGCCGCACGGCGCCGTCTATAATGCACGGAGCCCCCCCAGAGACATCAGGAGGCCGCACGGCGCCAACTATACTCAGCAGGAGGCCGCATGCAGTCATACACACACACAAACATATACAGACACGCATAAACACATTTGAAACACAAAAATACATACAAACAGACATCACACAATGACATCTGCCCACACACACACAAACAGACAGACATCACACACACACACACCTGCCCACACCTGCCCACACACACACACCTGCCCACATACACATCTGTGTGTGTGTATGTATAGTGTGTGTGTGTGTATAATGTGTGTGTATGTATACTGTGTGTGTATGTTTAGTGTGTGTGTATGTGTATAATGTGTGTGTATGTATAGTGTGTGTGTATGTATAGTGTGTGTGTGTATAATTTGTGTGTGTGTATTTTTTTTTTTAAGCTAAAAACAAGTAAAATGCTTGTGGCATCAATATCAAGACTCCAGATATAAGGGCCTATTCACACTGAATTTTGCAATGCATTCATCTCCTCTTTCCAGGCTTCTATCTAAATCCCTGAAAAATGGCATTCAGATGTGCCTTGACATAGCCATTGATTTGAACAAAGGCAAACCGAGGCTAAAGTCTGAATCTTTAGGCTCCATTTTCTCTGCTTTCAGATGTCTCATTTCAGACAGCACAATCCTGAATTTCAGGGATTCAGTTGTAAGCCTTGTGTAAAGACCTGAATGCAGAGCTGAATGTAGTGTGAATAGGTCCTTACATCCTACACCACCTCAAGGGATTGTTGTTAAGGAGTATTGCCCCTGGGTGGCCGCAGTTATGACCACCACCAGGGCTCGCGGTCACCCACCCTAACTTTGGTATTCTGGGGAGCTGGTATAATGAATATCTGAGAAGAGCCCTAGAGAAGCAAGAACATTGGACAACCAAGAGGTGGTGGCCTCAAGTCAGGTGTAGTGTTCAACAGGGCAAGACTTTCTAACCTGCCCACACACACACACACACACACATATACACACACACACACCTGCCCACACAGACACACACACACACCTGCCCACACACACACACACACACACACACCTGCCCACACACATACAAACCTGCCCACACACACACACACCTGCCCACAGACACACACACCTGCCCATACACACACACACCTGCCCACACACACACACACCTGCCCACACAAATGCCCACACACACACACACCTGCCCACACACATACACACCTGCCCACACACACACACCTGCCCACACACAAACACACCTGCCCACACACAAACACACCTGCCCACACACACACACCTGCCCACACACACACAAACACCTGCCCACACACACACACACCTGCCCACTCACACACACACACACATACACACACACATACACACACACATACACACATACATACACACACACATACACACACATACACACACACACACACACACACATACACACACACACACACACATACACACACACATACACACACACATACACACACACACACATACACACACACACACATACACACACATACACACACACATACACACACACACACATACACACACGCTTCTTAAATTCTGAGGAGCAAGAAGTGATTGTTTCCTAGCAGTCCGCTGTTCCTTTTTTGATCAGCTCTTAGATTTGTAAGTGGACCCACTAGTCTAGTGTCCATAGAGCACCATACAAGTTTTCTGCTGGGGATTTGTTTTCAGGGCCATGTTCACACATGTCCATGTTGCCGGACACTGCTGTTTCTGTGGCATGTGCATGGATTTATACACTCGCTATTCTCATCAATCTGACTGTGACATAGAAGCTTTCATGAAGCCCGCACCTACTAATTCTCTGCTTTCTCTTTTAAGGTCTCTTAGAATAGTTGACATAGAAGACGTTGGTTGTTGGACCCCAGGAAGCACATTTTCTGTATTTCTGATTGGAAGGTAACAATGATTGTTCTCCGTTCTGTTCATAGATTATCTGATCTGGTTTTTTTGTACAATTTAACTCCTATTGTTCATTTCGCATCGACTCAGCTCTGTATCTGCTGTAGGATACTTCTAATATTTGTTACTTTCTGTTACCCATATTGGAATGGTTTATATTAAATACTTCATTTCTATGAATTGAGCCTTTTACTCAGTAAATGAATGATTTGTGAATTCCTCATTCCTGACGTCATTTCACGCTTCTGTACATACAGTGCCTTTCAGAAATGACAGCGTGTTGCTGTACTCGATGCCCATGGACCATATGATGGAAATACACTGAGCACAAGCCGTAGCAATAGACTTGTGGCTGCTTCCTTTTGCTGAACTTTCGCTAACAATTATTTGATATTGATTTATTGCCTTTAATGAGAGCTACCTATTGACAATTAAAAAAATTAGTGGGTACGGAAAGTATTCAGACCCCTTTAAATGTTTTACTCTGTTTCATTGCAGCCATTTGGTAAATTCTAAAAAGTTCATTTTTTTCTCATTAAAGTCCACTCTGCACCCCATCTTGACTGAAAAAAAACAGAAATGTAGAAATTTTTGCAAATTTATTAAAAAAGAAAAACTGAAATATCACACGGGCATGAGTATTCAGACCCTTTGCTCAGTATTGAGTAGAAGCACCCTTTTGGGCTAGTACAGCTGTGAGTCTTCTTGGGAATGATGCAACAAGTTTTTCACAGCTGGATTTGGGGATCCTCTGCCATTCTTCCTTGCAGATCCTCTCCAGTTCCGTCAGGTTGGATGGTGAACATTGGTGGACAGCCATTTTCAGGTCTCTCCAGAGATGCTCAATTGGGTTTAGGTCAGGGCTCTGGCTGGGCCAGTCAAGAATGGTCACAGAGTTGTTCTGAAGTCACTCCTTTGTTATTTTAGCTGTGTGCTTAGGGTCATTGTCTTGTTGGAAGGTGAACCTTCGGGCAAGTCTGAGGTCCAGAGCACTCTGGAAGAGGTTTTCATCCAGGATATCTCTGTACTTGACTGCATTCATGTTTCCTTCAATTGCAACCAGTTGTCCTGTCCCTGCAGCTGAAAAACACCCCCATAGCATGATGCTGCCTCCATCATGTTTCACTGTTGGGATTGTATTGCGCAGGTGATGAGCAGTGCCTGGTTTTCTCCACACATACCGCTTAGAATTATCATCAAAAAATTCTATCTTCGTCTCATCAGACCAGAGAATCTTATTTCTCATAGTCTGGGAGTCCTTCATGTGTTTTTGAGCAAACTCTATACGGACTTTCATATGTCTTGCACTGAGGAGAGACTTCCATTGGGCCACTCTGCCATAAAGGCCCAACTGGTGGAGAGCTGCAGTGATAGTTGACTTTGTGGAACTTTCTCCTATCTCCCTACTGCATCTCTGGAGCTCAGCCACAGTGATTTTGGGGTTCTTCTTTACCTCTCTCACCAAGGCTATTCTCCCACAATTGCTCAGTTTGGCTGGATAGCCAGGTCTAGGAAGACTTCTATTGGTCCCAAACTTCTTCCATTTAAGGATTATGGAGGCCACTGTGCTCTTAGGAACCTTGAGTAATGCATAAATTCTTTGGTAACCTTGGCCAGATCTGTGCCTTGCCACAATTCTGTCTGAGCTCCTTGGGCAGTTCCTTTGAGGTCATGATTCTCATTTGGTCTGACATGCACTGTGAGCTTTGAGGTCTTATATAGACAGGTGTGTGCCTTTCCAAATCAAGTCCTATCAGTTTAATTAAACACAGCTGGACTCCAATGAAGGAGTAGAACCATCTCAAGGAGGATCGCAAGGAAATGGACAGCATGTGACTTAAATATGAGTGTCTGAGCAAAGGGTCTGAATACTTATGACCATGTGATATTTCAGTTTTTGTTTTTTTAATAAATTTGCAAAAAATTTCTACATTTCTGTTTTAATCACACGCTGATGACCTATCTTATGAAAAGAGTCAAGTCCCAGACAACCATCTTTTACTCTTTACTGCCATCTTCCCCATATTTAGGGTGGATAGTGTAGGGCGCCCATTGTTCATACCCAGAATCTATGCCTGTTCCATGTGCAGGAGGTGTGAGTTGTATATATTACACAAAGGTCAACATTGGAGATGAACTCCAATCCTGACTGTTTTAACCCCTGTGATCAATAGTGACTTTATTAGTCAATAAAGACTCATTCAGACGTCCGTGGTAATCAGTCCATGCACGGACTTTCCCGACCCTAACGTGACTGCTTTATATATTTCTATGAAGCTGTAGACACTCCTGACCCGAGGGCATGTCATTCTGTACGGGGAGTTGGGGAGGAGCGTCAATGTTACTTTGTAACCGCACAGATTTATGTGTCATTTATGTCCATTTTATAGTATTGGGGTAATTCACCTGGGGGATCTAATAAATTCTAAATCATCAAATATTCTGAATTATTACATGTCCGTCATAAAGTATACAAACCTCCCTTGGATTGGTATAGAGAGCCCAAAAACAAGCTGCTAATTCAAAATGTTATCAGGGTAATTTCCTAATTTTCTGCTCAGTTTCTTGCTTCTGATCTTGTAAAATTCCCCATTCCATTGCTGATCTGTGCCAGATTATCT
The DNA here is from genome assembly GCF_046119375.1 of Phyllobates terribilis. Taxonomy (NCBI): domain Eukaryota; kingdom Metazoa; phylum Chordata; class Amphibia; order Anura; family Dendrobatidae; genus Phyllobates; species Phyllobates terribilis. Next base: position 639,966 of record NW_027363081.1, read on the forward strand.
GCTTCATTAACCCTCAACTGGTGAGGTGGGGTTTTTGTCATGCAACTGGTAAGGTGGGGTTTCCTATACCCCAGTGTTTAGAAATCTCTTATTTTTACAGAAAATGCGAAGATCACGTTTGTTTTAATCGTTTTCTTATTGGCGATTGATTGCATATGAGTGTAACAAATTTTTGACACCCACAAATGGATGGAAGCTAGTGAGACACGTATCCTCATACCAGCATTTTTCAATGAATGGCAGCCGAACAAAAATTCCCTGGGGTGTGGCGACCCCCACCTCACCAGTTGAGGGTTAAAGGGATTTTCCTTTAACCCGTTGGTGCAGCTGTTTTTTTGTAACTGTGCTCTAGTCACCTTCCTTGGGTCCAGCACAGGGTCTCTGCCACTGCTCCCAGTGTCTGTTACTGTCCTTTGGCCTCACGTCGACAGCGCTGCAACCAATAACTGAGATCAGCAGCTTTGCCCGAGTTAACGGCACTACTTGCTCAGAGTCACTGAACTCACTGACTGGCTGCAGCGCTGTCAATGTGACAAATAGCTGACACTCTGCATTAGACCCAGAGAGGGTGAGTAAAGTATTGCTTTAAAAAAGAAAAGAAAATTGTATTAAAAAACCTGTAGTGTAATTCTTTAGCATCTTCTATAAGTGCAGCATAAATGACTCTAATGCTATGTCCGTAAAGGACAGAGGCCCAATCTAATCTATACACACCAGCACACACACAACACAAGGGAGTTTACAAAAATATTCTAATTGCACATTACGGAATAAACTACTTTACATACGTACTTTGTACTGATATAGTCACAATTAGGGTAATATTGCTTGACAACATATTTTAAAATATCTTAAAACAAAAATCAATTTCTGCATATAAATTACAGCCAAAATATGCAACACAAAATAAAAAAATAGATCATGATTTTATTATACTCGTCACAAAAATAAGCAATGATGGCATCAATAAATAAACCATAAATAATATATATAAAAAAAACACACAAAACCCTTTGCAATCAAGGAGAACTCCCAAAAGACCTGCGGCACCACCGTTGGGGTTTGTTCACACACCGCGCTTGTGCAGAATTATTTTTTTAAAATCTTTGTACCATAAATAGCCACAAAATCTCATTCCCATGTTGCATATTTGTTTATTGACCCACGGTGCGTTCTCAATTCAGGAAGAAGCATGCACCTTTTCATGAACCGTGAGCGTCTGTCTGACTCCAGCACACCTCCTCATCAAGACCAATGTGAACAGCGCCGCTCTTGATCACTCTGGCCCCATCTCTTTTAGGATCATGTTGAGACTGGACAAAAGTAAGAGCTGCTCTATTTTTTGCCCTCATTCATTTCCAGGATTAGTGTCCCTTTAAGAGGCTTTCCCTTTCATTGTTTTTGGGAGTTCTACTTTTAAAAGGGTTGTCCTGGATTAGAAAATGAAAACTCTATTCCCCACCTTCCCCCGCAGACACGGCCCCATGTCTGTTACTGCGGCTCAGCCCCTACATCGCTGGGCTACCACCCCAGGCACAGATCATGGGAAGAAGACGCTGCTTCTGACCATCACGGACCTCACTTATAAGCTGCATCTTCAGAAGATTTTGGAATCTGCAGTTGGGAGGGACGGTCATTTTATGATGATCTTCCTATTACATCTAGGAGCTTTGTTCTTGTATTGTAGCACTACAAGCGCTTGTAAACTCGTCTAGAAAACCAATATGATATTGGTCACAATGAGCCGACAAGTCAAGAAGTGAGAACGATTATTCTGGTAAGATTATCCATACTATTTACAAAAAAACCTAATAGCAGCTTCAATGAGCATTCAAGATGGCAGCCGTCCGCTATGCAGCAGGCAGACACGTAAAGGATGGCGGGGGGATACTACACAACATTGACTCTTACCAGATTAGTACTAGCCCAGTAATGTGACGCTGAGACCCCACATGTAACTACCTTGCAGCACGAATATAAAAGGATCAGTACGTTTCCTGAAAACCAGTGTCGGAAGCACTTAGAGAGACCCCTATGGCTCTTAGCCCCCAGATAACATGCAAGGATTCAAGTACGCGGGACCCCGCTAATCCACTGATGGGCCGGATATCTGCAACGTACAGAGCTGGAATTCCTACAGAAATACAAAAGTGACCAGTAAATTCTGGACTATAAATTCTTATTATCGGCTTTTATTTGTATCTTATTTTTCCACCCCAATGTATTCTCAAAAAAGTGATGGGAAATGCAATGTGTAGGGCCATCCTATAGGGACCACAGCTGATTTTTCAATTTCTTTGGGGTTACTGCTCTACCTCACTTATATAAGTCAATAAGAAAGTCTCTCCCCACTAGATTATGGAGACCTACATAAAAGTGCCAAAGCTTTTTGTTTTTTTTTCTTTATTTCCTCCAATATTGTATTCATACAGGAATGCTTCCATTAAAGTTTGCAGCATACTGTACTTTTTGGCATCTGTTTGAAGGATGGACCTATTTTGAAGTTCTGAAAAGTCTAATAGATCTGTACCGATACCGATTAATAATTAAAGGGGTTGTTCCGGACTTTAACATTGATGGCCTTTCTTTAAAGAGGTGGTCCACTACATTGTATAATGACCCCATCGATTTACACATGTTAACTAAATAAATGTTTTTGTAAATACCTCCTGCTTCCATATGTACCTGTGGGTGGCGCTATTGCTGACTGCTCAGTCTGCATCACGTGACCCCGGCTGCAGGTATTTGAAAGGTGTAATTTGATGGGGGCATTATACAATGTAGTGACCACCTCTTTAAGATAAGTCATCAATGTTTGATCAATTGGGGTGCTCATTAGCGGAGCTGCACTGCAGAGCTCTGTGGAGGGAATAGTGGCTGCGGCTGCGTACTACACATCTGCCCCCTAATGATTTGAATGGGGGGCCGATATGTAGTACTCCGTCAACAGAGCTCGGCACCTGAGCATTTCTGGCCACCGTTGACACAGGAACAGCTACAGCACGCACTATCAATCAGACATTGATGATCAAGTATAGGCCTTCAATAAAGTCTTGGACAGCTCCTTTAAAGTCTCCAAATGAGATTCTGAAGTTTTGTTTCATTGGCAGTCTATGTGGAAACAGTATAAAGTTACAGAAGATCGGACCGATGCTATACCATAGCACAAAACATTAGTCTTTAAGGGATTATTCAGCCATAGACATTGGGTCATGGTTTTAATCATGTGACGAAAATCACATTGTTTTCCTGTAAATTGCTGTGGTCACAGGCCAAACAGTTTATGCTTGCGTCCTTTTTTTCAAACTTTTCTCGGCCAGGTGGCAAGAACCTTACATGTGATAGTCATGCCTAACATAACTAGGAGGTAGGGAATTAATACCCAATGTCAGATCCTGGATGACCACCATTAGTCTACCAGCAATTTACACAGAAGCAAAGCACATTCAGATCTTTCACACAGTGGACCTAAACCCGAAAACCATGTAAGTGTCCATATTTCCAGTACAGGGCACCTTTGTCAATGACAAAACTTAAATATACAAATATATTGGGACAGGATTCATGCTCCACGGACATGTGGTTTGAAATCATGAAAGGAAACAAAATGCATTATAAGGTTGGCTCTTAAAAAAAGATAACTGTTTCTGAATATTCCCGGAGGCTGCAGACACGCACTTAAGGCGTAGAGCCAATAAACGATGAACGAGCGCTCATAGGAATCATTTCACCATACGATTATTGGCCCATCTAACCAGGACCACAATCGGCAGACAAACTAGGAAAGCACCGTTTCATTGGGTGCGATACATTTTATGCATTCATTAAAATTCTTAACGGCAGCACATTACTCAGTGTAAACAGGAGACGTGCTGCTGATAACATGATACCAGATTATTAGCGATCATTGTGTCCCCGTCATTGTTTCGTCAACCTGTGTATGCACTTTTCCAATTGTCAGTCGTTCAATTGCCTGGATCAGACCGACTATATAGGACATTAGTATCTGGTCTCCGCTGCACAAACTACCACTGATACATGTGAACAAAGTCGATATGTTTTTTTTTTCCCCAGTATATCCCTCCCAGCTTACATCACTCCCTATAAATAAATAGAAGCACTAATATAATAGCAAGTGGTTAATAAGACCTCTAAGCAGTCAGGAACACTGCTTCATCTGAATCGGGATCCTTCCCACTGTCCTCGCTGGGTAACAAGTCTCCACCACTCGGAGACCGGCAGCTCAAGTCCTCCACCCCAGATTCCTGGTCACTGTTAGCCGACAGGTCGGGGTCCGAGCTCTTCAAATGGTCCTGGGTTAGGATCAGGGCCGAGTCCTCCTCACCTTGGGATGGACTACGAGAGGGAAACGGCTTCAGGTTGGTGCTGTAATCTTGGGGCGTATTAGCCGGAGAGTGTTTGGTGATGCATATCTGGAAGTTGTGGATTTTTGGCTGGTCATTGAGATTCTTGTAGATTTCATTTGACTCTCGAGTTTCCAGTTTTGTTAATCTCTAAAGGAAAAATTGTTAGACAAGAGCAAAAGTTACATTGGGTTAGGGCATGTTAATGTAACCTCTACATGCAAGTCGATCAGCAGTGGTTTAATGGTCTGTTTAGTAAGGCCGGCCGCACTTATGTTATCGTCAGCACATTTCTTGTTTACACAGGACAATGTGCTGCTAATGATAATTTTTAAACTTGCTCAAAAATTATCACACCAATGAATGTTTTGCCCCTCCATTGGATGTTTGATGGCCTGTTTAGGCAGTCAACAGTTGGGAATGAGGGAACGCTCCCTAACCCAATTATTGGCCTGCCTAAATGAACCTTTACTTGAAAACTTTATACCAATGAACAAACTTCTCTGGTGCCATAAGAAAGCCATAACGCCACAGTGCTCAGGCATTACTGACATTGAAAAGACACAAGGTAGAGACCCTGGTTACAGTGATGTGTCACTTAATAGTCTGATTGCTGTAGTTTTTATAAAATCACTATTTTATCAGCAAGCAGATTATCATTGGGGACTAGTAAACCTGCTGCCAGGTAGTCCTACATATTCATAAGCTCTGTACAACCCCGCCCCCATCACTGATTGGCAGCTTTCTGCAAATGTAGTATACACAAAGTGGCCAATCAGTGGTGTGGGCGGGGTTATACAGAGCTCAGCAGTCAGAGAACTGCCAATCAGTGATGTGGGCGGGGTCTGCTGCAGATAACACAGTAATTTTATCAAAATGACAGCAGGTAGCCCAGTAAGTGACAGATTGTTGGAATCAGGGCCTCTGCCCCTATATTGCGCTGCACTCAGATGGGTAGCAAAAACCTGGTAACAGATTCCCTTTAATGGTGTTCTCTTCCAGTTATTGTGTTGGAGAACACCAAAGACGTAGGGCATCGGCTAAAAATGATTGCCTCTTTTTTATCTTGTGCAGGGTTTCTATATATAATCATTTAAAATTGTTTCTCAGTCACCATTAAAAGCTGAATTGGTTTACACTGAAACCTAAGCGGAGGTATAAACATCAAAGACATATAGGCCAGGAAGCTGGATTTTCAGTATTTCTACCACACCTTCTCCATGAACTCCATTTCCTCCTCCAGCTGCTGCGTCTCTTCTTTTACTGCCTGTAGAAAATCAGTGACTGACTGGCGAGGGTGCATTCCTTTCTCAAATCGGTTATATAGGCCCCTCCAAAACCTTCCATGGTGAAAAATAAGTTTGAAGAGTTAGTATATGCACAAGTACAGAAGATTATCATCGAGCAATTCTCATGATATATGTTCTTAAGACGTGCTAGCTCATGGTACACACATGAAGGGCTAGCTCACAATGCTGTATATTCTCCCATGCCAGAGAATTGGGCCGATTATGCTAATGACACTCTGCTTTAACTCTGAGTGTGATCCAATTTTCTTGCATGGAAGAATTGCAGCACAGGTGTGGAGAAGATGGAGGACTTAATTTTTCCATCTTCTCCATTGTCTCTGTGCACATACATCAGACTGCACTCGGATAACATAGTATATTATTGGTCCGAGTGCTATCCGATAAAACATCACATAGCACTAGCACTCGGCCGTGTTACGTGGCAATGTGAGCGAGTCCTAATGAGTCCCTCAGTGGCTGATCTATGGCTGGTGACTTCAGATCTGTGAAAATATGTGGTGGCAAGTTGGGCCTCATTACTCGGACAGCACACTGACACATCCTATCCTTACACTATTCACATGTCCGTTCTGTTATTTTGCTGACTGATGGTCTGTATATAAACAGAGACATCCCCTACATTGACCTTATTTGCGGACATCCAAGTTGCATCCTACTGCTATTCTTCATTTTCACTGACTGGGTACTTGAAGAAGCTTGGGAAACCTCTGTCACGTTGTTTTTGCGTATGGCAAAACCATTGATAAAAACAGACATGTGGACTAAATATGCCCGAAAATTGGATCTAACACACTTGCAAAATTGGTCTGTTTTGTACAGGCAAACAAAAAAAAACAGCTTTTGCCTGGATTCACACGTGTGTTTTGCGGTCTGAGTATGCTTCAATGCAAAGACTGGCTTCAGGTCTCCTGACCCAAACTCGACTTTATATTATGCGTTTATATAGAAAGGTCCCGATCAGGGACATCCGCATGCCCTATTAAAGGGGTTGTACCAAGTATATAAGTAATCCCCTATCAACAGGATTTAGGAATTGATCGCTAGGGGTCAGTTCCACAGAGAATGAATGGAGTAGAGATGTACATGCTCCCCCTCTGCTCTGTTCAAAGCTTGCTCTACAGATCCTCCTGGGGATTGTTGGGGGTCCCAGCAGTCTGACCCCCAAAGATCAATACTTTATCGCAGTCTAAATTTTGTGCAAAATGAATCACCGTGTCACAAGCTGTCATAGATGTCAGTAAATCTGTCTAAAGTGAATTGATTTGTGGCAGGCAGAAGATAGAACTGACGAGTGAGCTCTGACGCAACCCCTAAATGTAGACCATGGTTACAAGTGGGAAGAGTGTTGGGCCTTGGATTTCACCACTGAAGGACACATTGGGCTCATGATACGTCACCCCGCTTCTTTCACCTGTAAAGTTAGGGTTGATGTTTCTATATATGAATGATAAGTATATGGTGTGTTAGAGTTCTGCTGCTTTATTCAGTGCAGAGGAGGAATCAGAATAACCTCTTACCTGAAGTGGCATGGAGTGGTGTGTGGTCTCAGAGGTCCTTGGGTCTGACTGTGATCTGCTCTGTACAGAGGGTTCATGTAATCCAGGGTTCCCCAACTCCAGTCCTCAAGGCCCACCAACAGGTCATGTTTTCAGGATTTCCTTAGTATTGCACAGGTGATAATTCCAGCATCAGCACAGGCAATAGTTACATCACCTGTGCAATACTAAGGAAATCCTGAAAACATGACCTGTTGGTGGGCCTTGAGGACTGGAGTTGGGGAACCCTGATGTAATCCAACAGCTGCTTCCACAGGTAAGACCAGAGGGAGTAGGTCCTCTCCTGAATTCTGGAAGATGATGATTGCATCACTGATATATTGAGATTATGAGAGCTGCAAGTATACCCGTCACCACTGCAACCTGCACTAACACTAAGGGCTCATTCAGACGTACATTTTTTGTGTACGAGTCCTATTTGTGTTATTTCCAGACAGCACTTGTACCTAGAAGAGTGAATGGGGCCATTCACATATCTGTGATTGTTTGAGAGACGGAAAATCGTGGCAAAATGTAAGATAGTTATCTGAGTGTCAGGTCAAAATTAACAATGCACATCCATGGGTCAGTGAAAAAAAAAAATCGGCCAACAATTAATTGCCATCTGAGCGCTGTCCAGTTTTCCAGGTCTGTTTGATGGAAAAAGATGAAGAAACTGAAGCTCAGGCCAAACTCTAATGATAAAAACTGACACTGACCAAACTGGTGAAACTGTGCCTGATTCTGTTATATGAATGAGCCACAAGTTCTATAGCTTTCAGTGTTTCTTTGCATAGTAGCTGTGTAGCTTCATAGTCAAAATTGGAAAGTAGATGGAAAGATGCACTGAACTGCTTGGCCCCACCACGGTGCACCGAGCGCCTGTACTTGATTTGAACAGTCCTTCTGTACTGACAGTCCCTTTACAGCAGTGTTCCCCAACTCCAGTCCTCAGGACCCACCAACAGATCATGTTTTCAGGATTTCCTTAGTATTGCACAGGTGATGGAATTATTGCCTGTGCAGGTGATGCAATTATCAGCTGTGCAATACTAAGGAAATCCTGAAAACATGGCCTGTTGGTGGGTCCTGAGGACTGGAGTTGAGAACCACTGCTGTAAAGGGTTAGGAGATAACTTTCTGAATGCTGGAGGTCTGACCGATGGGACTTTTAGCGATGCTGAGAATGGGGCTCTTCAGTGATCAGCAGAAGGCCTCATTCACATGTACAGGTTTAAACAGGTATGTGAAAAAATGGTATCAGTGTGTCCATTTTTACCATTATTGTGTTATCAGTGTTCTTCTCGTATGGATAAATATGTTATAAAGTTTCTCCTATGCTTTGTAATGTTAAAGAAGTTGTCCAGTACTTTATATTACCCCCTCCCCCCCCCAATGTATCCCCCCGGGGCCCCTAAGACTTTTTGTAATTAGCTTGCGTTGCTGATAATGCCTGTGAGCTTCGCTATCAGTGGCCGCTCACAGGCATCACGTGACCCCACGCTGATGTCACGACAAGTGAGGCGTGACTCAGCGCAGGGGTCCCTACGGTGGCTGCTGGGTTGTGGGCAGGGTTACACCTCCTCCCCACGCGTCACACCCGGCATCCACCGCGCTTTCCCAATGAATGGGGAGAGGCAGAGCGTGCGGTGGATGCCGGGTGTGATGTGGGGGGGTAACCCCACCCACAGTCTGGCATCCACCTGGAACGCGGAAGACAGAGACCCCCGGCTGCTGCCAGCGACATCGGCGGATGTCAAAGCCGGCTGCAGCCGGGGGTCACGTGATGCCTGTGAGCGGCCAGTGATAGCGCCACTCACAGGCATTATCTGCAACGGAAGGTAATTACAAAAATCCTTAGGGGCCCCGGGGAGACACATTGGGGGGGGGGGGGGGGTAATATAAAGTACTGGACAACCCCTTTAATCTCGGACAGCACCATGATGCCATCCGTGAGCTGTCTATGTTCTTCATGGACCCATAGACTTGTATAGGTCTTTTTCATCTGTGATATTGGAAGAAAAAACAGACATGTCTCCGTGAGTTTTGCACAGACACATAGTCCATGAAAATACACAGGCATGTGAATAGCATTAGCATTAACACGTACATGTGGATACGGATGTCTGAATGAGGCCTCAATGAGAGCTTGATATTTTAAGAATATCTCTTTAAAGCCATGATCCTCTAGTTACAAGGATGTATCTCATGTCCTTGGCTACTGACGTGCAGGTTAGGAAATTTTGTGACTGGGAAAGAAGATCTACAAGATTTCAACATTACTCAGGACAGAGAATATCTTCAAGAAGTATCTTCTAGTGGACCATTGGTTACATCAGGAATAGTGTTGAGCGAGCACTAAAATGCTCGGGTGCTCGAAGCTCGGGCCGAGCTCACTGTGATACTCGGGTGCTCGACCCGAGCAATGAGCCCAATGTTAGTCTATGGGAGACCCGAACATTTTTGCGGCGGCTCCCCCGGCAGTCTGTAGAAAGCCTAAAAAGTGCCCAAAACGATAGTGACAGTGCTCAAATGACATGGGGACAGCATGGGGATCGCCCCTGGAAGCATTTCTGACCCCCAGGTCACTGCTGTCAACAACGTGGTCAGAGGTATTAAGCCACTTTTACAGGCTCACAATAAAACATTCAAAAACGAAAGTGAAAGTGCTTTCCTGTGAAATATGTTAACCCCTTAACGACAATGGGTCTTTCTGTTTTTGTGTTTTCCTTTTTTGCTCCCCTTCTTCCCAGAGCCAGAACTTTTTTAATTTTCATTCAATATGGCCATGTGAGGGCTTATTTTTTGCGGGACGAGTTGTACTTTTAAACACCATCACTGGTTTTACCATATCGTGTGCTGGAAAATGGGAAAAAAATTCCAAGTGCAGTGAAACTGCAAAAAAAATGCAATTCCACAGTTGTTTTTTGGGTCCTTTTTTTACCACGTTCACAGATTGCTAAAACTGACCTGCCATCATTATTTTCCAGGTCGTTGCGAGTTCATAGACACCAAACATGTATAGGTTCTTTTTTATTTAAGTGGTGAAAAAAAAAATCAAAGCTTGCTAAAAAAAACAAAAAAAATGACGCCATTTTCCGAGACCCTTAGCTTCTCCATTTTTCGGGATCTGGGGCCAGGTGAGGGCTTATTTTTTGCGTGCCGGGCTGACGTTTTTATTGTTACCATTTTGGGGTAGATCCGATGTTTTGATCGCCCGTTATTGCATTTTATTGCAAAGTTGTAGCGACCAAAAAAACTTAATTCTGGCGTTTAAATTTTTTTTCTCGTTACGCCGTTTACTGATTGTATTAATTCTTCTTTTATATTGATAGATCGGGCAATTCTGAATGCGGCGATACCAAATATGTGTATGTGTTTTTTTTTTATATATATATATTTTATTTTGAATGGGGCGAAAGGGGGGTGACTTAAACTTTTATATATTTTTTATTTTTTTTATTTTTTAAAAAACTTTTTTTTTACACTTTCTGCTTGCTTCTATAGTCTCCAGAGGAGACTAGAAGCAGTAGTTGTCTGATTGCTTCTACTGCATACAAGTGATGAGCAGATCGCTTGTATGCAGGAGAAATGCTCACTTGCTATGAGCGCTGACCACTAGGTGGCGCTCATAGCAATTGAGACATGACAACCACAGGCGTCTGCTGCAGACCCTGAGTTGTCATGCCCACCCATTGGTGACCCGCGATCACGTGATGGGGTCACTGATGGGCGGGGCTTAGGACTCCCGGAAGCGCGAGTTAAATGCCACTGTCAGAGATTTAACATGTTAACAGCCGCGGGTGGATTGCGATTCCAATAATCAGCTGACATGTGCTCGCTTCAGTGCGGGCTCACCGCCGGACCCCCCGCTGAACTGGCCTTCCTGACTTGGTGCGTACTATTACTGACCAGGTCGGAAAGGGGTTAAGGAACATCCTTTCCAGGGTAAAGACTTGTGTATAAGGTAAAATAAATAACCAAAAACAAAAATACTCCTCCACACCTTGGGCTATGTTCACAAGTAGCATTTTTTATGCGTTTTTGCACGTTTGTATTGCTTTCAACCGTGACAAATGCATTCACCGGGAAATGTCATTTTAACATTTTACAACCTTATCTGGCCATGTGCTGTGTGACACATGCATACAGTGCTAAAAAGACATGGGAACAGCATGGGGAAGACCCCAGGAAGCATCTCTGACCCCCAGGTCACTGCCTAAAAGTGTGCCCATCAGAAGTGATGCTTGCCGCATCAGAAGATGCAGACTTGCAACTATCCCCGTGCAAGTCCTTGTCCCAGGGCAGTGTTCAATTGTACCTCCCCCATAACTTGCAATACAAGCGCAAGTATGCAGCCTGCCACCCACCCACCCCCAGGCTGCAATACCATACTGCTAGCTTGCTTGCACTTGAAATTGGGCCTTTTAGGCATGTGGAGGTGGAATCTGGCCACCACGTCATGGCTGCGTCGGTAGCCTGTTATTCATACTCAGTTCCCAGCCGCCCGGCGGCCGGGTGTCCACGCTTGGTCCCCAGCCGCCAGGGGGCGGCCGTGTGTCCATACTCAGTCCCCAAGCGCCCCGCGGCCGGGTGCCCACACACAGTCCCCAGCCGCGTGGGGGTGGCCGGGTGTCCATAAACGGTCCCCAGCTGCCCCTATTTGTCCCGGTGCGCCTTATACACAAGCGCGCATACCAAAACATTACCTGTGCCCTCCCCAGTGCATTTAGTGGGAAGGACAGCCTAACCACAAACACGTGGACAAGTGAATGTGGCCAGGAATGGTCCATCTCACTGACGCCTTCACACTGGGTTAATATTGTTGAAGCCGGGACACAGTTGGACACTGGGATGCAACACGTCCTCCAGACATAGAGGATTGCGGGTCCTGGGTCAATCAGGCTTCAACACAAAGTTCAGAAGGTAGACAGCAGCAGTGGTCGGCCTCCTACACAACGAGTAAATTATTCATGATCATGAGGCCATCCACCTCCTTAGCTTTCTGTTCCTTGGAATGCAAGCGCATGTATGTAGTAGCAGCTAGGCCTGAGGTAGTCAGCGTTTTGGCGCATATTCTACCTCCTTCGAGGATTGCTGGATGTTTTCCTGCTACTATCCCAGTTTTATGACTCCCGTTAAAACAAAGCTTCAGGTGATGAATGATGGATGAGGTGGTGGCAAAGGAGAAAGAGAGCAGGAGGAACAGGGACCATTCACATCAATATCAGGCCAGCCAACCACACATGTCTTGTAGGATATGTTTCTGTACCAAAAGGAGCGGTTCAGCTACACAGTTATAAGGCATACAGTGAATGCAATGCCTACCAAAAATTTTGAGGCACTCCAATGCCCCTTGGAAGTGACATGGAGGTCAGAGGGCCTTAACTAAACCGTTTTTTCCATTTATAGCAGCTGGGTCTCCTGTACACTGTTGGCCTAAGCAGGGAATGGAAGGCTTTCCAAAAATTATTAGGCACTGCAATGCCCCTTGAAACAGACGTGGATTACAGCGTATTAAAAACCTTCTACCCATTATTGGGGAGTGGGTCTCCCTTAGTGTTCGCCTATGCATTGAAAAGCAAAATCTGACAAAAATTAGGAGGAAATGCAATGCCCGTTGCAAGAGTCGTGGAGGTTAGAGGTAATTAAAAACAACATGTCAATGCCCCTTGGAAGAGCTGTGGAGTTCAGAGTGGTTTAACAAGACGGTTTTAATGCCCCTTAGAAGAGACGTGGAGTTCAGAGTGGTTTAACAAGACAGTTTTAATGCCCCTTGGAAGAGATGTGGAGGTCACAGTAGCTTAACAAGATGGTTTTAATGCCCCTTGGAAGAGACGTGGAGTTCAGAGTAGTTTAACAAGACAGTTTTAATGCCCCTTGGAAGAGTGGTGGAGGTTACAGTGGAATAAAAAGACAATATCAACGCCCTGTGAAAGAGACGTGGAGGTCACAGTAGCTTAACAAGACGCTTTTAATGCCCCTTGGAAGAGTGGTGGAGGTCGCAGTGGAATAAAAAGACAATATTAACGACCCTTGGAAAAGACGTGGAGGTCACAGTAGCTTAACAAGACGATTTTAATGCCCCTTACAAGAGCCATGCAGTACAGCATATTAAAAAAATTATTCCCATTATTGGGGAGTGGGTCTCCCATAGTCTTTGCCTATGCCTTCCAAGCAAAAGCTGCCAAAAATTAGGACAGAGGAACTTGCAATGCTGGCAACATGGACCACGGTCACCCTGGTGGTATAGTGGTCGTGGAGGCTGAGGATAAGGAGAAGAGCAAAAAACAGCCGAAATGAGGAAGCGTATACCCATGTGTGGGTGTGAAGCGATGCATGGGAATACACCTCCCGAAATAACACAGTGGATTTGACTTTATGTTACTCTGCTGTCATTTGGTGGTGATGAGAAGTCTGGCCCAATCCAGCCCTTGTTCATTTTGATAAGGGTCAGCTTGTCAGCATTGTCAGTTGACAGGCGAGTGTGCTTATCAGTTATAATTCCCCCAGCGGCACTAAAAACACGCTCCGATAACATGCTAGCGGCAGCTCAGGCCAGGACCTCCAAGGCATACAGAGTGAGTTCATTCCAAGTGTCCAGCTTGGATACCCAATAATTAAAAGGCACAGAGGAATCACGGAGGACGCTGGTACTCCCTCACCATCTTTTGAAACTTTCCACTCCTTGTGAGAGTACCCTGTGCCTCAGGGCCTGTAAGCTGGGCAGGTCTCAGAAAACTGTCCTAGAACATTGACAGTGTTCCCCTGCCTCTGCTGGATTGGAGTTGCGTCTCTCTCGCCTGTATGCCTTAGTTGGGCAGCGAACTGTGACCTCTGCCGCTACCGTGTTCAGATGGGAATTTTTTTAATAGTTCTGCAGCAAGGGCCTTCTGGTACTGCCCCATTTTTGTACACCTCTCCAACTCAGGAATAAGAGAGTGAAAGTTCTCCTTGTAGAAGGGGTCTAAAAGTGTCATCAACCAGTAATGACTGTCACCCAACATTTTGACAATGCGAGGGTCACGGTTAAGGCAGCATAACATAAAGTCAGCCATGGGTGCCAGACTGGTAACGGGCAAGACTTCCGTGTCCTCACCAAGATGACGACTGATAGTGTTGAGCGATCACTAAAATGCTCGGGTGCTCGAAGCTCGGGCCGAGCTTACCGTGATACTCGGGTGCTCGACCCGAGCAACGAGCCCAATGTTAGTCTATGAGAGACCCGAGCATTTTTGCGGCAGCACCCCCAGCAGTCGGTAGAAAGCCGAAAAAGTGCCCAAAACGATAGTAACAGTGCTCAAAAGACATGGGGGCAGCATGGGGATCGCCCCTGGAAGCATTTCTGACCCCCAGGTCACTGCTGTCAACAACTGGTCAGAGGTATTAAGCCACTTTTGCGGGCTCACAATAAAACGTTCAAAAACGAAACTGAAACGGTTTTCCTGTGAAATATGCTAAGGAATTTCCTTTCCAGGGTAAAAATTTGTGTATAAGGTAAAATAAATAACCAAAAACAAAAATACTCCTCCACACCTTGGGCTATGTTCACAAGTAGCATTTTTCATGTGTTTTTGCACTTTTGTATTGCTTTCAACCGTGACAAATGCGTTCTCCGGGAAATGTCATTTTAACATTTTACAACCTTATCTGGCCATGTGCTGTGTGACACATGCATACAGTGCTGAAAAGACAAGGGATCAGCATGGGGAAGACCCCTGGAAGCATCTCTGACCCCAGGTCACTGTCTAAAAGTGTGCCCATCAGAAGTGATCCTTGCCGCATCAGAAGATGCAGACTTGCAACTATCCCCGTGCAAGTCCTTGTCCCAGGGCAGTGTTCAATTGCACCTCCCCCATTCCTTGCAATGCAAGCGAAAATATGCAGCCAACCACCCACCCACCCGCAGGCTGCAATACCATACTGCTAGCTTTCACTTGAAATGGGGCCTTTTAGTTTGGAGGAGGCCGAAGCTGACCACTACCTCATGGCCGCTTCGGCAGCGAGGTATCCATACTCTGTCCCCAGCCGCCCGGCGGCCGGGTGTTCACGCTCGGTCCCCAGCCGCCAGGTGGCGGCCAGGTGTCCATACTCGGTCCCCAGCCGCCCTGATTTCTCCTGTCACCTTCCCCCACACTTTTCTTAGCCTGGCCTGCTTTAGGGCAGCATTGGACGAGCCCACCAGAGAACCAGACTCCTCCGGTGGGCCTTGGCTTCTCCATCAGGGGAGTTGAGAGTGCCTAGGTGAGGAGCATGATGATGATGACAGAAGTTAGCATCTGCTTTGTTTTCTTGGAATGCAAGCGCATGTATGTAGTAGCGGCTAGGCCTGAGGTGGTCCGCGTTTTGGCGCATATCCTACCTCCTCCGAGGATTGCTGGATGTTTTCCTGCTACTATCCCAGTTCTATGACTCCCGTTAAAACAAAGCTTCAGGTGATAAATGATGGATGAGGTGGTGGCAAAGGAGAAAGAGCAGGAGGAACAGGGACCATTCACATCAATATCAGGCCAGTCAACCAGATATGTCTTGTAGGATATGTTTCTGTAACAAAAGGAGCGGTTCGGCTACACAGTTATAGGGCATACAGTGAGTGCAATGCCTACCAAAAATTTCGAGCCACTTCAATGCCCCTTGGAAATGACATGGAGGTCAGAGGGCGTTAACTAAACCTTTTTTTCGATTTATAGCAACTGGGTCTCCCGTGCACTGTTGGCCTAAGCAGTGAATGGAAGGCTTTCCAAAAATTATGAGGAACTGCAATGCCCCTTACAAGAGCCATGTGTGGCACCCCAGGGGTCTGGTCACCACAGTAATAGAGATATTACGTCGGAGAGCAAGTGGGAGGTTTCCTGGTCAGGATCCCTTAAACATGCAACATCCTGCTGCCCCAGTCCTGGGAGGGGAGAATTCTGCCCTTATAAACTGGATCTGGGGCGGGGTTGAGTGAGTCAGAGAACAGTCAGAGTCAGAGTGAGAGCAAGGGAAAGTAACAGCAAGGAGCGCTGTAGGAGCTAGGAGCTAAAGACCAGGGGCTGGAAGCTGAGCAGAGCTCCCCCTGGCAGAAGACAATAGGAACCGGACACAGGAGTCCGAAGCTGTGAGGACTTATATATCCAGCAGCAGAAACCAGCCGGCAGGGGATTTCAGGTCCTCTGGCCATAGAAGCCCGGAGACTCGGTCACAAGCAAGGGACCAGCACCGCCGTCGTGGAGCGGAGGCTAACAGAAGGCCCCAAGTCACCAGCCATACGGGTGAGCACTACACAGTACACTCAGGGACATGGGCTACTTCTACCCGCTTACAGCAAGGTAGCCAGGAAGAGTGCAGACAGACGGGGAGGCCTACAACTCCACCTGGCCAGGGGAACTCCTGCTTGCTCACAGACTGACCAGGCCTCTTATGCTAGCCAGTACTCCCGGGAGGGTCTACCTTATAATCATCAGTAAAGACCCTGAACTCCACTGCAAAGACTCTGAGTCGTTCCTGCTGCGCTCGTGCACCATCACCCCCATCATCCACACTCACTGCCCTGAGGCTATACTCCTCCCGAGGGGAGTTATCCCATTCTATGCTGCGCTCACAACACCAGCCTCAGCGGTCTGCCTCGCAGCGGTGGTACTCCCTGATCGCAATCCACGGGTGGCGCAGTCGGACAATTAACCTCAAAACCTAAGAAAGACTGCCACTGGTTTGACCAGCCTGAGTCACGGGAGCGGGTCACCGCCACGGAGACTACAGACCCCAGAGACCCGGCACCGGGTATCCCACACACGTGTACACACGGCCCAGGGGGCGCGTCACATGCAGTACAGCATATTACAAACATAAGTCCCATTATTGGGGAGTGGGTGTCCCATAGTATTTGCTTATGCCTTGCAAGCAAAAGCTGCCAAAAATTAGGACGGGGCAACTTGCAATGCCCCTTACAAGAGCCATGCAGTACAGCATATTACAAACATAAGTCCCATTATTGGGGAGTGGGTCTCCCATAGTATTTGCTTATGCTTTCCCAGCAAAAGCTGCCAAAAATTAGGACGGAGCAACTTGCAATGCCCCTTACAAGAGCCATGCAGTACAGCATATTACAAACATAAGTCCAATTATTGGGGAGTGGGTCTCCCATAGTATTTGCTTATGCTTTCCCAGCAAAAGCTGCCAAAAATTAGGACGGAGCAACTTGCAATGCCCCTTACAAGAGCCATGCAGTACAGCATATTACAAACATAAGTCCCATTATTGGGGAGTGGGTCTCCCATAGTATTTGCTTATGCCTTGCAAGCAAAAGCTGCCAAAAATTGGGACGGAGCAACTTGCAATGCCCCTTACAAGAGCCATGCAGTACAGCATATTACAAACATAAGTCCCATTATTGGGGAGTGGGTCTCCCATAGTATTTGCTTATGCTTTCCCAGCAAAAGCTGCCAAAAATTAGGACGGAGCAACTTGCAATGCCCCTTACAAGAGCCATGCAGTACAGCATATTACAAACATAAGTCCCATTATTGGGGAGTGGGTCTCCCATAGTATTTGCTTATGCTTTCCCAGCAAAAGCTGCCAAAAATTAGGACGGAGGAACTTGAAATGTCCCTTACAAGAGCCATGCAGTACAGCATATTACAAACATAAGTCCCATTATTGGGGAGTGGGTCTCCCATAGTATTTGCTTATGCTTTCCCAGCAAAAGCTGCCAAAAATTAGGACGGAGCAACTTGCAATGCCCCTTACAAGAGCCATGCAGTACAGCATATTACAAACATAAGTCCCATTATTGGGGAGTGGGTCTCCCATAGTATTTTCTTATGCTTTCCCAGCAAAAGCTGCCAAAAATTAGGACGGAGCAACTTGCAATGCCCCTTACAAGAGCCATGCAGTACAGCATATTACAAACATAAGTCCCATTATTGGGGAGTGGGTGTCCCATGGTATTTGCTTATGCTTTCCCAGCAAAAGCTGCCAAAAATTAGGACGGAGGAACTTGCAATGCTGGCACCCTGGTGGTATAGTGGTGGTGGAGGCTGAGGATAAGGAGAAGAAGATTAAACAGCCGAAACGAGGAAGCGTATACCCATGTGTGGGTGTGAAGCGGAGCATGTGAATACACCTCCCGAAATAACACAGTGGATTTGACTTTATGTTACTCTGCTGTCATTTGGTGGTGATGAGAAGTCTGGCCCAATCCAGCCCTTGTTCATTTTGATAAGGGTCAGCTTGTCAGCATTGTCAGTTGACAGGCGAGTGCGCTTATTAGCTATAATTCCCCCAGCGGCACTAAAAACACGCTCCGATAACACGCTAGCAGCAGGGCAGGCCAGGACCTCCAAGGCGTACAGAGCGAGTTCATTCCAAGTGTCCAGCTTGGTTACCCAATAATTAAAAGGCACAGAGGAATCACGGAGGACGCTGGTACGATCGGCAAGGTACTCCCTCACCATCTTTTGAAACTTTCCACTCCTTGTGAGAGTACCCTGCGCCTCAGGGCCTGTAAGCTGGGCGGGTGTCAGAAAACTGTCCCAGAACGTTGACAGTGTTCCCCTGCCTCTGCTGGATTGGAGTTGCATCTCTCTCACCTGTACGCCTTGGTTGGGCAACGAACTGTGACCTCTGCCGCTAGAGTGTTCAGATGGGAATTTTTTTAAGAGTTCTGCAGCAAGGGCCTTCTGGTATTGCCCCATTTTTGTAGACCTCTCCACCTCAGGAATAAGAGAGTGAAAGTTCTCCTTGTAGCGGGGGTCTACAAGTGTCACCAACCAGTAATGACTGTCACCCAACATTTTGACAACGCGAGGGTCACGGTTAAGGCAGCATAACATAAGAACGGTTGCCTGCCTTCTGTCTGTGGCCACCACACTGCTTCTTCCTGCCTGTTGGGGTACTCTGCCTCCCTCCCCCTGTGTGCTGCTGGCCTCACTCTGCATGTCCTCCTTCCACGTTGGGTCAGTTACTAGATCATCCACCACCTCCTCCTCTTCCACTTACGCACCACGATCCTCCTCCTCACTTCCTGGCAATTGTGTCGCGTCATCGTCCACCTCTTGTGACAGATTGCCAACGTCGACTTCCTGTGGCCGTGGCTGTTCAAATATTTGGGCATCGCAACATGGGATCTCCTCTTCCACCACTTCAAGCGTATCAGGCGAGGGGCCCAAATATGGAAATGGACCAGTGAGCAGCTCTTCAGAGTGTCCAAGTGTGGGATCACTTGCTGTCTGACGACACTCGGCATGGTGGGAGGAAGGAGCATCAGGGTGAGGAGGAGTATGCGGTCGAGACTCACAGCTACTAAGAGTTGACCGTGTGGAAGACAGACCGGAGGTGGTGGTGCCCAGGTAACTGGAAGTATTGTCTGCTTTCCAATTAATAACCTGTTCACACTGATCATTTCTCAATACTGGTGTTGTTCTGTGCTTCCCTAGTAATTCGGTCAAGAAGTGGGAGCGAGAAGATGTGGCTGTTGGTTGTGGCACATTTTCACCTTGGCCACGGCCCCGTCCTCTGCACGAACCATCACCAGAACGTCCACTTCCACGTCCCTTGCCACGCGCCTTGCCCATTGTAAATGAAGTAAAATAGCTTACACTTGCACTATCAATGGAAAAAGGGTAATAAAGAGTAGATTAGAACCGTGGAAGAGGAAAACCACAGTTATTGTTTCCTGGGGTATACCACACTTTTTTAAATAGAGATATTTGCGGCTGAACAGTGAGCGACACACTCAAACTGTTTTTTTTAGATACAAATGGCCCAAAAGTGGATAATACAGAGGTTTGAACCGTGGAACTGCAAAACCACAGTTGTATTTCTCGGGCCTACACCAGACTATTTTCAACAGATATATTTGTGTCTGAACAATCAGGAGACACTATTTATTTTTTATGGCAAAAAATGCCAAAAGCAGGATAATAGAGATTTTTTTACTGTGGAACAGCAAAACCACAGTTATAATTTACTGGTGTATACCAGGCTTTTTAAAATATATATATATTTGCGGCTGAACAGTGAGCAACACACTCAAACTGTTTTTTTTAGATACAAATGGCCCAAAAGTGGATAATACAGAGGTTTGTACCGTGGAACTGCAAAACCACACTTGTATTTCTCGGGCCTACACCAGACTATTTTCAACAGATATATTTGTGTCTGAAAAATCAGGGAGACACTATTATTTTTTTTTTTTACAGCAAAAAATGCAAATAGCAGGATAATAGAGATTTTTTACAGTGGAACAGCAAAAGCACACTTCTGTCTCTCTGGCCTACACCAGACTATTTTCAACAGATATATTTGTGTCTGAAAAATCAGGGAGACACTATTATTATTTTTATACAGCAAAAAATGCCAAAAACAGGATAATAGAGATGTTTTACCGTGGAACATCAAAACCACAGTAATAATTTGCTGGTGTATACCAGACTTTTTTAAATATATATATTTGCGGCTGAACAGTGAGCGACACGCTCAAACTGTTTTTTTTAGATACAAATGGCCCATAGAACTGCAAAACCACACTTCTATTTCTCTGGCCTACACCAGACTATTTTCAACAGATACAAAACCAGGGGAGGAGTCCTGAGGAGATAATTTGCATATTCCCACTGCATTTTGGGGTAAGTGAAGAGTCTCCGCGAGCTCAAAGAACACTGGATTTTGGCTGTTGGAGCTGAAAAAAGGACATCGGTAAACCAGGGGAGGAGTCCTGAGGAGATAATTTGCATATTCCCACTGCATTTTGGGGTAAGTGAAGAGTCTCCGCGAGCTCAAAGAACACTGGATTTTGGCTGTTGGAGCTGAAAAAAGGACATCGGTAAACCAGGGGAGGAGTCCTGAGGAGATAATTTGCATATTCCCACTGCATTTTGGGGTAAGTGAAGAGTCTCCGCGAGCTCAAAGAACACTGGATTTTGGCTGTTGGAGCTGAAAAAAGGACATCGGTAAACCGCGCGCCTACCGGCGCGCGCATTTTGAAGCTTTTTGAACCTTTTTTTTTAAGCTTTTTTCACTGTTTTCAGAACATTAACAATAAGAACATGGAAGAGTCCAGGAGCCATTTGGTGAGCTGCATATCCTGCTACATGTTCACAGACTTGCCAGTGGAAAAGCCAGACTTCACATGCCAGAAATGCAAGCTTGTGTCCCTGTTGGAGGAAAAGTTGCGAAATCTAGAAGAGAGGTTAACTACCTTGAAAATCATTAAGGAAGGTGAAGAGTTCTTAGACAGAGCAGAATTATCTCTTCATGATTCAGAAAGAGAAGAAATTCGAACTGCACCTGACGAAACAGAGGAATGGAAGCATGTGACCCACCCACAGAAGCAGGAGGATCGAGAGGCAGTCAGCACCCATACTGCTCAGGTACCAGTACCAGGCTCTCACACAGGAGAACCATGAAGAAATACAGCAAGATAAGACTTTGCCAGCAATGAATAACCTTGTAAGCCCTCAGAATCCTCCTGGATGGAGAAAGAAGAATGTTGTGAAGAAAAAACGGAGAGTGGTGGTCATGGGGGATTCCCTGTTAAGAGGAACAGAGACCGCTATCTGCAGACCAGACATAACCTCAAGAGAAATGTGTCTGTCTCCAGGAGCAAAAATTAAAGATGTGTCTGACAGGATATCAAGACTCTTCAGACCTACAGATCACTACCCATTCCTGCTAATACATGTGGGACAAATGACACCGCAAGAAAGGACTGAAACATCTGCAGTGACTTTGAAGACTTAGGCAAGAAAGTGAAAGAATTGGGAGCGCAGGTGGTCTTCTCATCCATCCTCCCAGTGGATGGCCATGGAACAATGAGGTGGAATAAGATTCTACAGGTGAACAACTGGCTACGTCGATGGTGCCGTCAACAAGGATTTGGATTTTCTGGATCACGGAATGAATTACCTATACGATGGACTACTTGCTAGAGATGGGTGCACCTTACGAAGACTGGAAAACATGTATTTGGAAGTCGCCTTGCTACACTCATCAGAAGAGCTTTAAACTAGAACAATGTGGGAGTGGAAGCAAAAGGCCAGAAAAAGCCATACAGCTGACAAATACTATTGAGATCTCTGCTACTGGAAGTGGAAAAGAAGAACAAAGACAAAAAAATCGAAATAATAAAAATATGGGAGGAAGAGAAACCAATCACAAACTAAAATGTTTTTATACAAATGCACAAAGCATGGGCAACAAACAAGGAGAATTGGAACTACTAATGCAGGAAAAGGAATATGATGTCATTGGAATCACTGAAACTTGGTGGGACGATACACATGATTGGAATAAAAGGCTAAAAGGATACAACTTATTTGCAAGAAACAGACTTGATAAACGAGGAGGAGGTGTTGCATTGTATGTTAGAAAAGCGTATATCTGCACAGAGATTGAAGCTTCAGAGACTGGGAGTTCTGTGGAAACTGTTTGGGTAAGAATACAAGGAGAGAACAACGGAAAGGACACCATTGTAGGCATTTACTACAGGCCACCTGGGCAAGCTGAAGATATGGATGAACTCTTTATGTATCAAATGACCAAGTTCTCCAAAAAATATGACGTAGTGGTCATGGGAGATTTCAACTATCCAGACATTTGTTGGGAATCTCTCTCAAGTAAAACTAACAGGTCAAGCAAATTCTTATCCTCTCTTGCTGACAACTTTATCTTCCAAAAGGTAGGGGAGAAAACAAGGGGATCTGCTACTTTGGATCTAATTCTTATAAACAGGGAGGAAATGGTTGAGGAGGTAAAGGTGGCTGGGACCCTAGGAGGCAGCGATCATGCTATTATAGAATTTTGGATAACTAGAGGAGGAAGACATGTGAAGACTCAAACTTCAAGGTTAGATTTTAGAAAGGCAGATTTTAAGAGACTCAGAAAGAGAATAGGAGGGATCCAATGGCTGGATGTCCTTAAGGACAAAAATGTCCAGGAAGGATGGGAAATTTTTAAAAATGAGATTCTCAAAGCACAATCGTTAACAATCCCGAAAAGTAGGAAAAATGGGAAGCATTTAAGGAAACCAGGATGGATGAACACAGAACTTAAACACATGCTAAAAAGAAAGAAAGAAATGTTTATTAAATGGAAAGAGGGAGGCATATCTAAAGAAGATTATAATGCAGTCTGCAGATCCTGTAGGGCACGTATCAGGTTAGCTAAAGCTGACAATGAATTAAGGCTTGCAAGAGATGTCAAAAGCAATAAAAAAGGATTTTGGGGGTATGTCAAAAGTAAAAGAAAAGTCAAAGATGCTATAGGATTTTTACAGGATGAAAATGGAGAAATGGTAAGAGAGGATGTTGAGAAGGCCGAACTTTTTAATTCCTATTTTGCATCTGTTTTCTCTCAGAAAGAAAATGTAACATCAACTGATCTTCACTGTCCTTTTAAAGGAATAGAGGAATCCAAGTTATCAGTAAACAGAGAGATTGTGAGGGAATATTTAGCTAACATAAATGAGTTCAAGTCTCCAGGTCCAGATGAATTACACCCCAGAGTACTGAAGGAGATTGTAGAAGAAATTTTAGAACCACTCTCCATAATCTTTGAAAATTCTTGGAGAACAGGAGAAGTCCCAGAAGACTGGAGAAGAGCAAATGTTGTTCCTATCTTCAAAAAGGGGAAGAAGGTGGACCCAGGGAACTATAGGCCGGTGAGTCTGACTTCTATACCAGGAAAGATCTTTGAACAAATTATTAAACAACATGTATGTAAGTACATGGATAAGAATGAAGTGATTAACCAGAGTCAGCATGGGTTTGTAACTAACAAGTCATGTCAGACTAACTTAATTTCCTTCTATGACAGAATCACTGACTGGGTGGATCAGGGAAATGCTGTAGATATAGTATATCTTGACTTCAGCAAAGCATTTGACAAAGTATCTCACATCATCCTTATTGAAAAAATGACCAAGTATGCAATGGACCAGGCAACTGTTAGGTGGATTCATAACTGGCTTAGTGATCGGACTCAAAGGGTGGTTGTAAATGGCTTCACATCCAGCTGGATGAATGTCTCAAGTGGGGTACCACAGGGCTCCGTCCTGGGACCTGTATTGTTCAACATCTTTATCAATGATTTAGATGAAGGAATTGAGGGTAAACTGATTAAATTTGCTGATGACACAAAGCTAGGAGGGATAGCTAATACTAGAGAAGAGAGAGAGAGGATTCAAAAAGACCTAAATAAACTGGAGCAGTGGGCAGCAACCAACAGAATGGTTTTTAACAGGGAAAAATGCAAAGTACTACATCTGGGCAATAAAAATGAAAAAAGCATATACAGAATGGGAGGAATAGAGCTAAGCAACAGTACATGTGAAAAAGACTTAGGTATACTAATAGATCATAGACTGAACATGAGTCAACAGTGTGATGCAGCAGCAAAAAAGGCAAATACAATTCTGGGATGTATTAACAGAAGCATACAGTCTAGATCACGTGAAGTCATTATTGGTCTTTACTCCTCTTTGGTCAGACCTCATCTGGAATACTGTGTACAGTTTTGGGCACCACATTTTAAAAAAGACATAGACAAACTGGAGCAAGTTCAGAGAAGAGCGACCAGAATGGTGACTGGTCTGCAAACCATGTCCTATGAGGAACGGTTGCA
Organism: Phyllobates terribilis; assembly: GCF_046119375.1. NCBI lineage: Eukaryota > Metazoa > Chordata > Amphibia > Anura > Dendrobatidae > Phyllobates > Phyllobates terribilis. Next base: position 664,776 of record NW_027363081.1, read on the forward strand.
GGATTTGGGAATGTTTAGCTTGCAAAAAAGAAGACTGAGAGGAGACTTAATAGCTGTCTACAAATATGTCAAGGGCTGTCACATTGTAGAAGGATCATCTTTATTCTCATTTGCACAAGGAAAGACTAGAAGCAATGGGATGAAACTAAATGGGAGGAGACACAGATTAGATATTAGAAAAAACTTTTTGACAGTTAGGGTGATTAATGAGTGGAACAGGCTGCCACGAGAGGTGGTGAGTTCCCCTTCAATGGACGTCTTCAAACAGAGGCTGGACAGACATCTGTCTGAGATGATCTAGTGAATCCTGCTTTGAGCAGGGGGTTGGACCAGATGACCCAGGAGGTCCCTTCCAACTCTACCATTCTATGATTCTATGATTCTAGATATATTTGTGTCTGAAAAATCAGAGGCACACTTTTTTTTTGGGGGGGGGGGACACCAAAAGGTTAATAAGATGTGTATTTGTACATTGTGAAGGAGGAAAAAAAAAAGAGGATTTAGATTAAAAAAAAGGATTTTTCCTGGCCCCCGGGACCTGGAGCTAAGTCCAGCAATTTCAGCAACAGGAGCAGCACACAGGACTGTAATGCAGCGTTTGCTGGTATAACCACTGCGTCTCCTATACAGCCTGCCTGCCTGCCTGATATACCTGGGATGGATATTAGTCCTGAGAAGGACTGTTTGTTTGATCTGGCAGCCTTTACAGACCCTACACTAACTATTTTGCAGGATATATCTCTCCCTAAATCAGCAGCGCTGTCCCTACACTGTCTGATCCGGAGCGACTGTGTCCAAGATGGCAGCGCCCGGTTTTAAATACTCGAGGTGACGCTGTGCGGCCAGCCAATCACTGTAATGCCCACAAACAACATGGCTGCGGCATTACAGTGACTGGCTGGCAATCCCTGCATGTTCATTGGCTCTGTAAAGAGCGCCAAACATGCAGGGCGGAGACCCGAGCTCCCGCCCGAGTAACCCGGAAATGCTCGGTGCTCGCCGAACATCCCGAGTAGCGTGATGCTCGGGCGAGTACCGAGCAGTGTCGAGCATGTTCGCTCAACACTAACAATTACCTTTCACAACTGGTTCAGGACCCAGCAAGAAGGGGGGCACTGCAAGACCTAATATTAACCAACAGGCCAGACCGCATGTCAAATACAGTACAGACCAAAAGTTTGGACACACCTTCTCATTTAAAGATTTTTCTGTATTTTCATGACTTTGAAAATTGTACATTCACACTGAAGGCATCAAAACTATGAATTAACGCATGTGGAATTATATACTTAACAAAAAAGTGTGAAACAACTGTAAATATTTCTTATATTCTGGGTTCTTCAAAGTAGCCACATTTTGCTTTGATGACCGCTTTGCACACTCTAGGCATTCTCTTGATGAGCTTCAAGAGGTAGTCACCGGAAATGGTTTTCACTTCACAGGTGTGCCCTGTCAATTTTAATAAGTGGGATTTCTTGCCTTATAAATGGAGTTGGGACCATTAGTTGTGTTGTGCAGAAGTCAGGTGGATACACAGCTGATAGTCCTACTGAATAGACTGTTAGAATTTGTATTATGGCAAGAAAAAAGCAGCTAAGTAAAGAAAAACGAGTGGCCATCATTACTTTAAGAAATGAAGGTCAGTAAGTCCGAAAAATTGGGAAAACTTTGAAAGTGTCCCCAAGTGCAGTTGCAAAAACCATCAAACGCTACAAAGAAACTGGCTCACATGAGGACCGCCCCAGGAAAGGAAGACCAAGAGTCACCTCTGCTTCTGAGGACAAGTTTATCCGAGTCACTAGCCTCAGAAATCGCAGGTTAACAGCAGCTCAGATTAGAGACCAGGTCAATGCCACACAGAGTTCTAGCAGCAGACACATCTCTTCAACAACTGTTAAGAGGAGACTTTGTGCAGCAGGCCTTCATGGTAAAATAGCTGCTAGGAACCCACTGCTAAGGACAGGCAGCAAGCAGAAGAGACTTGTTTGGCTAAAGAATACAAGAAATGGACATTAGACCCGTGGAAATATGTGCTTTGGTCTGATGAGTCCAAATTTGAGATCTTTGGTTCCAACCACCGTGTCTTTGTGCGACGCAGAAAAGGTGAACGGATGGACTCTACATGCCTGGTTCCCACCGTGAAGCATTGAGGAGGAGGTGTGATGGTGTGGGGGTGCTTTGCTGGTGACACTGTTGGGGATTTATTCAAAATTGAAGGCATACTGAACCAGCATGGCTACCACAGCATCTAGCAGCGGCATGCTATTCCATCCGGTTTGCGTTTAGTTGGACCATCATTTATTTTCAACAGGACAATGACCCCAAACACACCTCCAGGCTGTGTAAGGGCTATTTGATCAAGAAGGAGAGAGATGGGGTGCTACGCCAGATGACCTGGCCTCCACAGTCACCAGACGTGAACCCAATCAAGATGGTTTGGGGTGAGCTGGTCCGCAGAGTGAAGGCAAAAGGGCCAACAAGTGCTAAGCATCTCTGGGAACTCCTTCAAGATTGTTGGAAGACCATTTCCGGTGACTACCTCTTGAAGCTCATCAAGAGAATGCCAAGAGTGTGCAAAGCAGTCATCAAAGCAAAAGGTGGCTACTTTGAAGAACCTAGAATATAAGACATATTTTCAGTTGTTTCACACTTTTTTGTTAAGTATATAATTCCACATGTGTTAATTCATAGTTTTGATGCCTTCAGTGTGAATGTACAATTTTCATAGTCAAGAAAATACAGAAAAATCTTTAAATGAGAAGGTGTGTCCAAACTTTTGGTCTGTACTGTATACGAGTTGGGGGTCACTTGGGTAATAGTGATCACAAAATAATACATTTTCATGTAACCTTAAATAAGATGTGTAGTAGAGAGGTTTCAAGGAAACTAAACTTCAGGAAGGCAAATTTCCAACGGTTGAGAGATGATCTTAGTGCAATAAACTGGGATGATATCCTGAGACATAAAGCTACACAAAGCACATGGGAGACATTTATTAGCATCCTGAATAGGACCTGTGCACAATATATACCCTATGGGAATAAACATGCTAGAAATAGGAGGAAACCACTACGGCTAAATGGAGCTGTAAGGGGCGCAATATGTGACAAAAAGAAAGCATTTAGAGAACTAAAGCAAGTAGGTAGTGATGAGGCATTAAATAAATATAGAAAATTAAATAAATTCTGTAAAAACCAAATCAAGGCAGCAAAGATTGAGGCAGAGAGAATCATTACCAGAGAAAGTAAAAATAACCCCAAAATATTCTTTAGCTACATAAATAGTAAAAAACTAAAAAATGATAGTGTTGGCCCCCTTAAAAATAGTCTGGGGGAAATGGTGGATGAGGATGAGGAAAAAGCCAATATGCTAAATGATTTTTTTTCAACCGTATTTACACAAGAAAATCACATGACAGAAAACATGATCAGTGATAACAAAAATTCTCCATTAAATGTCACTTGCTTAACCCAGCAGGAAGTACGGCGGCGTCTAAAAATCACTAAAGTTGACAAATCCCCGGGCCCGAATGGGATACACCCGCGAGTACTGCAGGAATTAAGTAACGTCATAGATAGACCATTATTTTTAATCTTTAAAGATTCCATAATAACAGGGTCTGTACCATAGGACTGGCGTATAGCAAATGTGGTGCCAATATTCAAAAAGGGGACAAAAACCGAACTTGGAAATTATAGGCCAGTAAGCTTAACCTCTACTGTGGGTAAAATCCTGGAGGGTTTCCTAAGAGATGCTATACTAGAGTATCTGAAGAAGAATAACCTCATGACCCAAAATCAACATGGGTTTACGAGGGACCGTTTCTGTCAAACTAATCTGATCAGCTTTTATGAGGAGGCAAGTTCCGGACTGGACCGAGGAAATGTAGTGGATGTTGTGTATATGGACTTTTCAAAAGCTTTTGATACGGTTCCACACAAAAGGTTGATAAAATGAGAACAATGGGGATAGGGGAAAATATATGTATGTGGGATAAGAATTGGCTCAGTGATAGGAAACAAAGGGTGGTTATTAATGGAAAACACTCAGACTGGGTCTCAGTTAACAGTGGGGTACCACAGGGGTCAGTATTGGGCCCCCTTCTTTTTAACATATTTATTAATGACCTTGTAGGGGGCATACAGAGTAATATTTCAATATTTGCAGATGACACTAAACTCTGCAGGGTAATCAATACAGAGGAGGACAATTTTATATTACAGGAGGATCTATGCAAACTAGAAGCTTGGGCTGATAAATGGCAAATGAACTTTAATGGGGATAAATGTAAGGTAATGCACTTGGGCAGAGGAAATAAAATGTATAATTATATGCTTAATTGTAAAACACTGGGCAAAACTGTAACTGAAAAAGACCTGGGTGTATTGGTGGACGACAAGCTCACGTTTAGTGGCCAGTGTCAGGCAGCTGCTGCAAAGGCAAATAAAATAATGGGATGCATTAAAAGAAGCATAGATGCTCATGAGGAGAACATAATTTTACCTCTATACAAGTCACTAGTGCAACCACACTTAGAATACTGTGTTCAGTTCTGGTCTCCGGCGTATAAGAAAGACATAGCTGAACTAGAGAGGGTGCAGAGAAGAGCGACAAAGCTTATTAGAGGACTGGGGAGTCTGCAATACCAAGACAGGTTATTACACTTGGGGTTACTTACTGTGGAAAAAAGAAGGCTTAGGGGTGATCTTATTACTATGTACAAGTATATGAGGGGACAGTACAAAGACCTGTCTACTGATCTTTTTACTCTGAGGCCAGAGACGGGACAAGGGGGCATCTTCTACGTCTGGAGGAAAGAAGGTTTAATCATAATCACAGACGGGGATTCTTTACTGTAAGAGCAGTGAGACTATGGAGCTCTCTGCCGCATGATGTTGTAATGAGTGATTCACTAATAAAATTTAAGAAGGGCATGGATTCCTTTCTTGAAAAGTATAATATTACAGGTTATATATACTAGATTCCTTGATAGGGCGTTGATCCAGGGAGCTAGTCTGATTGTCGTATGGAGTCGGGAAGGAATTTTTTTCCCCAATGTGGAGCTTAGTGTTTGCCACATGGTTTTTTTTTGCCTTCCTCTGGATCAACATGTTAGGCTATGGGTTGAACTAGATGGACTTAGTCTTCCTTCAACCTTAAAAACTATGTTACTATGTTACTTTGCCTCTGCTGTCTCAGGGTTACCCGCTAACCCACAGCTCTACCTCCTTAAGCTCCTGGTCATATCCAGTGCAGCTGACCTCTTTCTGTCTATAGTCCACTTCACCACACAGGGTACAGGCTGCTCTGGCCATATTACTCTGCCACTGGATCCAGTTACAGAATCTTGCTATCTCTGTTCTGCTTCCTTCCAGTCTCACACTCCTCACTATGGGGCCTCATCTGTCACACTCTCTGTATTTGGCGTCACCTCACTACTCATTCCAGTGCTGACTTCTCTAAGCAGGAAGAAACTCTCTTCTTACTTCCAAACACTCCACCCATCTGTAGGGCCAGCTGACTGTTAAGTCTTCCTTACCCAGTTGTCCAATCTACTACAGCTCTGATGGGAGATATTACATTAAATTCAGCATTAAACATTGCTCAACCATTATACATGTTATAATGACACAAACTGTAAAAGTCTTCTGGGACTGTGTCTGACATCTTCACACACTTTTACTGTATAACCACGAGTCACTTAAATGTCAGGGACATCGATCTGTCTAGTTAGGGGCAGAAGTGATTGTGAATCAATGTCACCTCTTCTGGTGCAGATGAAAGTGACAACAGGAGCCCGGGAGAGGAACAGCGAGACACCCCGAAAGAGGGAATGGTGCAGATAGTGGCCTATTATGACTGCACAAGCCCATGTACATTGGTAGCGTACAAACAAGGTGAACAAATACCTGAACCTGGCAGATCCAAATTCAGACTGGTAGAAGCACTACTCTGACCCTGGTCTGTCCCTACATGATGGTGGAGGTTGGCACCCTAAGATAACGCAATGGCGCCCCCTATCAATAGTGGCTCACCCTGAATGCTCCTAACAACTCCTAGTTTATCTATGCTTGTGTAGCAACTTACTTGGGAAAATAGGTTAAACACTAAAAACTACAACTGACCACGCTTGCTCCTGTACAGACCAGATACCTTGACTACACAGTCCCCAGCGGTACCTGCGGGTGAAGAGATAGACCTAACCACAGACTAGGAGATGGCAACTATGGCCTAAACTGCCTAAAAGGCAGACAAGTTGCTTCACGTTCCTCCTAAAGAACCAGAGGGCAGAGCAGAGTGTGAATTATCTAAAAGAAGAGAAGTGTGCTGAACAAAGGAATAATCCCAAAGCAAGTAAAGTAAGAAACAAAATACCAAACAAAGAATACAGCAAGTACTGTTAACAAATATACTGCCTATTTTCAAATGATAAAAAGAAGAAAAGTGCAAAGTATAGCAAATAAACAGCAAAGCGAAAAACCCTAGCTCCAAATATCAACAGAATGTCAGAATATCCAAATGAATCTATCACCAGCAGGAAACGCAGACTATAAAGCTGCACCCAAAATGTGATAGGCATCCAAATAAAAATACAAATGTGTAAAGCTAAGCAGGCTGCAGCCAGAAAAGCAGAACCCAAACACCCAGTGAAAAGGTGTGTGTCCTGTGGCTCGGCAGAAAGAGAAGCCGACCACAGAACACAAACTGAAGGGATCAAATCCTGGAGCATGACATTGCTACAGACAATTCCTCTCTCTTCCTCCTCCCTGACTTCTCTAGTTTTCCATTTCTGTTGTGTCTTGGTAATTGTGGGTAACATGAGGCGGCCCATTCAGGTTGTACAGGTGGTCTGGCTCTGCCAGGACGGCATCCATACGTGCCTTCACAAGAAGGTTTGCTATATCTCGCAGCTCAGTCTCAAGAGGAAGGAAACTATCTCAATGTGGACGGCATGAGGGGCCAATATCCTGTAGTGGACAAGGGACAAATACCGCCACACCATGACCAGATCACATATTAACACCACATAGTGACCGAATACTACCATACTGAGCATTAATACAAAAACAGAATACTAATATTACCATTACTAATAGTGCCATTATTCACAGGAGCTCTGTGTATAGTACACAGTGTATAGTGTCAGTGTACAGATAACACACTGACTCACTGGTGATGTCTCTAGTTGAAGGCCTTCATCTCCACTTTTCCTCTTCATCCATCGCAGACCGCCATCACTTCTTCTCGCCAGGACTCGTCTCTGCATAAAATAACACAGTTATCTAGAGCAGCTTACTGAGCACATTCCCCAATATTTCCCCAACTTCTACACTACACCAGATGAAGAAAAAAAGTGATATAGTGCCGCCCTGCACAGTAACATGAAACCCCCACAGAAAACAGTATCCTCAAAAATAAAATACATTACAGCAGTAATAATATCCTTTGATTAGCCCCTACAGTAATAATGTCCCACATCCTACTCCCATTGTCTTCATCCTGCCCCCATTGTCTCCATCCTGCCCCCAATGTCTCCATCCTGTCCCAATGTCTTTCCATTCTGCCCCAATGTCTCTCCTTTCTGCCCCCATTTCTTTCCATTCTGCCAATGTCTCTCCATTCTGCTCACGTCTCCATTCTGCCTCCATGTGTCTATTTTGCCCCATGTCTCTGTAACATACCTGGCGGTGTCCTTGCTTAGTGGTCCATCTCCCACTGTGCAAGAGCGAGCACTTGATCTCCAGTCCAGTCTGCTAGCCTGGCTTCCCTCCATGCTGTCTGCTTGCCTCTGTTTCTGCTGCTTAAGGGCGGCGCCCGATCACTTCCTGTTTCTTGTACCTGCTGCAGACACACCCCTGATGCGTCCTCAGCCTATTGCTGTCTGTCACCTGGTATTTAACCCAGCTCCTCCCAAGAAACCCTGCCTGAGCATTGTGTTCTGTCAGTTGGCGTCTAGTCACTGATGTGCCAGGTCCTGTCTATGTTTCCTGGTTTGCGGTATCAGTTCCCGTGTCTGAACTGTGTCCTGTCTGAACTATCTTCTAGCCTGTTGTCTTCTGCCTATCCTGGAGGCTGTATTTCCAAGCCAGTGTGAACACGCTCCTAGCCTGTTCTTTCCGCCTTCTAGGGGCCGCATTCCTAGACCCGTTTCTGTATCTTGCCTGTTCCTGTCTGAACACACTCCTAGCCTGTTCGTTCCGCCTTCTAGGGGCTGCATACCTAGACCCGGTCCTGTATCTTGCTGCTGTGTCTGTTCTTGTCTGAATACTCTCCTAGCCTGTTTCCTGTTTTTCTCTATGTCCGTACCTTCCCTTTTTCTGCAGAGTCTGAACTCGTACCTAACTCCTGCTCGTTGTCACTGTACTTCCATTTGTGAGTTTGTGGTCCACTCGCTACTTCACTGCAAGTACCCTGTGGGTATCTGGTTCTGCCTTTCCCTTCCTGTCTGTTCCGTGTGTACAGAGCCCTGTCCCCCCTGCTCTGCCTTGCTCACCGTTCCGGCAGTTCTAGCCTGCTCTGCCTTGCTCACCGCTCCGGCGGTTCTAGCCTGATCTGCCTTGCTCACCCTCTGGCGGTTCTAGCCTGCTCTGCCTTTGCTCACTGCTCCGGCGTTTCTGGCCTGCTCTGACCCTTTGCTCACTGCTCCCGAAGTCTCGCTCCGCTCTGACCCTTTGCTCACTGCTCCGGCAGTCTCGCTCCGCTCTGACCCTTTGCTCACTGCTCCGGCAGTCTCGCTCCGCTCTGACCCTTTGCTCACTGGTCCGGCAGTCTCGCTCCGCTCTGACCCTTTGCTCACTGCTCCGGCAGTCTCGCTCTGCTCTGACCCCTTTGCTCACTGCTCCGGCTGTCTCGCTCTGCTCTGACCCCTTTGCTCACTGCTCCGGCAGTCTCGCTCTGCTCTGACCCCTATTCTCACTGCTCCGTCAGTCTCGCTCTGCTCTGACCCCTTTGCTTACTGCTCCGGCAGTCTCGCTCTGCTCTGACCCCTTGCTCACTGCTCCGGCAGTCTCGCTCTGCTCTGACCCTTTGCTCACTGCTCCGGCAGTCTCGCTCTGCTCTGACCCTTTGCTCACCGCTCCAGGCGGCCTTGTCCTGTTCTACTCTCGTTCACCGCTACTGGCGGTCTCGTCTTGCTCTGCTCTTGCTCGCCACTCCGGGCGGTCTCACTCTGCTGTGTTTGTCCGCTGCATCTGCGGTTCTGTTCCTGAGTCCCAGTCTGAACTGGGTCCTATCCACTCTGTGCTCCAACCTGTCATACCAGCCAGTACCTCCCTGCCTGCATACCAGTCGTGCTCTCCAGCATCCACCCGTCTGTATTCCAGCCGTGTCTGCCTATACCCACCAGTCTGTGTGCCAGCCTAACCTGCCTGAACCAGTATTTCCCTGTGTGGGTCAACAGCCGTGTCCGGGGTCTGACCTGGAGTAGCACCTGGTCCCTCTGCCCGGTTCCTCCCTGGTGCACTGGCGTCGTATGCCGTCGTGTGACCTTGGTCGGATCGGGCAGATACTTAGTTACGCCCCTCCACGCACTCTCTGATTCATGGCACAGTGGAATCATTACATACACACGCACACGCCACTCAGCCCGGGCGTGTGCATTACAGTCTCCATTCTGCCCCCAATGTCTCTCCATTCTGCCCCCAATGTCTCTCCATACTGCCCCCAATGTCTCTCCATTCTGCCCCAATGTCTTTCCATTCTGCCCCAATGTCTCTCCATTCTGCCCCCATTTCTTTCCATTCTGCCAATGTCTCTCCATTCTGCCCACGTCTCCATTCTGCCTCCATGTGTCTATTTTGCCCCATGTCTCCATTCTGCCCCCAATGTCTCTCCATTCTGCCTCCAATGTCTCAATTCTGCCCCATCTCCATTCTGCCCCCAATGTCTCTCCATTCTGCCCCGTCTCCATTCTGCCACCTTGTTTCTATTCTGCCTCCATGTTTCTATTATGCATTCAATGTCTCCATTCTGCTCCCCTTTCTTCATTCTGCCCCCCTTGCCTCCATTCTGCCCCAATGTTTCTATTCTGCCCCAATGTCTCCATTCTTTCCCCCTTGTCTCCATTCTGCCCTCCCTGTCTCCATTCTGCCCCCCTGTCTCCATTCTGCCCCCCTTGTCTCCATACTACCCCCTGGTTTCTATTCTGCCCCCAATGTCTCCATACTGCCCCCATCTCCAATCTGCCCCCCATGTTTCTATTCTTCCCTCCATGTCTCCATTCTGTCCCCCTTGTCTCCATTCTGCCCCCATGTTTCTATTCTGCCACCCTTGTCTCCATCCATACTGCCCTCTGGTTTCTATTCTGCCCCCAATGTCTCCATACTGTCCCCATGTCTCCATTCTGCCCCCTATCTCCATTCTGCCCCCCCAGTCTCTATTCTGCCCCGTCTCCATTCTGCCCCCTATCTCCATTCTGCCCCCCGGTCTCTATTCTGCCCCGTCTCCTTTCTGCCCCCCTGTCTCCATTGTTGCCCCATGTTTCTATTCTGCCACCCTTGTCTCCATCCATACTGCCCTTTGGTTTCTATTCTGCCCCCAATGTTTCCATACTGTCCCCATGTCTCCATTCTGCCCCCTATCTCCATTCTGCCCCCCGGTCTCTATTCTGCCCCCCTGTCTCCATTCTGCCCCCTGTCTCCATTCTGCCCCCTGTCTCCATTCTGCCCCCCTGTCTCTATTCTGCCCCCTATCTCCATTCTGCCCCCCGGTCTCTATTCTGCCCCGTCTCCATTCTGCCCCCCTGTCTCCATTCTTCTCCCTTGTCTCCATTCTGCCCCGTCTCCATTCTGCCCCAATGTCTCCATTCTGCCCTCAATGTGTTTCCATTCTGCCCCCCTGTCTCCATTCTGCCCCCCTTGTCTCCATACTACCCCCTAGTTTCTATTCTGCTCCCAATGTCTCCATTCTGCCCGGTCTCCATTCTGCCACCCATGTTTCTATTCTTCCATCCATGTCTCCATTCTGTCCCCCTTGTCTCCATTCTGCCCCCATGTTTCTATTCTGCCACGCTTGTCTCCATCCATACTGCCCTCTGGTTTCTATTCTGCCCCCAATGTCTCCATACTGTCCCCATGTCTCCATTCTGCCCCCTATCTCCATTCTGCCCCCTGTCTCCATTCTGCCCCCTATCTCCATTCTGCACCCCTGTCTCCATTCTGCCCCCATGTTTCTATTCTGCCACCCTTGTCTCCATCCATACTGCCCTCTGGTTTCTATTCTGCACCCAATGTCTCCATATTGTCCCCATGTCTCCATTCTGCCCCCTATCTCCATTCTGCCCCCCGGTCTCTATTCTGCCCCCGTGTCTCCATTCTGCCCCCGTGTCTCTATTCTGCCCCCTGTCTCCATTCTGCCCCTATCTCCATTCTGCCTCCATGTTTCCCATTCGACCCCCCCATGCCTCCATTCTGCCCTCAGTGTCCCTCACCCTGCCCCCACCCTGTGCGGCTTTGGTGATTTTTTTCCTCTATAGACTTCTATGTGGAGCATAAAAAAACGTCTGTAAGAAACTGCAGATACTTTTTTTAAGTGCAGAATCAAAGCTTTTCTGTACTGTAAAAAACAATTAAAAACGTGGTTTCACATCTGCACCAAAATGCATCAAATAAGGGAGAAAAAGCCTAAAATAGTGCACCAAAGATGCAATAACCAGAGGAGATTGTTATTGTGTAGATTGGTGCACAGTATTTATGCTACGTGTGAACACGGCCTTACAGACACAAAAAAGCCAGATGTCATATAGTGAAACTACACAGAGATGAGAAAGTTCTGAAGGGTCCGACTGTGAATGAGGGAACAAAAAATAATCCACAGGTCCCAACTAGAGAAGAGCAGGACGCACAGATGATATTGCAGCAGCCCGGGCTAATCTAAAGCCGCGACAGGGCCTCCCGTCCAGCCACCAATTACCACTGACCTGGATGCTGGACCTGAGTCCCATGAGTCGATCCTCTCATCTCTAGTCCCAGCCGTCCTGGATACAGCAGACAGTCCCGGATTTAGGTCTATGCCCTGCAGTCCCGAGTTTCTTCTGAATGTCCCTCACTGCCACCGCCCCTCTGATAACTCTTCCTGCCGGGGGAGAAAGACATGGTAAATGGGCGTAGCTTGGGGTTTGGATAGGGACGTGGTCAGACTACGCGTGCCGCATGGTTTCGCCCTCTTTCTAGTCCTCATAGGTTGGCGGTATGCTTGTACTGAGGAGATCTGGGATATCAGTGATTAGGTCCCATATTGTGCACTGTAAGGTCTGGAAAAGCTCCTTCTATCGGTCTCTGTAGCACCAGAGGAAGAACAGAGGGGAAAAGACAGGATTTTCTACATGTCGCGTTATGTAGATGTTCTGCAGATTTATCACAACCGTCCACAAGAAGAAACAGCCATCACAGAGCCGCCTTTAGCTGTTGGAAAAGTTTAACCTTAGTTTTGAATAGTTGCTATAGGCAACAGGGACCGTTTCTATTTACGCTGGGTCACATGATGCTGGTGCTGGGTGATGTCATGTGACGGAATGTTGTGGGTGATGATGTCACAGAGGGCGTTGTGATGTCACCCTTGGGGTATATAAGGGGGCTCCATCCACCTGGAGCTCATATCTCATTGGCCATATCTTGGTGCTGAGATACCCCCTGGAGACAATGAGGATCGCCATATTGTTTCTGTGCTGTACCCTGTTCTACCCTGTGAATTACCATAGGCTGCCGGTGAGTACCTGTCTATTATTACATATGGAGGACGTTTAGAATCAGCTGCGGCAGGGGAAGGGGATGGGGAGGGGGGTCCTGTAAGAATTTACCTGCGGGAATAAGAGGTTATGGCAGGGAAAGGAGCTTAGGAAGTGACAGTCAGAGGGGATATAAGTGTGGGGTGACCCCTCTGACTCCCACATTCCTGCCTTGTCCTTGTAGTGATTAATGACTTTGGTGTTGTCCCTTATATATCACTTTGCAGTCACCAGTGATCGCTCCGCACTGTGATCCTAAACTACAGTCTCATTTACCTTTTTGCAAATGCCCAGAAGGGGAGGAGTGACATCACACCCATGTGAGCAGATCCCGCCCACTTTTACTGCAGTCGTAATGCGAGCTAGCTGTATTCTGTTTTCATGGAAATGTCAGCAGCTGCTCCCCCTAGTGTTTACAAGATGAAAACATCAAAACAGTTAAAATATTTTTTTCAGATTTTATACCATTAAAACCTTTTTAAATATATATGTGTATTTATATATAAATATAAATACTTTACATTTTTACAATTGTAAAAAAATTGTTGACACTTTCCCTTTAAAAGATCTAAAGACGTTCTGCTTCATGTGCCATTGTGACCAATCACAGCACAGATTATATTTTTTAAACTTTTCTTGAAAAACTGAAGCTGCTCCGTGATTGGAAATCATGTGGAAGGGTTCTCTTTTAGACATTTAGTTAGGTCCAAAGTATCAGTGACATGATGGATAGAACTGTGCAATGATGTCACAGAGGGCTTTGTGATGTCACCCCTGGGTATATTAGAAGCCTCGGCCCATCTGCAGCTTGTATCTCATTGACCATACCTTGGTGCTGAGAGACCTCTGGAGATGATGAGTATCATCCTATCATTTCTGTGCTTTACGTTGCTCTACCCCCCACATTACAGTACACTGGGGGCGAGTATGTTCTCATCAATATGGAGGTCACAAGGATCAGCTAATGAGAATATCGCCTCTTGCAGGACTTCTCATACTGGACACGTGACCGTCCGTCATATGAAAGTCCAACTGTAAATAATATTCCATGGACCCTGGAGGTGAATCCCAAACTTCTTCCTGATCTTCTCAATGGGATATTTCTGAAAGTTGCTTGATAATGTATCCATCACTGTATAATAACACGGGCTCTCTGTTTGACTGGATTGGGTATAAATATACAGGACTTTATTATGTTTTTTTTCTTTATTATAGGATGACCCACTACCCGTGGATCTCAGGAGAAGCACCTATCAAGCTTCCATCAATCTTCCTCTTTGGCTCTTCCGTGACGCAGTTTTTGTTGCGGTGATGACACTACTGACAATACTAGAGTATTTGGCCTTAAGTCTTGTCCTGAGCAAGTGGGCAATGTCTGAACCTGGTGAAACAATCAGAAAACTCCAGAGAACAAAACCATTCTGAAGGAACAAAGTGCTTGTAAGGAGCCGATTTGCATCCCTCAGATTCAGGAGCAAGACTCCAGGAGAACACCTGTCCTGCCCAATGGCAAATGTTCTACTCCATCCATGGCTCCTGCACCGCAGGATGCGAAAAAGGTTCCTAGTTGCAACTATAAAGTGCCGTTCAGTGATATTGTCTGGGTCAGAACGATCCCTCACAACAATATAGGAAGAAGAGCTCGAAGTTCCACGGAGCATAAGGAGAGGTTACTGATTTTTCAGAGAAGCCAACAACCCAGAATTCCAGAGCCAAGAGCACCAGAACCTAGAACACCAGAACCTACCATGTCAGAACCTAGTATGTCAGAACCTAGAATGCCAGAGCCTGAAATGCCTACAACACCTCCACCCAAAATCAAGAGGAGAAGATGTTTCCTTAGATGTCTAAGAGGCGAGGAAGATTGAGAAGGCAACTGCTTGAACTTTCCCATTGCTCGTGTTTTCATCACAGGTTAGTCCTATACATGCTGTCTGATGGGCAGCATCTTACTACATACAATGCAGCATTGCACCTGAAATCGAATGGATATTTTGTCACACACTTGCACGTTAGCACCTTATCATATGGCGCATATATCTATGAACGCTTTGCTAAGTATCACTGTCTAGTATGTGCTTCTGATGAACCTATTTTAGGAAAACGTGTCGAGGTTTGGCATACTATATACTTGAGTTTGGCGTACTATGTGCTTGTTGGTAAATTCTATTGCCATCTATAATCTACTAGATATTATAATGTCTCTGGTGGGATGCCCCATGCCGAATTGTTGATAACTGACTATGAGCATTGTCCTCTATTTCTTATCTACTATGGTTACAGGTTGATGTGAAGAGAGCTGTGCCATTGGTAGCGATTTTTCTACTGATTTGTCAGTTATATTTATGTTAGTTTAGCAAATTTCTGCTTGTAGGGTCTAATGTTTTAGCATAGTGTATGTTCTGTGAGCTAAATTGTCATACTTATGCACTAGATAGATTATAAATTGTGATGCTTATGTACTAGATAGATTATTAGTTTAATCGGTGATTTTTTTAATATTTTTTAACATCAGGAGACTCAAGAATCGCATCTTACAGAAGACAAGAAGCCTAAATGACGAAGGGTGATGACCTGTTGATGGCCCACAGCTGGAGGGTCATTACCTCTTGATGGCACAAAACTGGACAGAAGATAAAAACATTTGATGGCACACAGCCGGAGGGTGATGACCTATTGATGGCCATAGCCAGAGGGTCATTACCTGTTGATGGCGCACTGCCGGATGGTCTTTACCTGTTGATGGCACACAGCCGGATGGTCATTACCTGTTGATGGCACACAGCCGGATGGTCATTACCTGTTGATGGGACACAGCCGGTCAGAGGATAAGATCTTTTGATTGCATACACCGGGTCCCTCCCTGATAACAAGGAACCCTGGGGAATACTGGTCATCTTGATCCCCCACTGACTATATACTTGCTCCACCTCAGCCTACACCATCATGGAGGACACTTCCACCTGTGTCCACTGTAAGGTTGGACTTTCTTTTATAATTACAGCAGATTAATAAACATCATAAAGCTGTAAAACTATCGAGTAATTTATTATAAATTATTATAAAGAAATATAAAGTAAAATAGATAGCTATAGAGGGCACATAAGACGACTAACTATAGAAAGCATGGTATCGCCTGATATATACTGTATATTCTAGATGGCGCTATTACACTAAATACATCACAACCTCCAGGGTGATATTACCGTACAATGCGAGATCACTAATAATGGCCACAGATTATGAGAAAATGACCAGCTCCATAGTCCTGGAGTTATTATAAATGTCTCTAGTGTGAGGCAGGGACTGGACGAGTGTTGGAGGGAGGTATATTCCCCCAGGACGTCCTTTATGTATCCATGCTGCAGAATCTGCCGTATACTTCTGTTCTAGCAGTCAGACATTTCACTCTGCAGATCACAGGCTCAACATTGTGTAAAACTACCACCGTATATAAGAGCACTCAGAATAAAAACTAGCGGCATGCCGTGCACTGCCCACGTCATGTGTACGGGATACAGGACCTGCAGGACCTGGTACGGCCATTATAGTTGATAGATTAATGATACCTGTGCAGATGAAGGGAAAAAAAATATGTGCAACAGCAGGAGGAGAAAGTCTCAAAATGTAATTTGAAGAGTATAATAGAGAAATGGGAAACTTCTGGAGATGCAGATAAGTGGTACCAGGGCGAAACGTAAGTGTAGTCAGACAAGGGAAAAGTGCAAATGATCCAGCGTAAAGGTTTGTTTAGTAGAAAAAATATTAAAACTTAGCTTTTATTAGCCATATAAAACACTGCTCCACAAAGAATACAGCAAATGTGCAACCATCATAGCTTACAGACCTACGCGTTTCAACAAATCATGTCTTAATTATGGCCCTACTACTAGAATGACAAAAAGACATATATATATACTGTATATGACTCGCCCCCTGTGCTGTGGGGCACGCAGATCCGGGCAATAGGGGAACGATGGGGGTAGTAGTAGTGGCGGCCCGGTCCCGCGGCTCAGGGTGGTCAGGCCAATGGTAGTCTGCTATGCGCTCCAAATAATGTCCGACTACGCCATCCATGGATTGCGGTTATTAGGAACCGCCGCTGCAAGGCAGTCCGCTGGGGCTGATGATGGGTGCAGCTGAGGTGATGTGACTCCCCACGGGAAGAGTGCAGCCCCAGGGCAGTGTAGTGGATGGTGGGAGTGATGGTAGTGCGAGTCCCGGTGCTGATAGTGCTGGAGGCGCGAAGGAGCACACAGACAACAAGTTACAGTCCAGGGTCTTTACTCACAGTTCGTTTGTTCCAGGTCACTTCGGCCAGCAGTGACCGCCCGAGCCGTGCTGCGTCCACCAGGTGAGGGGCTCGGTCAACTCCCAGGCAGTTCAGGAGCATGGCACAGGACCCCCTTTTATCCTTTCTCTGGCCTGCCTCACCAGTGACCCACTTTTGTCCAGCTGCCGCGGACCTGTGCGGTTAAACGTGGGCCCCGTCCTCCGCTGTCCTATATGGTGCCTTCCTAGCAGGTTTGATGAGGTGTCGCACCAATATATGATCACGACGACCGGTCTTTGGCTGAGGGTTGTTTCTCCTCCACCAACTTGGGATCCGGTACCCTTAATCTGCCTGACCCTGCACCCTGGATTCTCGTGGGTTCTTAGGGTCCCTTCCACCTTCTTGTTCCTGAGCCCTTCTGTTTCTCTGTCTCTCCTTCTTTGCAGTTCCTTTCTGTTTCTGTTCCTTTCTCTTGGAGCTGAGATGAGCCAGAATCTCAGCTCCCCTTCACCTCCTCCTCGGCCTCTTCTCCAGGCCCACTTCTCCTTCTCCTCTCAGGCCCCGGCCTCTTCCCTAGGCCTGCCTCTGGAGCAGCACTCAGCCTGAGCTGCTGCTCCCTGTCTTCTCCTCTCCATAGAACGAACCTAGATCTAAGATGGTGCCCACCTTTTATACCTCCCTCTAGCCATGAGCCCAGGTGACCAGCAACCAATGGGCTTCTGCCTACGCTCAGGAACCGCCCCCTATCTGCCCCTACAGCACTGGGTGTTCCACCCCTCCCCACTCCAGCAGGGACATGGTCGGTCGTGCCTGCACTTCTGTCTAGTGGGAGCACCGTTGAGCTGTCCCTCGGAAATGGGGTGTGTGTGCTGCCCTGGTCCACACTCCATCCTTACCTGGGAGTGGAATATCACACCTCCGGTCTGAGGTGCAATACCCCTGTAGCGGCCGAACCCTCGGGGCGCTACATTCCCCCCTGGTAAAGCACAGCACGTCCTCGGGCTGGAAAAGAGCAAAAACAGTTGATTACAGGACATGCAAAGACTTTTTCAATAACTTTTTACATTAGAAACAGACATTACGGTTCAACTCCCTTTATGGGACACACTTTTCTTTTCACTAGACATTATAGAAAACTTTTTCAATACTTCCGGAACTCTTTTGTATAAAACATTATAGAAAACTTTCACATGACTATTTAGCAGCATATAAAACCTTTTCACATAAAACATTTTTTTAAGTAAAGCACATTCTTGGATCCTGGCGGCGGTGCAACTTGCGACCAGGCGTTCTTTCTTTTTAAAGGTGCAACAGTCCATTTTAACTTTGAGGTAGACGTTGCGGTTCTTGTATAAAACCAGTAGGGGGCGCTTTAAGAAGCGCAACTATATACATGGGATTGGCCGTTCCCAGTCCTCGGCCGGTGGGGATAGGGGAATGGCTGCTCACAGTCCTCAGCCTGTTAAGGGAAGAGGGGTGGCTGTTCTCAGTCCTCAGCCTGGTTATTCAGGGGATAGGGCATAACGTTCACACAGTCCTATATGAGTCCCAACGGGGACCACACGCAATTTTAAACAGTCCCACACAGTTCCTTTGCACCCTTACGGGTAACTATTTACAATGCCACTTGACCGTTCACTGGTAACGGTGTCTTCGTGACGCTCCTTCTTCCTCCTCATACTGATCTTCAGGCCCGTCCGGGCCCTCCTGGTACTCGGCGTCCGAGTAGTGCTGTTCCTCCTCCTCTACTACTCGGCGGACGTGTAGGGCGTACCATCCCTTCACGCCCTGGTGTCGGGTGTAAGACACCACGTCGCCTGGGAATAGATCCCGCCCACGATGGCCTTCCGGTAGGTGACTCTCCACATCTCTCCTTGTCACAAACACGTCACTGATGGTCTCGAGGTCTCGGATGAAGCCCCAGCCGCGCTCCATCTGGAACTTCACCACAGTCCCGGTGACTCGGGGTCTGCGGGCAGTTCGGGGATCTCATCGCGCCTTCATTTTCTGCTCCGCGCTGTGGACCTGCAGCTTCTCTTGCTTCACCCGCCGCTCTCGCTGCTCCTTCTCAAACATCTCCAGCTGTTGGCGGCAGGCCTCCCGCCGCTCAGCTGCGCCCGCTCGCGTTTCTTTCGTGAACCCCATCAGGTCCTCCCCTGTGGGGTCCCATTCAAACTGGGCATCTTCCAATGGCAGCTGGGGGATTTCCTGAGGCGCCGGAGCAGGTATGAGGGGCTCAGAGGGTACTTCGACCTCCGCGGACGGGCTCCTCCGGAAGCGGGGGTTGACAAACTTGGGGGGCCAGATGAAAGGCAGCCCATCCGGAGTGGTGTATTGGGCGAAGAGATCCGCGCCCAGTGGTGGTACTGCAGCAGCAGGGGGCGCAAGTGGGTTGGTGGCGCCCGGGGGCACGTGACCTTGCGACCAGGCCCGTGCTGATCGTTTCCTTGTTGCTCCCAAGGGTGGTACAGCAGGTGCGGGGGGTTCCATCAGGGCAGCGGCGCCCGGGGGCGCAGAGCCTTGCGGCCGGGCCTGCGATGGCGGTTGGCTGAGCACGCCCGGGGTCAGAGGGTACGGTGTGGGGCGGGGCTCACTGGCAGCGTCTGCGGCCTGGGGGCCGGTTGATGGCGGTGGGGGCACGGTGTCGACGGCGGGTCCCGGTGCGTTGGGCTCCGCGACGGGGTGCAGGGGCAGGTCGGCGGCCTTAGGACTCGGTGCAGGGGCGTCTCCGTTACCTGCCTCTGCTGTCGTGGCCTCCTCCGCGGCGTCGTCCTCGGCCTCCGCTCGGCCTTCACTGTCCTTGGTGGCTGGTGCGCTGCTCGTCGATGGCGCCTTCGGCTGCAGGATCACAGCCCGCCGGGCCACTTCCTTCTTCCATCCGGCGATCACGTCCTGCTGCGCCCGGACCATCCTCCGGTCCAGCTCTTCCAACGCCACCCGTGTATATTCGGGGTCCTCCTTGGGGAGATGGGCTAACAGCTCGGTGAGGCTGCATGGTGGTGTAGCTTGCAGCAGGCCCTTTGCCAGGGTACCGGAACTGATTTCCCCCTCCATCTCCGGGTGCGGCCTGGCCAGACTCATCCAGACTGCGCCCTGCCCCACAGTTTTCTTCTCTCTCCGCCCCCAGAGGGGGTGGTCCTGGGGCATTCTGCTGACAATCACTTTCAGGGGCAGCCCCCCCATGTTGATGGACATCTCCACTGCTGCATTCATGGCTGGTGGGGGCGGGCTCCTTCTTTGGCGCCATTCTGGGACCTGGCCCACGATGGGAGGTGGCTTCCTGCTGTCTTTTGGTGCGCACATAATGGCGTCCGCTCTGCCAGGGCGGGAAAGACGGATGAAGATGGCGGGAAACGGTCCAAGATGGCGTCTGATGGCGGGAATCGGCTCCGGATGGCGGGAAACGACTCCGGATGGCGGGAAACTTCTTTTTAAGGTACATGTGCAATTTTCTTCAGGCACGCAATACCCGCTTGTGGCGGGTTGGTAATGATCCTGCCGACTACGCCAAAGCTGACTCGCCCCCTGGGCCGTGGGGCACGCGGATCCAGGCGATAGGGGAACGATGGGGGTAGTAGTAGTGGCGGCCCGGTCCCGCGGCTCAGGGTGGTCAGGCCAATGGTAGTCTGCTATGCGCTCCAAATAATGTCCGACTACGCCACCCGTGGATTGCGGTTATTAGGAACCGCCGCTGCAAGGCAGTCCGCTGGGGCTGATGATGGGTGCAGCTGAGGTGATGTGACTTCCCACGGGAAGAGTGCAACCCCAGGGCAGTGTAGTGGATGGTGGGAGTGATGGTAGTGCGAGTCCCGGTGCTGATAGTGCTGGATGCGCGAAGGAGCACACAGACAACAAGTTACAGTCCAGGGTCTTTACTCACAGTTCGTTTGTTCCAGGTCACTTCGGCCAGCAGTGACCGCCCGAGCCGTGCTGCGTCCACCAGGTGAGGGGCTCGGTCAACTCCCAGGCAGTTCAGGAGCATGGCACAGGACCCCCTTTTATCCTTTCTCTGGCCTGTCTCACCAGTGACCCACTTTTGTCCAGCTGCCGCGGACCTGTGCGGTTAAACGTGGGCCCAGTCCTCCGCTGTCCTATATGGTGCCTTCCTAGCAGGTTTGATGAGGTGTCGCACCAATATATGATCACGACGACCGGTCTTTGGCTGAGGGTTGTTTCTCCTCCACCAACTTGGGAGCCGGTACCCTTAATCTGCCTGACCCTGCACCCTGGATTTTCGTGGGTTCTTAGGGTCCCTTCCACCTTCTTGTTCCTGAGCCCTTCTGTTTCTCTGTCTCTCCTTCTTTGCAGTTCCTTTCTGTTTCTGTTCCTTTCTCTTGGAGCTGAGATGAGATGAGCCAGAATCTCAGCTCCCCTTCACCTCCTCCTTGGCCTCTTCTCCAGGCCCACTTCTCCTTCTCCTCTCAGGCCCCAGCCTCTTCCCTAGGCCTGCCTCTGGAGCAGCACTCAGCCTGAGCTGCTGCTCCCTGTCTTCTCCTCTCCATAGAACGAACCTAGATCTAAGATGGTGCCCACCTTTTATACCTCCCTCTAGCCATGAGCCCAGGTGACCAGCAACCAATGGGCTCCTGCCTACGCTCAGGAACCGTCCCCTATCTGCCCCTACAGCACTGGGTGTTCCACCCCTCCCTCCCCACTCCAGCAGGGACATGGTCGGTCGTGCCTGCACTTCTGTCTAGTGGGAGCACCGTTGAGCTGTCCCTCGGAAATGGGGTGTGTGTGCTGCATGCAGCTAACTGAGACATGATGTCCCAGATGTGCTCAATCGGATTCAGGTCTGGGGAACGGGCGGGCCAGTCCTTAGCTTCAATGCCTTCATCTTGCAGGAACTGCTGACACACTCCAGCCACATGAGGTCTGGCATTGTCCTGCATTAGGAGGAACCCAGGGCCAACCGCACCAGCATATGGTCTCACAAGGGGTCTGAGGATCTCATCTCGGTACCTAATGGAAGTCAGGCTACCTCTGGCGAGCACATGGAGGGCTGTGCGGCCCTCCAAAGAAATGCCACCCCACACCATTACTCACCCACTGCCAAAGCGGTCATGCTGAAGGATGTCGCTCTCCACGGCGTCTCCAGACTCTGTCACGTCTATCACATGTGCTCAGTGTGAACCTGCTTTCATCTGTGAAGAGCACAGGGCGCGAGTGGCGACTTTGCCAATCCTGGTGTTCTGTGGCAAATGCCAAGCGTCCTGCATGGTGTTGGGCTGTGAGCACAACCCCTATCTGTAGACGTCGGGCCCTCATACCACCCTCATGGAGTCGGTATCTAACCGTTTGTGCAGACACATGCACATTTGTGGCCTGCTGGAGGTCATTTTGCAGGGCTCTGGCAGTGCTCCTACTGTTCCTCCTTGCACAAAGGCGGAGGTAGCGGTCCTGCTGCTGGGTTGTTGCCCTCCTACGGCCCCCTCCACATCTCCTGGTGTAATGGCCTGTCTCCTGGTAGCGCATCCAGCCTCTGGACACAGCCAACCTTCTTGCCACAGCTCGCATTGATGTGCCATCCTGGATGAGCTGCACTATCTGAGCAACTTCTGTGGGTTGTAGAGTCTGTCTCATGCTACCACGAGTGTGAAAGCACAACCAACATTCAAAAGTGACCAAAAGATCAGCCAGAAAGCATTGGTACTGAGATGTGGTGTGTGGTCCCCACCTGCAGAACCACTCCTTTATTGAGGGTGTCTTGATAATTGCCAATAATTTCCATCTATCGTCTATTCCATTTGCACATCAGCATGTGAAATTGATTGTCAATCAGTGTTGCTTCCTAAGTGGACAGTTTGATTTCACAGAAGTTTGATTTACTTGGAGTTATATTCTGCTGTTTTAAGTGTTCCCTTTATTTTTGGAGCTGTGTATATAGATACATACAGTGAGTACGGAAAGTATTCAGACTCCTTTAAATTTTTCACTCTTTGTTTCATTGCAGCCATTTGATAAATTCTAAAAAGTTCATTTTTTTCTCATTAAAGTACAATCTGCACCCCATCTTGACTGAAAAAAACAGCAATGTAGAATTTTTTTGCAAATTTATTAAAAAAGAAAAACTGAAATATCACATGGTCATAAGTATTCAGATCCTTTGCTCAGACACTCATATTTAAGTCACATGCTGTCCATTTCCTTGTGATCCTCCTTGAGATGGTTCTACTCCTTCAATGGAGTCGAAATGTGTTTAATTAAACTGATAGGACTTGATTTGGAAAGGCACACACCTGTCTATATAAGACCCCACAGCTCACAGTGCATGTCAGACCAAATGAGAATCATGAGCTCAAAGGAACTGCCCAAGGAGCTCAGAGACCGAATTGTGGCAAGGCACAGATCTAGCCAAGGTTATAAAAGAATTTCTGCATTACTCAAGGTTCATAAGAGCACAGTGGCCTCCATAATCCTTAAATGGAAGAAGTTTGGGACCACCAGAAGTCTTCCCAGACCTGGCTGTCCAGCCAAACTGAGCAATCGTGGGAGAAGAGCCTTGGTGAGAGAGGTAAAGAAGAACCCCAAGATCACTGTGGCTGAGCTCCAGAGATGCAGTAGGGAGATGGAAGAAAGTTCCACAAAGTCAACTATCACTACAGCCCTCCACCAGTTGGGCCTTTATGGCAGAGTGGCCAGACGGAAGCCTCTCCTCATATGAAAGCCTGCATAGAGTTTGCTCAAAAACACATGAAGGACTCCCAGACTATGAGAAATAAGATTCTCTGGTCTGATGAGACAAAGATAGAACTTTTTGGTGATAATTCTAAGTGGTATGTGTGGAGAAAACCAGGCACTGCTCATCACCTGCCTAATACAATCCCAACAGTGAAACATGGTGGTGGCAGTTGTTAGAACCCTCCTGTTAGTTTTTTCTTTTTTGTGGTCACGTGACCTTCTGCCTATTTATTCCAGCTCCGCCCTTCAGGCTTTCCTGGACTTCAGTGTTACTTTGACTCTTAATCTAGCCAGGCGCTTTGTACCTACTGTATCTCTCTAGTTTGTTTGGTCCTTGGACCATTAAGTACTTTTGACTGTTTGTCTTCTTCTGCTACTACTTCTTCCAGGAGGTGTCCAATTTTGTCCCAGTCCTTAGTTCTTTTAGGGACCCCTCCCTTTAATCTATAGGTCTGCGTTCAGACTAGCCGCGGACGAAGGCGGGTCTGTTCACAAGGAACAGGTTGCCCGCTGCATCGTAGGGAATCAGCTTAGTCCTATTGTATGGACAGATTTCCTCTCTTTCCTTAGTTCTTGTAGCAGATCATAACAGCAGTATCATGCTATGGGTGTGTTTTTCAGCTGCAGGGACAGGACAACTGGTTGCAATTGAAGGAAACATGAATGCGGCCAAGTACAGAGATATCCTGGATGAAAACCTCTTCCAAAGTACTCTGCACCTCAGACTTGGCCAAAGGTTCACCTTCCAACAAGACAATGACACTAAGCACACAGCTAAAATAACAAAGGAGTGGCTTCAGAACAACTATGTGACCATTCTTGACTGGCTCAGCCAGAGCCCTGACCTAAACCCAATTGAGCATCTTTGGAGAGACCTGAAAATGGCTGTCCACCAACGTTTACCATTCATCCTGACGGAACTGGAGAGGATCTGCAAGGAAGAATGGCAGAGGATCCCAAAATGCAGGTGTGAAAAACTTGTTGCATCATTTCCAAGAAGACTCATGGCTGTACTAGCCCAAAAGGGTGCTTCTACTCAATACTGAGCAAAGGGTCTGAATACTTATGCCCGTGTGATATTTCAGTTTTTCTTTTTTATTAAATTTGCAAAAATTTCTACATTTCTGTTTTTTTTCAGACAAGATGGGGTGCAGAGTGGACTTTAATGAGAAAAAAATGAACTTTTTAGAATTTACCAAATGGCTGCAAAGAAACAAAGAGTGAAAAATGTAAAGGGGTCTGAATACTTTCCGTACCCAGTGTACATGCATGGAAATAAATGCAGAATTATATTTCTTAATACTGCAGTATCAGATCCTGTCTTGAATTTAATCCCTGTGGTATCCAATGTGAAAATCCACAGGGACTCCCGGTTCAGAAGTTTGCACTTATGATCCCCCCCTCATGTGGATCTATATACCTTCTCTATCTCCATATATTTAAAGAATGAGGTGTCACCTTTATGAACTCTCGCAAAATGCCTCGATACTGCTGATGTATTTATGGCTTCCAAATGAATCGCATCAGAAAGATGTCTTCTGATACGGACTTTCAGCGCACCTGTGGTACAACCCACATAGTGGACCTTACACAAGGTGCATTCTATAAGGTATATAACCCCTGATGAATTACAATTGAGGAAATCATGAATTGTATATTCTCTATCATTACTTAAGGACATAAAACTATCTGTTTTAACCGCATGTAGACACGCTTTGCACCGATTGGCTCCACATCTGAAGAAACCTTTTGTGCTGAGCCAATTTGGTTGTACAGTATTAGTCTCACTGGTGTATAAGCTAGGAGAAAGGATGGTTCCCAGAGCGGGCGCTTTCCTGGCTACAAAGCGGATGGCATTAGAAAGTAGGTTTTTTAGTTTCTTGTTCTGATATATAATAGGGTTATACTTTTTAATTCTAGATGTAATTTTATTATACTGAGGACTATAGGTGGTAGAAAACGTTACCCTAGTATCCAATGTGTTAATGTTATTTTTCTGTTTATTTCGGAGTATATCTTTCCGATTTATATTGGAGACAATTCTACTCGCTTTTCTTAAAGACCACTCGGGATAGCACCTATTGGATAGTCTGTTACAAATTTTTTCTGATTCCTTCTGAAAAGTGATGTTATCTGAACAATTTCGTATTGCTCGTATTAGCTCACCGTAAGGGATATTTCTCTTAATATGTGGCGGATGACAACATTTAGCTGATAGAATAGAATTTGAGGCTGTAGGTTTTCTGTGGGGATTAATTTTGACCAATTCTTTCTCCTTGGTAGCCTCAAGTTCGAGATCCAAAAAAGTAATTTTGGATGAATGGTAGAACTAAGTGAATTTAAGATTAAAATGATTGCAGTTGATGTACTGTACAAATTGTACCACCTCCTTCTGTGTGCCCCCCACACCAGGAGGAGGTCATCAATAAATCTACCGTACCACACAATGTGTCCACTATATGTGTTATCATTATGGTAAATGAAAAGCTCCCCCCACCTACACATCACTATGTTCACTAGCGAAGGAGAAAACTTACTGCCCATGCTGACTCCTCTTTTCTGTAAAAAAAAAACTTTTATCAAAGCTAAAATAATTACGTTCTAAGAGGAACTGTACTGCTATGACCAGAAATTCTTTTATTTCTATAGTGTACGAACTGTATGTGTCAAGGTGGTAGGTTAAACATGCTAAAGCAATATGGTGTGGAATTGAGGGGGTATAATGCCACCACATCACAGGACAATCATCCAAAGTTTTTTGGCCATTCAAATTTATCAAAAATGGTCACTATGAATTTTGAATCCCTAATGTAACTCGGAGTTTCCTGAACCAGAGGCTGTAGGTAAAAACCCATCCAGGCACTTAATTTTTCACCATGGGAACCAATCCCCACCACTATGGGTCTTAACCCCTTTACAGCCCAGGGCGTACTAATACGTACTGTACCTGCGCCCTGGGCTTTAAGAGCCAGGTACGTATTAGTACGCCCTGTTGATTTCGGCCACACACAGGCTGTGCAGGCGCGATCGCCGCCGGGTGTGAGCTGATTTTTGCTATGTGCTGGGAGTGGTTACGTATGGCTCCCGGCACATTAACCCACGCAATGCTGCGATCGAAGTCGATCACAGCATTGCGGAGGTAAGTACTGCATACTCACCTCTTCCCCGCCGTCGCGCGCTGTCTGAGGCTGGGTTCAGTGGTTGTCATGGTAACCCAGATGTCGTCATGACAACATCCGGGTCACCAGACAGCATAAAGATACTTTGATCATGCACAGTGCATGACCAAAGTATCTTCTACATCTATAGCGCTGACAGCCTGTATAGCACAGGGATGGTGCTCCATCCCTATGTTATACAGGCGATCAGAGTATAGAAAGTGAAAGTCCCATAGTGGGACAAAGTATAAAAGTAAAAAAAAGTGGTAAAAAAATGTAAAAATAAAATAATCCACCAAAAATAAAAATATAATGTACCCATCAATAAATATTATAATGAAAAAAAACAAACAAAACTATAAAAGTACACATATTTGGTATCGCCACGTCCGGAACGACCTGACCTATAAAACTGTCTCACAAGTTAACTCCTTTAGTGAACACGGTAAAAAATTAAAATAAAAAACAAAGCAAAAAATGATGCTTTATCATCATATCGCTAAACAAAAAATGGAATTAAACGCGATCAAAAAGATGAATATAAATAAAAATGGTACCACTGAAAACGTCATCTTGTTCCAGAAAAAAAAAGCTGCCATACAGCTCCATCAGCTGAAAAATAAAAAAGTTATAGCTCTCAGAACAAAGTGATGCAAAAAAATAATTCTTTTCTAGAAAATAGCTTTTATTGTGTAGAAGCGCCAAAACATAAAAAAAATATAAATGTGGTACCGCTGTAAACGTACAGACCCAAAGAATAAAGCTACCTCATCAATTTTACCACACGCGGAACAGCATAAAAAAATTTAAAAAATCAATTCCTGAATTGTTGGTTTTTGCTTATTCTGCCTCCCAAAAATCGGAATAGAAAGCGATCAAAAAATGTCACGTGCCTGAAAATGGTACCAAAAAAACGTCAACTCATCCCGCAAAAAACAAGTTGTCAAATGACTCTGTCGGCCAAAATATGGAAAAATTATAGCTCTCAAAATATGGCGATGCAAAAACTAGATTTTGCAAAAAAATGCGTCTTTTAGTGTGAGACAGCTGTCAATCATAAAAACCCGATAGGATTCTGGTATCGCTGTAATCGCACCGACCCAAAGAATAAAGTCGTCTAATCACTTATACTGCACAAGGAACGGTGTAAAAAATAAACTCTAGGGTTAGTGTTGAGCACAAGTGCTCGCTACTTGAGTTTGCATCGGGTGCTCGGGTATGCATTGAGTATCACGAGTGCTAGAGTCTCTGCCCTATATGCTTCACAGTCAAAAAAAACGTGCGGGGATTGCCTGCCATGCACCAGCAATCCCTGCATGTTTGTTTTGGGTGTCTAATAACCGTGAAACATGTGGGCAGGTCACTAGAGCACGTGCGATACATGGTGCATACCCCAGTACACGATGCAAACTCAATTAGCGAGCACTTGTGCTCAAGACTAATGACAACTTATTCAATATGATGACCTAATGTTATCAAATTATGTGTCGTACCAGGTTCAAAATGTTCATTATACCCCTTGATAAAATCCTTGAGGGGTGTAGTTTCCAAAATGGGGTCACTTGTGGGGGGTTTCAACTATTTAGGCACATCAGGGGCTCTTCAAACGTTGACATGGCGTCCGCCCTCAATTCCAGCCAATTTTGCGTTCAAAAAGTCACACAGTGCTCCTTCCCTTCTGAACTCTGCCGTGCACCCAAACACTGTATTTTCCCCACATATAGGGTATTGGCGTACTCAGGAGAAATTGCAAAAAGTTTTTGGGGTCCATTTTCTCCTCTTACCCTTGTGAAAATAAAAAAATTGGGACTAAAACATAATTTTTGTGGAAAAAGTTTGATTATTTATTTTCATGGCTCCATGTTTAAACTTCTGTAAAGGTTCTCTGAGGGGTCTAGTTTCCAAAATGGTGTCACTTGTGAGGGGTTTCCACTGTTTAGGCACATCAGGGGCTCCCCAAACACAACATGGCGTCCGCTAATTATTCAAGCAAATTTTACTTTCAAAAAGTCAAATGGCGCTCCTTCCCTTCCGAACCCTACCGTACGCCAAAACAGTGGTTTTTCCCCACATATGGGGTATCTGTGTGGTCAGGCGAAATTGAACAACAAATTTTGGGGTCCATTTTTTCCTGTTAACCCTGTGAAAATAAAAAAAATTGGGTCTAAAGTAACATTTTTGTGAAAAAAGTTAAATGTTAATTTTTTTCTTCCATATTCCAAAAATTTCTGTGAAGCACTTGAAGGGTTAATAAATTTTTTGAATGTGGTTTTGAGCACCTTGGGGGTGCAGATTTTAGAGTGGTGTTACTTTTGGGTATTTTCTGTCATAAAGACCTCTCAAAGTGACTTCAAATGTGATGTGGTCCCTAAAAAAATGGTTTTGTAAATTTTGTTGGAAAAATTTGAAATCTCTGGTCAACTTTTAACCCTTATAGCTCTCTAATAAAAAAAAAATTTGGTTCCAAAATTGTGCTGATGTAAAGAAGATATGTGGTAAATGTTATTTATTAACTATTTTGTGTGACATATCTCTCTGATTTAAGGGCATAAAAATTCAAATTTTGAAAATTGCTAAATTTTCAAAAATTTTCGCCAAATTTCAGTTTTTGTCACAAATAAATGCAAGTGATATCGGAGAAATTTTACCACAATCATGAAGTACAATATGTCACGAAAAAACAATCTCAGAATCAGGGGAATTCGTTGAAGCGTTCCAGAGTAATTACCTCATAAAGTGACAGTGGTCAGAATTGTAAAAATTGGCCTGGTCATTAATGTGCAAACCACCATGAGTAGTAAAGGGGTTAAAGGTGGTGGGAAAATATTTTTATGTATTTTTGGCAGCGAATGGTAAACTGGAACAATTGGGTGATTTACGTATAAATATTCCATTAATTTTTTTTTTAGGGCCCCTCAGTGCAAACCTTCGTTTAATAGATTATACATAGCAGCATTAAACTCAACAGTAGGATCTCTAGCTAACTCCAAATAAACATCCCTATTTTCTAAATCCATCAAATTCAATTTTTTATACAATCCTGCATTCAGTACTATAGTGCCACCTTTATCCGCTGAGCGGACTAGTATGTCTGAATTATCCTTTAATTTTTTCAGAGCGTCTTTTTCTCTATATGTCAGATTAGAGTCCAAATGATTAGTAGAAGATAATTCATTCTTTAATTCCACTAGTTCTTTTTCAATTAAGTCCTGGAACTGATCCAGAACCAATGGTCTGGACTGAAGTGGGTAAAAGAAAGGATTACCAGCCCGAAAGTCGTCATTTACATTTACATTTGGAATTAAAGATTCCGTCTCGAATTGTTTCATTTGTAATAAAGACTGTTGTTCTGTGAATAATAACATGGAATCCTGGCTTGTCCTAGGAGAAACTTCTTCTGAAGCTGTATTCTGTGGATTTTTCATGTCCATAAAATGACATCGGATGGTGAGGTTACGTGCTAGTTTGTTAACATCCAGAATTGTTCTGAAAATGTCGAATTCGTTTGAAGGTGAAAAGCTCAGGCCTTTAGCCAGGAGAGAAATTTGACTCTCAGATAAGATGTAGCTAGACAGATTCCAAACAGGTGACTCTAATAATGGCGTTTTTTGCTCTGTGTTGGGTACTTGTTTGCATTTACGCTTACGTCCCGCCCTTGTGTGACCGGCCACTAGCTGTTTCAGTAGCGGCTAGCCCTCCCTGGGAAAGGGGTGTACTCGGACGGCGGGCCCAGTTGGTAGAATGGGGATGCAGTCGCGGCCTCGGCCCGGTCCGTGCCCAAGGCGTACACATTAAAAATAGGGGCCAGTTAATGAGTGGCAATTATGAGTGGATAAACGACTACGCCACCTGTGGTGTCTGGTGATGCGCCACCAGCGCTGCTGCAGTCCTCTGAGGCGGGATGTTGTGGCAGCCGATGGTAGTACTACTCCCCACAGGTGGAGCAGGGCCTCAGGGCAGAGGAAAAAGGAGGATGAGCGGAGTCGTAGTAGGTGCAGTGGTGCGGTGTGGTGTCGCGCTGCAATAATGGACCGGAGGCAATGGATGTAGTCTTCCAAGCTTTACTCACGTTATTAGAGGTCAGCTGCAAGGCTTCTCCTTGCTCCTCATGGCGTGCTGTGGCCACCAGAGAAGGGGGTTCGGCACACCCCGGTAGTTCAGGTGCGTCTATCAGGACCCCCAGCACCAGCGTGTTCCTAGAAATCTCCCCCTTGGGCCTCTCCTGTCCGTGTGCGGTGCGTTTTGCAAGGCTGGGTCTCCCTCTGGCTATACACAGAAGAAGGGCACGGGTGGCGACTCCGCTCCGTCCGTTACACGGTGGGAACCACTTAGCCTCCGGGCTTTTCCGACTGAGACGTGAAGTAACAAAGTCAGATATCGGGGGCCGGTACCCCTCTTGCAGCAGGAGTCCCTCTAACTAGGCCAGAATGGAGAGTACAGGTGGCGTATGCCGCTCCGTCCGTATTCCCTGGGATCCTTTTGCCTGCGGAGCTCTCCTCCTCAGCTCCCCTCCAGGCCTTCTTAAGCAGGGACCTTGACCGAGTAGAGACCTCCTTTAACTCTATCCCGCTCCTCGTCTCAAGGCCAGAGCATGGGGACCGTGCATCTCCAGCACGCTGCAGGCTCCTACACAAGGCCACTGCCAGCAGTGAAGACCACAATCAAACAACCTTGAACTTAAGATGGCTGGCTATTAAATATGTATCTACAAGTGTAACCTAAAAGTGCGTCCTCCACCCTCACCCACTACATGGTTCCCCCTATCGTTGGTTCCCTCATCTCCATTATCCTGCTGGGGCAGCACCCTAGTGCATACTAGCCCCCCATAGGACAGGAGTGTGTAGTGTTGAGTGATGAGGTGGGGTCCTGACAGGTGCTCCATCCTAACCTGGGAGAGGAGATACCACACCTCTTTCACAAGATGTAGTACCCCCCTGTGGCGACCGAACCCTCAGGGGCGTCACACCCTCTTCCTCCGTTTTTTGTAATCGCTCCACCAGCACTAGATAATTTATTTTTGACAAAATACAATTGTTGCATTTCTCCCATTGAACTCATAGATGAATCTGAGTAAACATCAGAGGTGGCAGCAAAAGAATTATCCGTAACATCATCATGCTCCTTAAAACTCCCTCTTCCAGATCTCTGAAAACGTTTGTGGGAGCGTTTTTTTAAGATGGATGGTAATTGTTTATTCCAACTATAAATCTTGTTCTGCGCATAGTCCTCACTGTCCCTTTTGAACTTGGATCTTTTTATATCCATAATGGTGTTCTCCAACTTGGCCAAATTAGATTTCAGTTTGTCATTACAAATATTAAATTTCTTTTAGTTGCACATATTTCCCCAAAGACGATTGTATATTTTTAATATCCAATTTAATTTAAGTCAGTTCCAGTTCCTCATGTTTGATTATGAGGTGCATAAGATTCAGTGAACATTGACTAAGAATCGCATTCTGATCTTCTTGAAAACCGTCATTGTATATAGTGGTGGCGACTTTTTTTTAAACGCAGACCTCTAGGGATCATTTCCTTTTTTATATATGTGTCCAAGGTTGTGAGATCCCACCAAACTTTAAGTTCTCCATCTGGAACATGAGATCTTTAAATTCATCCGGTTCTGTTGTCACCACTGACGGTTTATTATCAAAAATAGATGCTAGTTTGTTCAGTCTAGCCGAACAATCCTCTGTGTCACTGAAATTCATTATGTCAAATTGAGGGGATGTGAAAATCCACAGGGACTCCCGGTTCAGAAGTGTGCACTTGCAGTCAGACAAGCCAATGGCCTGGTAACAGGGACCAAGCAGAGCCGGGTAAGTGGTAATACAAGTGGGCAGTGGAATGAGTCGAGGTTTTGGTAATCATGGTGTAACAGATCGGGCAGACTGACTGGGCAGGAGAGAATTTCATGTTTTCTTGATTATAGCATCATGCGGAGAATTCCTGCTCCTTAATATTAAAAGGGGTTGTCCGGGCCTTTTTTTTTTTTTTTACCATGGACTAACAGGCAAGTATTTGCTAACTATGTGCCTGTTGTGCCAGGCACTGATATTTGCTGGTTCAAAGTGGTCACGGAGCGCTCCTGACAGTGATTTTTCAGCTCCCGCTCTGATCTGTTGATGGGTGTGACTGCCGGTGTCATGCTGATTGACAGCTGGCTCCCTGCTGCCTAACTTCAGGGAGCCGTCTGTCAATCAGCATAAAGTTGGCAGTCACGCCTCTTTGACAGAGCAGTCGGGAAGAGAAAGAGCTGTTCTGTTGACGTGAAGCAGCAGAATCGCTGTTAGGAGCGGTCCAGGAGCAATCTGAGCCACCACAGGGTAGAACAAGCACGTAATAAGCAATTACATGCCTGATAGTTCTTAGGCTCATTGCATTTTTCTATCTCACCCTGTAGGAGTCACCTTCTCCTCAACCAAAAAGAGAAGGTGCATATCCACCGACATTGTGATACGCCAGCTTCCAGATCCAATTGCAGATAAAATTATGATTTTATTGTTAATCCATTAAAAAGATATACACATTGCAAAAATAAAATAAATAAAGGTGGAGACCTCTGTGAAACCTACACGTTTCGCACGCAAAACGTTCTTAGTCCTGCTATAGAAATACATGTCGGGAGTTACAATTTACATGCTCGACCGCGCCATCATATGGGCGTGTTGATCGTTCCTCACGCCCAATTTTCTAAGTAAAGAAATGATAGGGTGTGGGAATAACAGAATAAAAACAACTGATCTAATCTTGAAAAGTAGGCAGTGTGTATAAAAAATACACTAAGATGATACAAACAATATGATATATACATTAACATAAAATCAAAAATATAATAAAAGAAAAGTGCTAAACCTGTGTGTAACATACCTGGCGGCGTCCTTGCATAGTGGTCCATCTCCCACTGTGCAAGAGCGCGCACTTGATCTCCAGTCCAGTTTGCTAGCCTGGCTTCCCTCCATGCTGTCTGCTTGCCTCTGTGTCTGCTGCTTAAGGGCGGCGCCCGATCACTTCCTGCTTTTTGTACCTGCTGCGGGCACACCCCTTGTTCGTCCTCAGCCTATTGCTGTCTGTCATCTGGTATTTAACCCAGCTGCTCCAATGAATCCCTGCCTGAGCATTGAGTCTGAACTCGTACCTAACTCCTGCTCGTTGTCACTGTACTTCCGTTTGTGAGTTTGTGGTCCACTCGCTACTTCACTGCAAGTACCCTGTGGGTATCTGGTTCTGCCTTTCCCTTCCTGCCTGTTCCGTGTGTACAGAGCCCTGTCCCCCCTGCTCTGCCTTGCTCACCGCTCCGGCGGTTCTAGCCTGCTCTGCCTTGCTCACCGCTCCGGCGGTTCTAGCCTGCTCTGCTTTTGCTCACCACTCCGGCGGTTCTGGCCTGCTCTGACCCTTTGCTCACTGCTCCGGCAGTCTCGCTCCGCTCTGACCCTTTGCTCACTGCTCCGGCAGTCTCGCTCCGCTCTGACCCTTTGCTCGCTCCTCCGGCAGTCTCGCTCCGCTCTGACCCTTTGCTCGCTGCTCCGGCAGTCTCGCTCTGCTCTGACCCTTTGCTCACTGCTCCGGCAGTCTCGCTCTGCTCTGACCCTTTGCTCACTGCTCCGGCAGTCTCGCTCTGCTCTGACTCCTTTGCTCACTGCTCCGGCAGTCTCGCTCTGCTCTGACTCCTTGCTCACTGCTCCGGCAGTCTCGCTCAGCTCTGACCCTTTGCTCTCCGCTCCAGGCGGCCTTGTCCTGCTCTACTCTTGCTCACCGCTCCTGGCGTCCTCGTCCTGCTCTACTCTTGCTCACCGCTCCTGGCGGCCTCGTCCTGCTCTACTCTTGCTCACCGCTCCAGGCGGCCTCGTCCTGCTCTACTCTTCCTCACCGCTCCAGGCGGCCTCGTCCTGCTCTACTCTTGCTCACCGCTCCAGGCGGCCTCGTCCTGCTCTACTCTCGCTCACCGCTCTAGGCGGTCTCGTCTTGCCCTGCTCTCGCTCACGACTCTGGGCGGCCTTACTCTGCTGTGTTTGTCCGCCACATCTGTGGTTCTGTTCCTGAGTCCCAGTGTGTACTGGGTCCTATCCCGCCTGTGTTCCTACCTGCTAGTGCCTCCCTGTCTGCAATCTAGCCATGCTTGCCTGTACCCCCCTGCCTGCATACCCGCCTGCCTGCATACCAGTCGTGCCTGCCTATCAGGGCCGGCTCCAGGTTTTTCTGGGCCCCGGGCGAAAGAGTCTCAGTGGGCCCCTTTAACACATACCACGATTCATGATGCAGAGATACGGCGGAGAAATATATATATATAGTACAATGCAAAGATTTCACTTCATGAGTGATATCTATTGTAAATTCCACAATAGCTCAGAAACCGGTGAATCGCTCCACACAGAATAGTGGCCCCCATATAAGGCTCCATACGGAATACTGGTCCCCATATAACGCCCATACGGAATACTGGCCCCCATATAACGCTTCATACGGAATACTGGCCCCCATATAAGGCCCCATACGGAATACTTGCCCCCATATAAGACCCCATACGGAATACTGGCCCCCATATAAGACCCCATACGGAATACTGGCCCCCATATAAGGCCCCATACGGAATACTGACCCCCATATAAGGCTCCATGCGGAATACTGACCCCCATATAAGGCTCCATGCGGAATACTGACCCCCATATAAGGCTCCATGCGGAATACTGACCCCCATATAAGGCTCCATGCGGAATACTGGCCCCCATATAAGGCTCCATGCGGAATACTGGCCCCCATATAAGGCTCCATGCGGAATACTGGCCCCCATATAAGGCTCCATACGGAATACTGGCCCCCATATAAGGCCCCATATGGAATACTGGCCCCTATATAAGGCTCCATATGGAATACTGGCCCCCATATAAGGCTCCATAAGGAATACTGGCCCCCATATAAGGCTCCATACGGAATACTGGCCCCCATATAAGGCTCCATACGGAATACTGGCCCCCATATAAGGCTCCATACGGAATACTGGCCCCCATATGGAATACTGGCCCCCATATAAGGCTCCATACGGAATACTGGCTTCCATATAAGGCTCTATACGGAATACTGGCCCCCATATAAGGCTCCATACAGAATACTGGCCCCCATATAACGCTCCATACAGGATACTGGCCCCCATATAACGCTCCAAACAGGATACCGGTCCCCATATAATGCTGCATGCAGGCTGTTACCCCCCACATAATGTCCCATACAGGCTGTCCCCCCCTTATAATGCTCCATGCAGGCTGTTACCCCCCACATAATGCCCCATACAGGCCCCTCCCTTTTAATGCTCCATGCAGGCTGTTACCCCCCACATAATGCCCCATACAGGCTGCCCCCCCCTTATAATGCTCCATGCAGGCTGTTCCCCCCCACATAATGCCCCATACAGGCCCCCCCTTTTAATGCTCCATGCAGGCTGTTACCCCCCACATAATGCCCCATACAGGCTGCCCCCCCCCCTTATAATGCTCCATGCAGGCTGTTCCCCCCCACATAATGCCCCACACAGGCCCCCCCCTTTTAATGCTCCATGCAGGCTGTTACCCCCCACATAATGCCCCATACAGGCTGCCCCCCCTCTTTATAATGCCCCATGCAGGCTGTTACCCCCCACATAATGCCCCATACAGGCTGCCCCCCCTCTTTATAATGCCCCATGCAGGCTGTCACCCCTCCTCTTTATAATGCTCCATGCAGGCTGTCACCCCTCCTCTTTATACTGCCCCATGCAGGCTGTCACCCCTCCTCTTTATACTGCCCCATGCAGGATGTCCCCCCCTCTCTTTATAATGCCCCGTGCAGGCTGTTCCCCACCTTATAATGCCCCATGCAGGCTGGTCCCCACCTTATAATGCCCCATGCAGGCTGTCACCCCTCCTCATTATAATGCCCCAAGCAGGAATCCCCCCCTCTTTATAATGCCCCATGCAGGCTGTCACCCCTCCTCTTTATACTGCCCCATGCAGGCTGTCACCCCTCCTCTTTATACTGCCCCATGCAGGCTGTCACCCCTCCTCTTTATAATGCCCCATGCAGGCTGTCACCCCTCCTCTTTATACTGCCCCATGCAGGCTGTCACCCCTCCTCTTTATACTGCCCCATGCAGGCTGTCACCCCTCCTCTTTATAATGCCCCATGCAGGATGTCCCCCCCTCTCTTTATAATGCCCCGTGCAGGCTGTTCCCCACCTTATAATGCCCCATGCAGGCTGGTCCCCACCTTATAATGCCCCATGCAGGCTGTCACCCCTCCTCATTATAATGCCCCAAGCAGGAATCCCCCCCTCTTTATAATGCCCCATGCAGGCTGTCACCCCTCCTCTTTATACTGCCCCATGCAGGCTGTCACCCCTCTTCTTTATACTGCCCCATGCGGGCTGTCACCCCTCCTCTTTATAATGCCCCATGCAGGCTGTCACCCCTCCTCTTTATACTGCCCCATGCAGGCTGTCACCCCTCCTCTTTATACTGACCCATGCAGGCTGTCACCCCTCCTCTTTATAATGCCCCATGCAGGATGTCCCCCCCTCTCTTTATAATGCCCCGTGCAGGCTGTTCCCCACCTTATAATGCCCCATGCAGGCTGGTCCCCACCTTATAATGCCCCATGCAGGCTGTCACCCCTCCTCATTATAATGCCCCAAGCAGGAATCCCCCCCTCTTTATAATGCCCCATGCAGGCTGTTCCCCACCTTATAATGCCCCATGCAGGCTGTCACCCCTCCTCTTTATACTGCCCCATGCAGGCTGTCACCCCTCCTCTTTATACTGCCCCATGCAGGCTGTCACCCCTCCTCTTTATAATGCCCCATGCAGGCTGTCACCCCTCCTCTTTATACTGCCCCATGCAGGCTGTCACCCCTCCTCTTAATAATGCCCCATGCAGGATGTCCCCCCCTCTCTTTATAATGCCCCGTGCAGGCTGTTCCCCACCTTATAATGCCCCATGCAGGCTGGTCCCCACCTTATAATGCCCCATGCAGGCTGTCACCCCTCCTCATTATAATGCCCCAAGCAGGAATCCCCCCCTCTTTATAATGCCCCATGCAGGCTGTTCCCCACCTTATAATGCCCCATGCAGGCTGTCACCCCTCCTCATTATAATGCCCCAAGCAGGAATCCCCCCCTCTATATAATGCCCCATGCAGGATGCCCCCCCCTCCCCTCTTTATAATGCCCCATGCCTCCATACATTAAAAAAAAAAAAAAAAATCAAATACTCACCTCCCTTCTCCTCACCTGCTACCTGCTGCCCGCTGCCCGCTGCCCGCCGCTCGCTGCTCGGCTCCGAACTCCAGCGTTGTCGGCGTCTTCCCGCTCAGCGCTCCCTGTGACGGCTCAGGGGAGGGCGCGGTGTAAAGACGTCACCGCGCCCTCTGACCTGAGACGTCACAGGGAGCGCACAGCAGGAAGACAGCGGATCTGTGGAGGCACGGGGAGAGGTAAGTATCGGGCTGCCGGGGCCCTGAGCAAGCGGCGGAGAAGGGCGGGCGCTGACACCGCTCTCCTCCGCCCATAGCCCAGCGGGGTGCGCGACCGCCAGTGGGCCCCTCTGCCTGCTCAGGGCCCCGGCATTTGCCTGGGTGCGCCGGGTGCTGACGCCGGCCCTGCTGCCTATACCCACCAGTCTGTGTGCCAGCCTAATATGTCTGTTCCTGTATTCCCCTGTGTGGGTCAACAGCCGTGTCCGGGGTCTGTCCTGGAGTAGCACTTGGTCCCTCTGCTCGGTTCCTCCTTGGTGCACTGGCGTCGTATGCCGTCGTGCGACCCTGGTCGGATAGGGTGAATACCTAGTTACGCCCCTCCAGGCATTCACTCTCCGGCACGGTCCAGTGGAATCACACGCACACGCCGCTCAGCCCGGGCGTGTGCATTACACTGTGTCAGAGAAATAGCTCAGAGCTTAGCGCAAGGAAGCACTCCTTAGAAGAACTCCTTAGGAAAACAGATACAACTACAGCAAGCTGCACCTTCCAGGACTGACCAATGACCAAAATCCAAGCTCTGATTTAATAAGATCACGGTTACACCCACATACCTTCTATTGGTGAGCTCATATGAGGACTTGTCATAGGTGTGCTAGATCTTTTAGAAGTTTATGAGATCCCCAACTTTCAGGATATCTTCGCCCATGGAGGTCTCGGGCGGGAAATATCATGGTCATGTTTTCTATCATGATTTTACCTTTCTATAGAGATGAAACATGGCATGGATAGCATTATCCATCTAAACGATATTAAGTTGGGGGTGTTCGGCTGGCCTTACAATGATGTGAGTGAATGCGTTATGATCGTCCCTTTGCTACGATGTCGAAAATACATCTCCCATGAATATTGGATCGATGCAAACCCCAATATTCATCACTGACCACAGTCTTCAGAGTGTCTGAGACAAGTCCTTTGAAAAGAGGAAGCCCTTGCTTCGGAAATGTACTTATCCGCCTCTGAGTATGCAAATTCTAGACTTGTTGGCTGGTTCTTATCAGATTCTTTGTTGAATTTACCTGACCACGGCAGGAGGCCCTACGTCAATAGAGGTTGAAGTGTCAGCTCTTTCTCACTTTTCTAGTTATAATCCTATATGTTTAATGTGAGGGTGATATGTCCCCTCTCCAGAGATGTCTTTTTGGATTTTACAATTTTTCTTTATGACAGGGTGCAAAATTACCCTCCCCACCCCCAACCAGGATCAAACTGGGGTGTCTGGGGCCCCAATAGGAATTGATTCTAGGGGCCCACACTTCAGCTGTATATGAAAACCAGTTAGCCATTATCCTGATTATAGTGGAGCGTCGGCTGTAAAATACAGGAGGCTCCTGCACCTCTTACTGTGCGATACCATAACTGGGATGTACAATTACGGTAATTTGCAGTAAAGGACTTTGTTGATGAAAACAAGTTATGACCATAGGATCCACAGGAGAGGTGATAACTCCATAGGATCCACAGGAGAGGTGATATCTTATTGGTCAGTGATTGATTGGTCTGACCATTTGGGACTGTACCGATTGGAAGAATGGGGAATTTTTATCCCTGACAGGGCACTTTTATTCCTATTGTAAAATGGAGCGGCAGATCTGGTGTGTCATCTTCTTTGCCAGAAAAAGCCAAGTGCAGTGCTCATATAAAATACATATAATACAGACTGCCTTTGATGTGAGCTCAGGAGCAGATGATGGGAGTGTTACAGATTCCCCTTTAAAAAGGACCTTTTGCTGACAGCCTCTTCACATGGAAGCTCTGTGCTTTGCTCCTGCTCTGCATCCTTTCATTTCCACCTATTAGCAGTGAAATATTGATTCCTTCACACCAAAGGCTGGAGGAAAGTACACAGAAAAGCTTAAAGTGCACTCAGACATGACCAGAAGCAAGCATCAGAAGGAGCAGAGTCCAGATAGTGGGCCTTCCAACATGGCGCCTTCTCCCCCACACCAGCCAGAGTGAGAGATGCTGAGGCTGCTGCAGAAAAGCTGAGGAGATTTTCCAGACTGACCTTAGATTCTGACCCTTCAGATGATTTACAACCTGATCAGGTATGCTCACAGAGGAAGGGAGATACAGAGACTGTGCAGGGGAGGCAATGTGGCACCACTCTCACAGCAACAGTTAAACAGAGAAGTGCAGGAAATGCAGAGCACTAACAACACCTATGGAGAAGTCAATGATTCTGGGCAAGAGCCTACACGACAAGATGCTTTCTCTGCTGGAAAATCCTGTAGCTTCTCATTAGAAATTCTCAACAAACACATGGGAGGGCTTAGAGAGGACATTAATCTCATCAGACAAAACATGAAGAAAATAAACAGACGAGTCAATGAGTTGGAGGAAAGAGTGAGTTCTGTTGCGGACCAAATGCCTACTATACATAAATATCTCAGGAGAGGTCTTCAGAATATCAATGCCCTTCTCAAGAAGGTTGATGACCTAGAGAATAGGCATCGGCGAAATAACATACGTTTAGTCGAGGTTCATGAAAAAGCGGAGGGTCGTAATTCAGTTGATTTTTTTTAATCCTGGCTGACTACAATAAGCCCAAACAGGAGTCTAATGGGTATTTAAAATTAGTCAAGCAGGTAAGCATATAACATAAAGAAAAATATAAAGAGATACCCAAGACTCGTTGGAGATCTATTCAAAATATAATCTTTATTCGTGGCAACATATAATTCTAGATAAAGACATCATGTGAAAAGGTATAGGGAGAAGAGCAGCTAAAACAATAGGGGATACAGGGTGTATAAACCCAAAATAAAGCGACCGTGGCTGAAGCCCCAAATAGGTGTAAATATCACATAAATAAAGATTGCATATAGATGAAATATATCAGAAATAACTAGATTATTTATGCTGAAGTGAGGTCCATAAGTGATTGGATCAGAATAAGAACAACCACTGAAGGCACAATACCATGCTAACTCAGGGTAAGTATACAGGTCTAAAGTGTCTCAGTCTATCGAGGTAGAGGTGAGAGGCCAAGGGCTGATATATATGAACAGCCTAACATTAGTATAGTCATTAAACAGTATGCTGGCCAGTGCCAGCATACTTTTCTGGCTGACTACAATGTTCGGCAAAGACACTCTCTCTCAATTTTTTGCAATTGAAAGAGCTCACAGAGTTCCTACACGTCCTTTGCCACCGGGTGCTCCACCAAGACCTGTGCTCATCAAATTACAAAATTTTAAAGAGAGAGACCTTATCCTACGAAAGGCCAGGGACCACTCTTCACTTACCCTTGATGGAAGGAAAATATCTATTTATCCTGACTTTTCAACAGAAGTTCAGAAGAAGAGGGTCAAGTTCTGGGATAGAAAAAGGAGGCTCTGTGAAAAGCAAATTTCCTATTCTATAATCTACCCTGCTCGGCTCAGGGTGGGGTTCATATGTTTGACTCCCTTCCAGATGCTTTATCATGAATGGATGCCAAAAAGAGATCTCTGCGAAATGGAGCTGGATGAGAGACTTCTCCTTGAGGCGGTTTTCTCCAAGCACTTTTCATATACCATTATGAAAAAATGCCTATCCCTGAATCTATTCCGTTATTCTATTATGAGCGGGAAATGTTGAGCTATGATAAGTTTTGTACCTGCCTTATTGTACATACAAAGTATTCTTATTTTGTGAGTGGAGCATCTGTGGAGAAAATCTCTTTTGACAGAAAACTTCATCCACTATACATTTACTTTCAATTATTTGGGTATTTTTCTTGTTTTTGGTTTCTCTTCATCCACTATAAGTTCATGCTCAAAACTTATAGTTCTGCTCTCCATCCGGCTAAACAAGTCTACTTTACCACTCTCATCACATCTCTAGCCAACAATCCTAAACGACTCTTTGAAACCTTCCACTCCCTCCTGAGCTCTAAAGTACAGACCCCCGTCACCAACCTAAGCGCTGACGATCTGGCCACTTATTTCCTACAAAAAATCAATCATATCTGTCAAGACATTTTTACACAATCCCCTCAGAGTCTGGATTCCCTTCCCTCCCGCACCTCAAGTTCGCTTTCCATCTTCGAGCTGGTCACAGAAGAAGAAGTGACCAGACTCCTCACTTCTTCCCGCCCTACAACCTGCAACAGTGACCCTATTCCCTCACAGCTCATTCAGTTCCTTTCCCCAGCTGTCACTGTGGAGGTTTCACCAATTTAAGATACACTAGGTAACTGCTCTCCTCCTAATTAAAGATGTCCGAGTGAATGCAAATCAACCAAATATGCTAATATGGTTGAAAAACTTCACTCAGAGACTAAACCACGCAAAATGACATACTTTATTATGTAGACATGGGGTTATATAGTATTCTACTTCTAGGTGGGATTAGTAAAATTCATTGCTCCTTCTGATAACTTGGCACACTGCAATTTGCTCATCCATGTATCTCCTGGCCTCAGTAACATCTTAGGAATTCTGATGGGAGGGGTGAAGTCATCTCTCAGCGCCATCTTTGCCAACTCGACATGAATCTATCTGTTATCAGCCATGCACATACATACATCATTCCCAGGAAATCATTTAGTTGTTCATGTCTACAATAAGGCTGTGTGCCCACGATGCGTTTTTTAAGCGTTTCCGCAGCGGCAATTCCGCTGCAGAAACGCTTAAAAAACGCTTGGTAGAAGGCCTGCCATGTTCCCCAATGATAATCTGCATGTGCTGTGCACATGCTGCAGAAATTTCCGCTGCGTCTTATCATTGCGGAAAAAAACGCAGCACGATCAATTATTTTGCGGAAGCGCTGCGTTTTCGCCGTCATTGACTTGCATTGGAACGCATGGAATCCGCATCACTGGATCTGTACATGCGCATTCCATGCGTTTCAATGTGCGGATGGTACACGGGTCTGGAGAAGAGGAGACTCTCCTCCGGACCCAGGTACCATAGTACCTGTAAAAAAAGAATAAAATAAAAAATAAATATTATACTTACCTTCTGATGGCCCCCGGTGTGCTTGTCTTGGCTTGCCGGCAGATCGCGGTGGACTCAAGGACCTGCGCTGACGTCATTTAGTCATGTGACGGCAGGTCCTTCAGTGTACCGCGAGCTGCCGGCAAGCCGAGACGCATCGGATAAAGACACCGGGGGCCATCAGAAGGTAAGTATGACATTTATTTTTTAACATTCTTTCGGACGCACTATATAAATCCATGCCGTTTGCATGGATTTATATAGTGTGACCAAGTTGTCAAGCACTTTCCAAGTGATGTTAAAATCGCTTGGACAGCGCTTTTCAATGCGCATGCGGAAATGCATGTGAAGAAAGCTTCACATCCGCTTGTCCCTGGCAGGAAAAACGCATATAAA
This sequence comes from Phyllobates terribilis, assembly GCF_046119375.1. NCBI lineage: Eukaryota > Metazoa > Chordata > Amphibia > Anura > Dendrobatidae > Phyllobates > Phyllobates terribilis. The sequence continues at coordinate 708,432 of NW_027363081.1, forward strand.
ATCCGCATGTACAATCCACATGTAAAATCCGCATGTACAATCCACATACATTTTTTCTGCCAGGGAGATGCAGAAACGCTCAGGAAAAATCCGGAGCATTTCTGCATCGTGGGCACATAGCCTGAGAACAGAAACTGTTATATATCATTAACTATTAACATAATCAATGTGCATATACACATTTGCTACATACATACACATAGATTATTCCATCATCTCTATATTAATTCACACTGATTAGGTAATCTATTAAAATAAACTAATTGATTTTTTATAATATATATATTTTACCTTGACATCACTACCCACCTAACTAAAATATTTGACCTCTCTCTTTCTTCAGGTATCTTTCCCTCCTCACTTAAACATGCCATCATAACCCTTTTACTGAAAAAGCCATCCCTGGACCAGAACTGCACTGCTAACTACAGACCGGTCTCTAATCTTCCCTTCATCTCTAAACTCCAGGAACGCCTGGTCCATTCCCGCCTAATCCGCTATCTCTCAGATAACTCTCTTCTCGACCCTTTACAATCCAGTTTCTGCTCCTCACACTCTACTGAAACTGCCCTCACTAAAGTCTCTAATGATCTACTAACAGCTAAATCTAATGGTCACTACTCCCTGCTGTTTCTCCTGGATCTCTCTGCCGCTTTTGACACTGTAGATCATCAGCTCCTCCTCACTATGCTCCGCTGTATAGGCCTCAAGGACACCGCTCCCTCCTGGTTCTTCTCCTACCTCTGACCGCTCCTTCACGGTATCTTTTGCCGGCTCATCTTCCTCTAATCTTCCTCTTACTATCGGGGTTCCACAAGGATCAGTCCTAGGTCCCCTCCTCTTCTCCTTGTATACAGCTCCTATTGGACAAACCATCAGCAGATTTGATTTCCAGTACCATCTCAATGCTGATGACACCCAACTATACACCTCTTCACCTGACATCACCCCCACTCTAATACAAAATACCAGTGATTGTCTGTCTGCTGTCTCTAACATCATGTCTTCCCTCTATCTGAAACTGAATCTCTCCAAAACTGAACTCCTTGTTTTTTCTCTCTCTACTAACCTACCTATACCTGACTTTTTAATTTTCTTGGGTTGCGCCACCATAACCCCCAAGCAGCAAGCTCGATGTCTTGGAGTCATATTTGACACACAACTTTCCTTTATCCCCATATACAATCATGTAATGCAGGTGCGGGAATGCAACGCACAGAGACACAAGGCGAGAACAGTCTGAGATGAAAATAAACAATTTTATGCAACAGGTATTCTGAACAACGGATTAGTAACAAGGGTAATGAACAGTAATTCAATATATCAGCAAAAGGCAAAATCTCTCAAAATAAGACGCAGTCTCTCAAAGTAAGGTGAAGTCTCTTAAGTAAGGTGCAATCTCTTTAGTAAGGTGAAGTCTCTTAAGTAAGGTGAAGTCTCTTAAGTAAGGCGAAGTCTCTTAAGTAGGGTGATGCCCCCAGTCATGGGAGACACCACGTAAGTTCTTTAACTGTACATTTGGCCCTAGCGGGGGTCACCGGTTATTCCCGCTAGGCCGTGAGTCTCTTCCGCATAAATTCAATTAGATCACGTTGTGCCGTGGGTGAACAGTGGAAGTGACGGCCCTGTTCACGTATGCAGCTCCTCCGCTTCCGCTGGCGTGACTTTCCTGGAGCAACCGTCTCTCAACTCCTCTCTGCTTCGCTGTTGGAGGCAGTCTCTCGAGCCTTGGATAGGGGGGTCCAGGCCTCGTCTGTCGGTGGGCGACGTCGGGTTCCGCGAACTCACTCAGCACCGCAATCAGGTTCCTAGTCTTCTCAGCAGGCACAGCACTCAGGTAACATCCGCGAGATATCCGGAGCTCTTTTACCGGTGCCCGGCTGTGGCACCTCACAGGCCTCTTGCTTAGGCCTGTCACGCGGGGTTTCTCAGGATGCAGGGAACATGTCTGCTCCTTTCTGCTGCTTGCCGCCAAAGACCCCTCAGGTTTGGCGCGCTGGCCTCTTATTTTCCGGAACTCCATCTCACACCATCCTTATTGAAAAAATGACCAAGTATGCAATGGACCAGGCAACTGTTAGGTGGATTCATAACTGGCTTAGTGATCGGACTCAAAGGGTGGTTGTAAATGGCTTCACATCCAGCTGGATGAATGTCTCAAGTGGGATACCACAGGGCTCTGTCCTGGGACCTGTATTGTTCAACATCTTCATCAATGATTTAGATGAAGGAATTGAGGGTAAACTGATTAAATTTGCTGATGACACAAAGCTAGGAGGGATAGCTAATACTAGAGAAGAGAGAGAGAGGATTCAAAAAGACCTAAATAAACTGGAGCAGTGGGCAGCAACCAATAGAATGGTTTTTAACAGGGAAAAATGCAAAGTACTACATCTGGGCAATAAAAATGAAAAAAGCATATACAGAATGGGAGGAATAGAGCTAAGCAACAGTACATGTGAAAAAGACTTAGGTATACTAATAGATCATAGACTGAACATGAGTCAACAGTGTGATGCAGCAGCAAAAAAGGCAAATACAATTCTGGGATGTATTAACAGAAGCATACAGTCTAGATCACGTGAAGTCATTATCGGTCTTTACGCCTCTTTGGTCAGACCTCATCTGGAATACTGTGTACAGTTTTGGGCACCACATTTTAAAAAAGACATAGACAAACTGGAACAAGTTCAGAGAAGAGCGACCAAAATGGTGACTGGTCTGCAAACCATGTCCTATGAGGAACGGTTGCAGGATTTGGGAATGTTTAGCTTGCAAAAAAGAAGACTGAGAGGAGACTTAATAGCTGTCTACAAATATGTCAAGGGCTGTCACATTGTAGAAGGATCATCTTTATTCTCATTTGCACAGGGAAAGACTAGAAGCAACGGGATGAAACTAAATGGGAGGAGACACAGATTAGATATTAGAAAAAACTTTTTGACAGTTAGGGTGATTAATGAGTGGAACAGGCTGCCACGAGAGGTGGTGAGTTCCCCTTCAATGGACGTCTTCAAACAGAGGCTGGACAGACATCTGTCTGAGATGATTTAGTGAATCCTGCTTTGAGCAGGGGGTTGGACCAGATGACCCAGGAGGTCCCTTCCAACTCTACCATTCTATGATTCTATGATTCCTGGAAGTCACCTGATCAGGTCCAGCGTCTGAACTTGCCCTCCCTGCAACTTCCCTTGCATATCTTGGTTCCGCTTGACTGCGTCTGGCCAGTAGATGGCAGTCTCTTTCCATCCTTGAAACATCGTGTAGAAGTTCTTTTACAAGCTCTCTTGACTGGGCTACATTCCTCCCTCCTTTTTGCTCGCCAGTCCTCGGGCGAGTGGGCTTCTTGCAGAACTGATTCCTCCTTCCAGGCAGTGCAAGCTCAGACAGGAGTTGGGCACACTCCTGCGTTTTCTGTTGGATTTGAGAACAGATGAACTCTTCCTGAGCATACCGGTTAGGAGGGATTCCGGCATTAGCCCGCTCAGTTCTGCGCAGCTCTTCTTGCGGAGGTGACTCCGGGAGATCCGAGGAATCAACCACTGGGGATTGCAAATCATTTCCCGACTCATTTGGAATTCCACTCGGGGTTGGCATCAACGGTTCTGACGGGCCCAACTGCATTGTGGCCCATCCTTCTTCATCCCCTAAGGTTCCTGCATGTGGCACTTCAGCCAATATGTCTGGGGGCCGAACTCCGTTACAGACTTCTGCTTCAGAGGAGCAAGGTCGCAGCATATTACGGTGCAACACCCTGGGTGTCGCGGCATCATCCCCTTCGGGCCTAACCTCGTAGACTGGGTTGTCTGGGTGAACTTTCTTCATCACCTGATATGGTATCGCCTCCCAACGATGGTCCAGTTTACTTCCAAATCGTTTATCCCTCACCAGCACTCGGTCTCCTGGCTGAAGTGATCCACCTGTCGTCGAGGGCCGAACTGCATGCTCTACTTCCTGAAACTTCTGAGCAACCAGTCTTCTCACTGTATGGAGCCGACGCCAGTGTTCTCGAATCCAGGTACTTGGGCTACCGCCCGGGCCGGGATCTTCTGAGTCTAGCTCAAGTTCAATGATTTCTCGGCCACTTCTTCCAAACAGCAACATGTAAGGGGTGTAGCTTGTGGTCGCATGAACTCGATTATTATACACCCACACCAGCTCGGACACATATTCGGGCCACTTCATCTTTTTGTCCGCTTCCAGCGTTCGCAACATTTGCAACAGGGTTCGGTTAAAGCGCTCGCATGCGCCGTTCCCTTGTGGGTGGTAGGGCGTTGTTCGGGAACGGTCGATTCCATAGATGCGGTACAACTCATCCATCACTCGCCCTTGGAAGCAGGCCCCCTGGTCAGAATGTATTCTCTTCGGGCACCCATAAATCCGGATGAAATCTTGACAGATGGCCTTAGCTGCGGCATCTGCTGTCTGGTATTTAGTAGGCGTCACTACTGCGAACTTGGTGAAGTGATCAGTCATGACCAAACAGTGTCCATAACCATTGTATGAAGTTCCTATCATCAAGTAGTCAATCATCAAGACCTCCAAGGGGGCAGAAGTTCGGATGGTCTGAATGGGAGCTCTTTGTTCCGGGGGCTTATTCAACTCACTCGACATGCTCGGCAGACTCCCTCGACTTCTTGCTGCAGTTGAGGCCAATACACCAGCCGTTGCAACCACCAAAAGGTCTTTTCTACTCCGAAGTGAGCACCTCTTCTATGAGCTTCTTGGGCTAGCTGTGTTACTAGCGCTCCTGGAACTACCACCTGCCAGGTAACATCAAACTCTCGAGGCAGCTGGATTCTTCGGCATAGCAAGCCGTCCTTCAGGAGAAGCCTCTCCCACTGACCTAGGATTTGTAGGGTAGTTGGAAGAGAAGAGGCTCTGGTTTCCTGGTCGAGTCTTTGATTAAGGGCGACCCATTCCCTCAATTTTGCTAACTCCGGATCGGATTGCTGCACATGTATCCATTCTTCTCTTGAACGGCCCAGAATCTGAGTGGGCTTCGGCTCCTCTCTGGTCTCTTGGGCAGCGACGAACTGGCTGAAATCCGGAATCTCGTCGCCTTCGAGCTCCTCATCTCTGTCCTCCTTCGGCCCCGCCTGAGTGACCCGGGACAGGGCATCGGCATGGGTGTTCAGGGCCTTGGACCGATAGGCAATCTTATACTGGTATTTGGACATCCTTGCGACCCACCGCTGTCCTAACGCGCCCAGTTTGGCGTTCTCCAAGTGGGCCAAAGGGTTGTTATCTGTCCGCACTTGCACTTCTGACCCTGACAAGTACTCAGCAAATTTCTCGGTCATGGCCCACACCAGTGCTAGTAGCTCCAGCTTAAAAGAACTGTAGTTCTCTGGATTCTTCTCCGTATCTCGGAGTGACCTGTTGGCATACGCGATCACTCGCTCTTTTCCTCCTTGTACTTGAGCCAGCACTGCTCCCAGTCCATGCAAGCTTCCATTGGTGTACAACATGAAAGGCTGCGAAAAGTCGGCGTAGGCCAAGATTGGGGCATCTGTTAGCGCCATTCTCAATGCTCGGAATGCCTCTTCTTGTCGTGGGCCCAACTGGATGGGCTGTCGCTTGGCTCCCCCAGCTGTTCCTCTCAGCAATTCAATGAGCGGGATCGCAATCTTAGCGAAGTCTGCAGTAGTATCCAGCAAGCCCCAGGAACGCCCTCAGTTCCCTTAGGTTGGCGGGCGTGGGCCACTTCTGCACGGCAGCTACTTTCTCTGCAGTGGGGTGTACTCCTGCACTGGACACAGTGTGCCCCAGATACTCAATTTCTCATTTGAAGAGACAACACTTTCGAGGCTTAATTTTCAGGCCGTGTCTCTGAAGCCGTTCTAACACTTGTTCCAATCGGCGGAGATGATCCTCAAACGTAGCGGAATAGATAATTATATTGTCCAGATATATTAAAGTGGCTTCAAAGTTGAGGTCCCCCAAGCATCTCTCCATCAGCCATTGGAAGGTCCCTGGTGCATTTGTTAGTCCGAACGGCATCCGATTGAACTCAAACAGGCCCATAGGGAGAACAAAAGCGGTCTTCGGGTGATCCTTCTCAGCCACTGGGACCTGCCAATAGCCACTGGCCAGGTCGAGGGAAGAGAAGAATTTGGCGCTCCCTAGTGCAGATAGAGACTCTTCAATTCGGGGGAGTGGATAGGAGTCCCGGACTGTACAGACATTTAGCTTTCGATAGTCCACGCTAAATCTCAGGGTACCATCCTTCTTTCGGACCAGCATGATCGGAGCCGCCCAGGAGCTCTGACTTTCACGGATCACACCGTTCCGCAACATGTGGGCCAACAGCTCTTTCACCTCCTGGTACATTTGAGGCTGTCTCTGCCGATATCTCTCTCGGATGGGAGCAGTATTTCCGGTGGGTATTTCGTGCTGAATGTCCCGAGTGCACCCGAAATCATCTTCATGCTGTGCAAACACTCCCTGATATCGCTGTAGAAGTTGTTCGATCTGCCTTACTTGTCCAGCAGAAAACTCAGTCAGATTAGCCTCCATTTCTTCCAGAAGGTGGCGTCCAGCCAACGGTTCTCTTCCATTCTCCTGGCTGTTGAGGGACACCTCCAGGGTCCATGGTTTTCCTTCCACAGGTGCCAGCCCTATAGCGCCCGCTCTAGTAAGGGCCTCTGGCATTATGTACACTCGGGCCACCTCTTGTCGGGGCAACAACTGTAAACTGGTGCCACCTAAATTGATGCAGCGCACGGGTACTAGGCAGTGCCGCACGGTGGCCAGGGTTCAAGCAATCAGGAGTCCAGAGGGCGCTTCTTCTCCTTCCATCGGTTCAGTTTGAATGTCCACGCCCTGTAAGGACACATGTGCCAGCACCGGCAACGTGAGTACAGTCTGTCCCACCGGCAGTGTCATTGTGGCTTCGGGTGGTAACGATACCTTGCCAAGGTACTGAGAGGTAGCGGGCAATTTTTGAATCTGGCTAACCCGTACGAGGTGTTGGAACACTCTCTTGCTAGCTGGGTCTCGAGTGGCGCGTGTCCAGTTGTTTTTGCTACAGCCCTCAGCCAGGAACTGTCCGACTTCTTTCAGCACATTCATGCCCAGGGTAACAATGGGCCCATCGCCTCCGAGCCCTGTAGTTAGTACGATCCCTTTTCTACCGAGGGCCTTTCCACATGCCCGCATGGACATCTATACTACTCCCGCTACTGGGATAGGTAGTTGATTGGCCGCCACCAATTTGACAGTGGGTTCCCGGCAGGAATGAGTGACTTCAGGAAAGTGACTTTGGAAATACGTCTCAGGCATAGTGGTCACTTGAGACCCGGTGTCCATCAAACAGCGGATCCGCTGCCCATTGAATTCAGCCCAGATGATGGGCCTCTCGGAGACAATGTCTTCAGAGCTCCCTCTTCTACTCTCTGAAGCACGAGACCCCACGGTATGCTCCACAACCGTGGGGCATTTTAGTTTAACGGCTGTCCCCTCCTCCTCCTTTCTCAGTTGGGACAGTCTTTGGAGATATGCCCCCTACCTTCGCAAGTCCAGCACTCCGGTCCTCTTTCTGCCGATAGGTCGGGTACATGCCGTGCTGGGGCCGGGTAGGAACTTCTCTCTCGTTCTGGTCTCCGTCCGCGTTGAGCAGTACGGTCCGTCGGCAAGGGGGCAGTAGGGGGCTTTCTAATAGCATTCAGCTCACCCCGAATGTCTCGAATTTCCTGACGTATTTCCCGTACCCAATCAGGCTCTTGGTTGGTGAATCCAGGAGCAATTGCCTCTTGACTTCTAACTGTGGCTTTGAGAACAGGAACTTCTCTCTCCAGCACTCTAGCTTCAGCCCCTACCTCCAGGAAGCCCATATGAGGGCTCAATCGCAGCCGCTCCTTCAGGATCTGCCTCAGGGAAGGGTCTTTCAAGCCGGCAATCAGTTGGTCACGCAACACCTCATCCAATGATCCCAGTCCTCGGTTCCCATCTCGAGCTTTCTTAGTGATATGGGCCGTCACTTCCTGCAACGCATTAACATACTGATTTACTGTCTCATTTTCCCCTTGGACCCGCTGGAACAACCGTAAGCGCAAGTGTCCCAAATCTGTAGTGTCACCGTGCATGTCCTCTAAAATTTTTATCACTTTATCCACGGTGTCCGGTCCCCATGTGGGCGGTACATCACAGTCTGTCGGGCCTCTTCATCAAGGGTTAGGAGGGCCAACTCCGCCTGGGCTAGGGGATCAAGGGGGATCAAGGGGGTACATCCGTAGCATACTTCTCAGTCTTTCTACCCAGTCCCACAGTGACATGCCATCCCCTGAAAACTTGGGAAGATGGCTGAGCATAGCCCCCAGGGGTATATGGGTCCGACCGGACCCAGCCACAGACTGATACCCCATCTCTGCGTCTGAATGTTGCATCCTGCCGACTACGTCAAATGTAATGCAGGTGCGGGAATGCAATGCACAGAGACACAAGGCGAGAACAGTCTGAGATGAAAATGAACAATTTTATGCAACAGGTATTCTGAACAAGGGATTAGTAACAAGGGTAATGAACAGTAATTCAATATATCAGCAAAAGGCAAAATCTCTCAAAATAAGACGCAGTCTCTCAAAGTAAGGTGAAGCCTCTCAAAGTAAGGTGAAGTCTCTTAAGTAAGGTGCAGTCTCTTTAGTAGGGTGAAGTCTCTTAAGTAAGGTGAAGTCTCTTAAGTAAGGCGAAGTCTCTTAAGTAGGGTGATGCCCTCATTCACGGGAGACACCACGTAAGTTCTTTAACTGTACATTTGGCCCTAGCGGGGGTCATCGGTTATTCACTCTATGCCGTGAGTCTCTTCCGCATAAATTCAATTAGATCACGTTGTGCTCCTTTAGTCCCAACCGTTCCCCTCCCAACCTGATTATGTAAACCCAATTGTCCCCGGTACTGTGGGTGAACAGTGGAAGTGACGGCCCTGTTCACATATGCAGCTCCTCCGCTTCCGCTGGCGTGACTTTCCTGGGGCAACCGTCTCTCAACTCCTCTCTGCTTGGCTGTTGGAGGCAGTCTCTCGAGCCTTGGATAGGGGGGTCCAGGCCTTGTCTGTGCTAATGTTAGGGTTGGGGTCAGGGTTGGGCTAGTATAGGGTTAGGGTTGGGGGTAAGGGTTGGTTTTTTTTTATAAAAAAAAAAGATGACAATATGGCAACTAGTGTTGAACACAAGTGCTCGCTACTTGAGTTTGCATCGGGTACTCGGGTATGCATTGAGTATCGCGGGTGCTCGAGTCTCCGCCCCATATGCTTCGCGGCCAAAATAACCTCGCGGGGATTGCCTGCCATGCTCGAGCGATCCCCGCATGTTTTTTTGGGGGTGTCTAATAACCGTGAAACATGCGGGAGGGGACTCGAGCATTTCACTTGAGCACCTGTGATACATGGTGCATACCTGAGTACCCGATGCAAACTCAAGTAGCGAGCACTTGCGCTCAAGACTAATGACAACTTATTCAATATGATGACCTAATGTCATCAAATTTTTTTTCGTACCTCTGGGTTCAAAATGTTCACTATACCCCTTGATAAAATCCTTGAGGGGTGTAGTTTCCAAAATGGGGTCACTTGTGGGGGGTTTCAACTATTTAGGCACATCAGGGGCTCTTCAAACGCGACATGGCGTCCGCTATCGATTCCAGCCAATTTTGCATTCAAAAAGTCACACAGTGCTCCTTCCCTTCTGAACTCTGCCGTGCGCCCAAACATTGTATTTTCCTGACATATGGGGTATTGGCGTAATCAGGAGAAATTGCACAAAAGTTTTTGGGGTCCATTTTCTCCTCTTACCCTTGTGAAAATAAAAAAATAGGGGGTAAAAACATCATTGTTGTGGAAAAAGTTTGATTTTTTTATATTCACGGCTCCATGTTATAAACTTCTGTAAAGGACTTGGGGGTTCAAGGTGCTCACCACACATCTAGATAAGTTCCCTGAGGGGTCTAGTTTCCAAAATGGTGTCACTTGTGGGGGGTTTCTACTGTTTAGGCACATCAGGGGCACATCCGCTAATTATTCAAGCAAATTTTACAATCAAAAAGTCAAGTGGTGCTCCTTCCCTTCCGAACCCTGCCGCGCGCCCAAGCAGTGGTTTGCCCCCACATATGGGGTATCTGCTAACTCATGAGAAATTGCACAACAAACTGCATAGTGCAATTTCTTCTGTTACCCTTATGAAAATGCAAAAGTAGGGGCTGAAAAACATTTTTGTGGGAAAAATGTGAAAATTTTATTTTTACGGCTCAATGTTATAAACTTCTGTGAAGCACCTGGGGGTTCAAGGTGCTCACCACACATCTAGGTAAGTTCCCTGAGGGGTATAGTTTCCAAAATGGGGTCACATGTGGGGGGTTTCCACTGTTTAGGCACATCAGGGGCTCCCCAAATGCAATATGGCGTCCGCTAATTATTCAAGCAAATTTTACATTTAAAAAGTCAAATGGTGCTCCTTCCCTTCCGTACCCTGCCGTGCACTCAAACAGTGGTTTTCCCCCACATATGGGGTATCTGCTTACTCAAGAGAAATTGATCAACAAATTTTGGGGTCTATTTTTTCCTGTTACCCCTGTGAAAATAAAAAAAATTGGGTCTAAAGTAACATTTTTGTGAAAAAAGTTACGCAAGTGATATCGAAGAAATTTTACCACAATCATGAAGTACAATATGTAACGAAAAAACAGTCTCAGAGTCAGGGAGATCCGTTGAAGCTTTCCAGAGTAATTACTTCATAAAATAACAGTGGTCAGAATTGTAAAAATTGGCCTGGTCATTAATGTGCAAACCACCTTGGGTTGAAAAGGGGTTAATGACTCATCCTGGTCCTCATCTTGTAGTAATGCCTCATCTAATGCCTCATCCTGGTCCTCATCTTGTAGTAATGTCTCATCCTGGTCCTCATCTTTTAGTAATGACCCATCCTGGTCCTCATCTTGTAGTAATGCCCCATCCTGGTCCTCAACTTGTAGTAATGCACCATCCTGGTCCTCATCTTGTAGCAATGCCCCATACAGGTCCCCATCTTGTCGTAATGTCCCCCATCCAGGTCCCCATCTTGTCGTAATGTCCCCCATCTAGGTCCCCATCTTGTTATAATGTCCCCATCTTGTAGGAATGTCCCCCATCCAGGTCCTCACATTGTAGAAATGTTCCTATCCAGGTCCCCACATTGTAGGAATGTTCCAATCCAGTTCCCCATATTGTAGATCTGTCCCCATCCAGGTCCCCACATTGTAGGAATGTCCCTATCCAGGTCCCCACATTGTAGATATGTCCCCATCCAGGTCCCCATATTGCAGGAATGTCCCCATTCAGGTCTCACATTGTAGGAATGTCCCTATCCAGGTCCCACATTGTAGGAATGTTCCTATCCAGGTTCCCATATTGTAGGAATGTCCCCATTCAGGTCCCTATATTGTAAGAATGTCCACTGTTCCATTCTTCACATACATATATAAGAAAAAAAAAAAGTCTCTTCTCACCTTTCCTCCGTTCCCTCGGTGTCCTTTCTGCATATGCGGGCGCAGGCACCATAGACCCCTTGACGATCGCGGCCTGGTCCAGGAGCTTCCGGCAGCTGCGCTTTAGTTCAGTGTATTGCTGCGCAGAGACCAATGCCTGCCACCGGCCTATCAGAGGCCAGCAGCTGACATCTACCCATGTTAGTGATGTCATGCACCGCTGCGCTGGGACGCGGATGTCCGCTGCTGGCCTCTGATAGGCCGGTGGCTGGCATTGGTATTGTATCATGCAGAGAGCCGGTCTCTGTGCAGCAATACACTGAACTAAAGTGCAGCTGTCGGCAGCTCCTGGACCGGGCCGCGATCGGGGTCTATGGTGCACACAGGCCGCATGAACCAGTCTGAAGGGCCACATGCGACCCGCGTGTTTGAGACCCCTGGTTTAGGATGAGTCTGTCTCTCATACTCTGCTGACCTCACCCCTCCTTGGATAAACCCCCTTCCCACTGCCCCCTTTACTTTTTCCCTGCCCCTCTTCAGGGACGCCTGGAGCTGGTGTTCACACACTATCATACAGGTCACCACTCAATAAAGGTAATATGAAGCAATTAAAGTAGTGAAAGAGGTTAAAACATAACCTTTAATGAATACATAGGTAAAAAAGATATAAAACGTCACTAGGACCTAAAATCCAGTTAATGCCTGCCAATGGTAGTAAAACAAAGCTACCTATCATAAATATGTACTCGTTATAAACAGGAATTTATATGGCATGAACACCAAATGTATCCAACCTGTATATTTAACAAGACAGTGGCAAGAAAAATGATAGAGCTGTCAATAACACATCTCAATAAGCGTGCAACATATCCGACGACCAGTCCTCACACTGTACTCACACAGTGGGTCCTCACACTGTATGCAGGAGGCTGTGTGGGTCCTCACACTATATGCAGGAGGCTGTGTGGGGACTGATACTGTATATAGGAGGCTGTGTGAGGGCTCATACTCATATAGGAGGTTGTGTGAGGGCTCACATTGTATAGAGGAGGCTATGTGGGGCTCACACTGTACAGTATATGGAAGGCTATGTGGGGCTGTAAAAAGGAGACTATGTGGTGGCTCCTGTTCAGCAGCCACAGAATATTCATCTGACCACTGGACCACGGTTCTACAAATTGCTCGTCTCTATATACCAGTCATACTGTATATTCTCCTATATATATTGTACTGTATGTGGTATACTATGTATACTATGTGCACGGACATCAGATGAAGCACTCAAGATAATTAGTGACTGCTACATCATATACTATTATGTGGAGTTGAAGTTTACAATGATGATTTCATTGATCAAGTATGTTTGAAAACATATACAAAATAATAATTCATAGGTATCTATCTAGCAGACCTGGGCTTATGTGTGACCACCTTTACTCTGCTGATATGTTATTTTAGGAGTGTAGAAAAACACAGCGTACTACACAGGGGCGGACACAGACTGTAGTGGGCCCCTGTGCAAGAATTTTTTGGGGGCCCCCCCCCCGCCCTTCATAGGGGGCATGAAGGCCCCCCCCGTGCATCTCTCATCCCCCCGTGCATCTCTGATTCCCCCCACTCCAAGTTAATTAATTGTATGTAAAAAAAAATACAGCTTGTTATACTTACCCCCAGGGCCAGCTCCAGGTTTTTGTGGGCCCTGGGCGACAGAGTTTCAGTGGGCCCCTTTAACACATACCATGATTCATGATGCACAGATACCACAGAGAAATATATATATATAGTACAAGGCCAAGGATTTCACTTACTACCTTACATGAGCGATATCTATTGCAAATTCTACAATAGCTCAGAAACCGGCAAATCCTCACAACGCACAGTGCAGACCGGACAGTATAGTCCTCCATAGAGTATTATGGGCACCATATCATGCTCCATACAGGATACTGACCCCCTTATAATGCTCCATACAGGATACTGGTCCCCATATACTGCTCCATACAGGATACTGGTCCCCATATAACGCTCCATAGAGGATACTGGTCCCCATATAACACGGCATACAGAATACTGGCCCCCATATAACGCTCCCTACCGAATACTGTCCCCCATATATCGCTCCATACAGAATACTGACCCCCATATAACGCTCCATACAGAATATTGGCCCCCATATAACGCTCCATGCAGGCTGTTCCCCCCTTATAATGCCCCATTACACAAGCGATATCTATTGTAAATTCTACAATAGCTCAGAAACCAGCGAATCCTCACAGCGCACAGTGCAGACCAGACAGTATAGTCCTCCATACAGTAATATGGGCACCATATAATGCTCCATACAGGATACTGACCCCCTTATAATGTTCCATACAGGATACTGGTCCCCATATAATGCTCCATACAGGATACTGGTCCCCATATAACTCTCCATACAGAATATTGGCCCCCATGTAACGCTCCATGCAGGTTGTTCCCCCCTTATAATGCCCCATGCAGGATGACACCCCCCTTTTATTGCGCTATGCAGGATGTCACATCTACCCCCCATAAAATGCCCCATGCAGGATGTCACCTCTTCCCCCCATATAATGCCCCTTGCAGGATGTCACTTCCCCCCTTTTCAATGCCCCATGCAGCATGTCAGACCACACCCTCCCTTATAATGCCCCATGCAGGAGGTCACCCCCCCTTATAATGCCCCATGCAGTATGTCACACACCCACCCTCTATATAATGACCCATGCAGGATGTCAATTCCCCCCTCTCCCTCTTATAATGCCCCATGCAGGATGTCACACCACCTCCCTTATAATTCCCCATGCAGAATGTCACTTCCCCCCTTCCCCTCTTATAATGCCCCATGCAGGATGTCACTTCCCCCCTTCCCCTCTTATAATGCCCCATGCAGGATGTCACTTCCCCCCTTCCCCTCTTATAATGCCCCATGCAGGATGTCACTTCCCCCATTCACCTCTTATACTGCCCCATGCAGGATGTCGCTTCCCCCCTTCCCCTCTTATAATGCCCCATGCAGGATGTCACTTCTCCCCTTCCCCTCTTATAATGACCCATGCAGGATGTCACTTCCCCCTTCCCCTCTTATAATGCCCCATGCAAGATGTCACATCAATCCCTCCCACCCACATATAATGCCCCCATGCAGGTTGTCAATTCCCCCCTCCCCCATATAATGCCCCATTCAGGATGCCAATCCACCCCCCTATATAATGCCCCATGCAGGATGTCACACCACCCCCCCCATATAATGCCCCATGCACGATGTCACACCCACTCTCCCCCCACCATTAAATGCCCCGTGCCCCCATACATAAAAAAAAAAAATCAAATACTCACCTCACTTCTTACCTGCTGCTGATCCGGACTCCAGCGTTGCGCGCGTCTTCCCGCTCTGTGATGTGACAGCTCAGGAGAGAGCGCGCGGTGTAAAGACGTCACCGCGCCCTCTGACCTGAGACGTCACAATCAGAGGACGCGGCAGATGCTGCGGAGGCACGGGGAGGGGTAAGTATTGTGCTGGCGCCGTCACATGACCGGTGATGTCCCTGCGCTCAGCATGGGGCCCATGCTGAGCGCAGGCACATCTCCGGTCATGTGACGGCGGGGGGTCCTGCGGGGGGGGCCCCATGAGGAGACGCACAAGAGGGGGGCTCCGAGGGGGCCCCGACCGGCCGGGCCCCATGCTGGAGTCAGGCAGTCATGCCATGATGGCGGCCCTGCTGGAGGCTGGAGGGGCCCCCTCTCCCTCAGGGGTCCCCGTTCAATGAACCGGCTGCACGGGCGGTAGGTCCGCCCCTGGTACTACATCTCGAAAAAGGAATATCTGCTTTAAAAATAGTAATACATAAGGCTATGTGCCCACGATGCAGAAATGAAGCAGAAAATTTCTGCAGCATTTCTGCATCTCCCTGGCAGAAAAAAACGCATGCAGATTGTGCATGTGTTTTTCCTGCAGAATACATGCGGATCCACATCCACATCCACATTATATTGTATCTCCAATAGGGGTATCAATATATAGAAACAAATACATATATAAAATAGGTGGATTCAAAGGAATATATCCAAACGACATATTATATTGATAAAATATAAGGAGGTTCATAAAAGTGCAATGTAAATGTTCAATTGGTACTGGGATAAAAAATACATACAGTATATACCGCTGCGAGTTGAAGGCATACAGCTGACTCTCGTGATTAAGGCCCTTCAGAGCCAAGCTATTTAATGTGAAGATCCATTTGGATTGCATCCACGACATTAATCTCAGGTAATAACCTCCCCTCCATTTTCTGGGGACTAATCGGATCCCACTAGAGTATTTGGCCTTAAGTCTTGTCCTGAGCAAGTGGGCAATGTCTGAACCTGGTGAAACAATCAGAAAACTCCTGAGAACAAAACCATTCTGAAGGAAAAAAGTGCTTGTAAGGAGCCGATTTGCATCCCTCAGATTCAGGAGCAAGACTCCAGGAGAACACCTGTCCTGCCCAATGGCAAATGTTCTACTCCATCCATGGCTCCTGCACCGCAGGATGCGAAAAAGGTTCCTAGTTGCAACTATAAAGTGGCGTTCAGTGATATTGTCTGGGTCCGAACGATCCCTCACAACAATATAAGAAGAAGAGCTCGAAGTTCCACGGAGCATAAAGAGAGGTTACTGATTTTTCATTGAAGCCAACAACCCAGAATTCCAGAGCCACGAGCACCAGAACCTAGAAAACCAGAACCTACCATGTCAGAACCTAGTATGTCAGAACCTAGAATGCCAGAGCCTGAAATGCCTACAACACCTCCACCCAAAATCAGGAGGAGAAGATGCTTCCTTAGATGTCTTAGAGGCGAGGAAGATTGAGAAGGCAACTGCTTGAATTTTCCCATTGCTCGTGTTTTCATCACAGGTTAGTCCTATACATGCTGTCTGATGGGCACCATCTTACTACATACAATGCAGCATTGCACCTGAAATCAAATGGATATTTTGTCACACACTTGCACTTTAGCACCTTATCATATGGCGCATATATCTATGAACGCTTTGCTAAGTATCACTGTCTAGTATGTGCTTCTGATGAACCTATTTTAGGAAAACGTGTCGAGGTTTGGCATACTATGTACTTGAGTTTGGCGTACTATGTGCTTGTTGGTAAATTCTATTGCCATCTATAACCTACTAGAAATTATAATGTCTCTGGTGGGACGCCCCATGCCGAATTGTTGATAACTGACTATGAGCATTGTCCTCTATTTCTCATCTACTATGGTTACAGGTTGATGTGAAGAGAGCTGTGCCATTGGTAGCGATTTTTCTACTGATTTGTCAGTTATATTTATGTTAGTTTAGCAAATTTCTGCTTGTAGGGTCTAATGTTTTAGCATAGTGTATGTTCTGTGAGCTAAATTGTCATACTTATGCACTAGATAGATTATAAATTGTGATGCTTATGATAAAGATAGATTATTAGTTTAATCGGTGATTTTTTAAATATTTTTTAACATCAGGAGACTCAAGAATCGCATCTTACAGAAGACAAGAAGCCTAAATGACGAAGGGTGATGACCTGTTGATGGCCCACAGCTGGAGGGTCATTACCTCTTGATGGCACAAAACTGGACAGAAGATAAAAACATTTGATGGCACACAGCCGGAGGGTGATGACCTATTGATGGCCATAGCCAGAGGGTCATTACCTGTTGATGGCACACAGCCGGACAGAGGATCATTACCTGTTGATGGCACACAGCCGGATGGTCATTACCTGTTCATGGCGCACTGCCGGATGGTCATTACCTGTTGATGGCACACAGCCGGAGGGTGATGACCTATTGATGGCCATAGCCAGAGGGTCATTACCTGTTGATGGCGCACTGCCGGATGGTCATTACCTGTTGATGGCACACAGCTGGAGGGTGATGACCAGTTGATGTCGCACTGCCGGATGGTCATTACCTGTTGATGGCACACAGCCGGACAGAGGATCATTACCTGTTGATGGCACACAGCCGGACAGAGGATAAGATCTTTTGATTGCATACACCGGGTCCCTCCCTGATAACAAGGAACCCTGGGGAATACTGGTCATCTTGATCCCCCACTGACTATATACTTGCTCCGCCTCAGCCTACACCATCATGGAGGACACTTCCACCTGTGTCCACTGTAAGGTTGGACTTTCTTTTATAATTACAGCAGATTAATAAACATCATAAAGCTGTAAAACTATTGAGTAATTTATTATAAATTATTATAAAGAAATATAAAGTATAATATATAGCTATAGAGGGCACAGAAGACGACTAACTATAGAAAGCATGTTATCGCCTGATATATACTGTATATTCTAGATGGCGCTATTACACTAAATACATCACAACCTCCAGGGTGATATTACCGTACAATGCGAGATCACTAATAATGGCCACAGATTATGAGAAAATGACCAGCTCCATAGTCCTGGAGTTATTATAAATGTCTCTAGTGTGAGGCAGGGACTGGACGAGTGTTGGAGGGAGGTATATTCACCCAGGACGTCCTTTATGTATCCATGCTGTAGAATCTGCCGTACACTTCTGTTCTAGCAGTCAGACATTTCACTCTGCAAATCACACGCTCAACATTGTGTAAAACTACCACCGTATATAAGAGCACTCAGAATAAAAACTAGCGGCATGCCGTGCACTGCCCACGTCATGTGTACGGGATACAGGACCTGCAGGACCTGGTGCGGCCATTATAGTTGATAGATTAATGATACCTGTGCAGATGAAGGGAAAAAAAATATGTGCAACAACAGGAGGAGAAAGTCTCAAAATGTAATCTGAAGAGTATAATAGAGAAATGGGAAACTTCTGGAGATGCAGATAAGTGATACCAGGGCGAAACGTAATTGTAGTCAGACAAGGGAAAAGTGCAAATGATCCAGCGTAAAGGTTTGTTTAGTAGAAAAAATATTAAAACTTAGCTTTTATTAGCCATATAAAACACTGCTCCACAAAGAATACAGCAAATGTGCAACTATCATAGCTTACAGACCTACGCGTTTCAACAAATCATGTCTTAATTATGGCCCTACTACTAGAATGACAAAAAGGCATATATAT
This sequence comes from Phyllobates terribilis, assembly GCF_046119375.1. Taxonomy (NCBI): domain Eukaryota; kingdom Metazoa; phylum Chordata; class Amphibia; order Anura; family Dendrobatidae; genus Phyllobates; species Phyllobates terribilis. The sequence continues at coordinate 727,008 of NW_027363081.1, forward strand.
ATATATATATCAACGTGCCTGTATGACCTCCCTACAACGCCTGGGCATGCTCCTGATGAGGTTGCGGATGGTCTCCTGTGGGATCTCCTCCCAGACCTGGACTAAAGCATCCGCCAACTCCTGGACAGTCTGTGGTGCAACGTGACATTGGCGGATGGAGCGAGACATGATGTCCCAGATGTGCTCAATCGGATTCAGGTCTGGGGAACGGGCGGGCCAGTCCTTAGCTTCAATGCCTTCATCTTGCAGGAACTGCTGACACACTCCAGCCACATGAGGTCTGGCATTGTCCAGCATTAGGAGGAACCCAGGGCCAACCGCACCAGCATATGGTCTCACAAGGGGTCTGAGGATCTCATCTCAGTACCTAATGAAAGTCAGGCTACCTCTGGCGAGCACATGGAGGGCTGTGTGGCCCTCCAAAGAAATGCCACCCCACACCATTACTCACCCACTGCCAAACCGGTCATGCTGAAGGATGTCGCTCTCCACGGCGTCTCCAGACTCTGTCACGTCTGTCACATGTGCTCAGTGTGAACCTGCTTTCATCTGTGAAGAGCACAGGGCGCGAGTGGCGACTTTGCCTATCCTGGTGTTCTGTGGCAAATGCCAAGCGTCCTGCATGGTGTTGGGCTGTGAGCACAACCCCTATCTGTGGACGTCGGGCCCTCATACCACCCTCATTGAGTCGGTATCTAACCGTTTGTGCAGACACATGCTGCTGGGTTGTTGCCCTCCTACGGCCCCCTCCACATCTCCTGGTGTACTGGCCTGCCTCCTGGTAGCGCCTCCAGCCTCTGGACACAGCCAACCTTCTTGCCACAGCTCTCATTGATGTGCCATCCTGGATGAGCTGCACTATCTGAGCAACTTCTGTGGGTTGTAGAGTCTGTCTCATGCTACCACGAGTGTGAAAGCACAACCAACATTCAAAAGTGACCAAAACATCAGCCAGAACGCATTGGTACTGAGATGTGGTCTGTGGTCCCCACCTGCAGAACCACTCCTTTATTGAGGGTGTCTTGATAATTGCCAATAATTTCCATCTATCGTCTATTCCATTTGCACATCAGCATGTGAAATTGATTGTCAATCAGTGTTGCTTCCTAAGTGGACAGTTTGATTTCAAAGAAGTTTGATTTACTTGGAGTTATATTCTGTTGTTTTAAGTGTTCCCTTTATTTTTGGAGCAGTGTATATAGATACATACAGTGAGTACGGAAAGTATTCAGACTCCTTTAAATTTTTCACTCTTTGTTTCATTGCAGCCATTTGATAAATTCTAAAAAGTTCATTTTTTTTCTCATTAAAGTACACTCTGCACCCCATCTTGACTGAAAAAAACAGCAATGTAGAATTTTTTTGCAAATTTATTAAAAAAGAAAAACTGAAATATCACATGATCATAAGTATTCAGATCCTTTGCTCAGACACTCATATTTAAGTCACATGCTGTCCATTTCCTTGTGATCCTCCTTGAGATGGTTCTACTCCTTCAATGGAGTCCAAATGTGTTTAAATAAACTGATAGGACTTGATTTGGAAAGGCACACACCTGTCTATATAAGACCCCACAGCTCACAGTGCATGTCAGACCAAATGAGAATCATGAGCTCAAAGGAACTGCCTAAGGAGCTCAGAGACAGAATTGTGGCAAGGCACACATCTAGCCAAGGTTATAAAAGAATTTCTGCATTACTCAAGGTTCATAACAGCACAGTGGCCTCCATAATCCTTAAATGGAAGAAGTTTGGGACCACCAGAAGTCTTCCTAGACCTGGCCGTCCAGCCAAACTGAGCAATCGTGGGAGAAGAGCCTTGGTGAGAGAGGTAAAGAAGAACCCCAAGATCACTGTGGCTGAGCTCCAGAGATGCAGTAGGGAGATGGGAGAAAGTTCCACAAAGTCAACTATCAACCACCAGTTGGGCCTTTATGGCAGAGTGGCCAGACGGAAGCCTCTCCTCAGTGCAAGACATATGAAAGCCCGCATAGAGTTTGCTCGAAAACACATGAAGGACTCCCAGACTATGAGAAATAAGATTCTCTGGTCTGATGAGACAAAGAAAGAACTTTTTGGTGATAATTCTAAGTGGTATGTGTGGAGAAAACCAGGCACTGCTCATCACCTGCCTAATACAATCCCAACAGTGAAACATGGTGGTGGCAGTTGTTAGAACCCTCCTGTTAGTTTTTTCTATTTTGTGGTCATGTGACCTTCTGCCTATTTATTCCAGCTTCGCCCTTCAGGCTTTGCTGGACTTCAGTGTTACTTTGACTCTTAATCTAGCCAGGTGCTTTGTACCTACTGTATCTCTCTAGTTTGTTTGGTCCTTGGACCACTAAGTACTTTTGTCTGTTTGTCTTCTTCTGCTACTACTTCTGCCAGGAGGTGTCCAATTTTGTCCCAGTCCTTAGTTCTTTTAGGGACCCCTCCCTTTAATCTATAGGTCTGCGTTGAGACTAGCCGCGGACGAAGGCGGGTCTGTTCACAAGGAACAGGTTGCCCGCTGCATCGTAGGGAATCAGCTTAGTCCAATTGTATGGACAGATTTCCTCTCTTTCCTTAGTTCTTGTAGCAGATCATAACAGCAGTATCATGCTATGGGTGTGTTTTTCAGCTGCAGGGACAGGACGACTGGTTGCAATTGAAGGAAACATGAATGCGGCCAAGTACAGAGATATCCTGGATGAAAACCTCTTCCAGAGTGCTCTGCACCTCAGACTTGGCCAAAGGTTCACCTTCCAACAAGACAATGATCCTAAGCACACAGCTAAAATAACAAAGGAGTGGCTTCAGAACAACAATGTGACCATTCTTGACTGGCCCAGCCAGAGCCCTGACCTAAACCCAATTGAGCATCTTTGGAGAGACCTGAAAATGGCTGTCCACCAACGTTTACCATTCATCCTGATGGAACTGGAGAGGATCTACAAGGAAGAATGGCAGAGGATCCCAAAATGCAGGTGTGAAAAACTTGTTGCATCATTTCCAAGAAGACTCATGGCTGTACTAGCCCAAAAGGGTGCTTCTACTCAATTCTGAGCAAAGGGTCTGAATACTTATGCCAATGTGATATTTCAGTTTTTCTTTTTTATTAAATTTGCAAAAATTTCTACATTTCTGTTTTCTTTCAGACAAGATGGGGTGCAGAGTGGACTTTAATGAGAAAAAAATGAACTTTTTAGAATTTACCAAATGGCTGCAATGAAACAAAGAGTGAAAAATTTAAAGGGGTCTGAATACTTTCCGTACCCAGTGTACATGCATGGAAATAAATGCAGAATTATATTTCTTAATACTGCAGTATCAGATCCTGTCTTGAATTTAACCCCTGTGGTATCCAATGTGAAAATCCACAGGGACTCCCGGTTCAGAAGTTTGCAGTTATGATCCCCCCCTCGTGTGGATCTATATACCTTCTCAATCTCCATATATTTAAAGAATGAGGTGTCACCTTTATGAACTCTCGCAAAATGCCTCGATACTGCTGATGTATTTATGGCTTCCAAATTAATCGCATCAGAAAGATGTCTTCTGATACGGACTTTCAGCGCACCTGTGGTACAACCCACATAGTGGACCTTACACAAGGTGCATTCTATAAGGTATATAACCCCTGATGAATTACAATTGAGGAAATCATGAATTTTATATTCTCTATCATTACTTAAGGACATAAAACTATCTGTTTTAACCGCGTGTAGACACGCTTTGCACCGATTGGCTCCACATCTGAAGAAACCTTTTGAGCTGAGCCAATTTGGTTGTACAGTATTAGTCTCACTGGTGTATAAGCTAGGAGAAAGGATGGTTCCCAGAGCGGGCGCTTTCCTGGCTACAAAGCGGATGGCATTAGAAAGTAGGTTTTTTAGTTTCTTGCTCTGATATATAATAGGGTTATACTTTTTAATTCTAGATGTAATTTTCTTATACTGAGGACTATAGGTGGTAGAAAATGTTACCCTAGTATCCAATGTGTTAATGTTATTTTTCTGTTTATTTCGGAGTATATCTTTCCGATTTATATTGGAGACAATTCTACTCGCTTTTCTTAAAGACCACTCGGGATAGCACCTATTGGATAGTCTGTTACAATTTTTTTCTGATTCCTTCTGAAAAGTGATGTTATCTGAACAATTTTGTATTGTTCGTATTAGCTCACCGTAAGGGATATTTCTCTTAATATGTGGCGGATGACAACATTTAGCTGATAGAATAGAATTTGAGGCTGTAGATTTTCTGTGGGGATTAATTTTGACCAATTCTTTCTCCTTGGTAGCCTCAAGTTCGAGATCCAACAAAGTAATTTTGGATGAATGGTAGAACTAAGTGAATTTAAGATTAAAATGATTGCAGTTGATGTACTGTACAAATTGTACCACCTCCTCCTGTGTGCCCCCCACACCAGGAGGAGGTCATCAATAAATATACCGTACCACACAATGTGTCCACTATATGTGTTATCATTATGGTAAATGAAAAGCTCCCCCACCTACACATCACTATGTTCACTAGCGAAGGAGAAAACTTACTGCCCATGCTGACTCCTCTTTTCTGTAAAAAAAAAACTTTTATCAAAGCTAAAATAATTCCGCTCTAAGAGGAACTGTACTGCTATGACCAGAAATTCTTTTATTTCTATAGTGTATGAACTGTATGTGTCAAGGTGGTAGGTTAAAAATGCTAAAGCAATATGGGGTGGAATTGAGGGGGTATAATGCCACCACATCACAGGACAATCATCCAAAGTTTTTTGGCCATTCAAATTTATCAAAAATGGTCACTATGAATTTTGAATCCCTAATGTAATTCGGAGTTTCCTGAACCAGAGGCTGTAGGTAAAAATCCATCCAGGCACTTAATTTTTCACCATTGGAACCAATCCCCACCACTATGGGTCTTAACCCCTTTACAGCCAAGGGCTTACTAATACGTACTGTACCTGCGCCCTGGGCTTTAAGAGCCAGGTACGTATTTGTACGCCCTGTTGATTTCGGCCACACACAGGCTGTGCGGGCGCGATCGCCGCCGGGTGTGAGCTGATTTTTGCTATGTGCTGGGAGCGGTCATGCATGGCTCCCAGCACATTAACCCCCGCAATGCTGCGATCGAAGTCGATCACAGCATTGCGGAGGTAAGTACTGCATACTCACCTCTTCCCCGCTGTCGCGCGCTGTCTGAGGCTGGCTTCCGTGGTTGTCATGGTAACCCAGATGTCATCATGACAACATCCGGGTCACCAGACAGCAGAAAGATACTTTGATCATGCACAGTGCATGACCAAAGTATCTTCTGCATCTACAGCGCTGACAGCCTGTATAGCACAGGGATGGTGCTCCATCCCTATGTTATACAGGCGATCAGAGTATAAAAAGTGAAAGTCCCATAGTGGGACAAAGTATAAAAGTAAAAAAAAGTGGTAAAAAAATGTAAAAAAAAAAAAAGTTCACCAAAAATAAAAATATAATGTACCCATCAATAAATATTATAATGAAAAAAAACAAACAAAACAATAAAAGTACACATATTTGGTATCGCCACGTCCGGAACGACCTGACCTATAAAACTGTCTCAGAAGTTAACTCCTTTAGTGAACACGGTAAAAAATTAAAATAAAAAACAAAGCAAAAAACGATGCTTTATCATCATACTGCCAAACAAAGATTGGAATTAAACGCGATCAAAAAGATGAATATAAACAAAAATGGTACCACTGAAAACGTCATCTTGTTCCAGAAAAAACAAGCCGCCATACAGCTCCATCAGCTGAAAAATAAAAAAGTTATAGCTCTCAGAATAAAGTGATGCAAAAAAATAATTTTTTCTAGAAAATAGCTTTTATTGTGTAGAAGCGCCAAAACATAAAAAAAGATATAAATGTGGTACCGCTGTAAACGTACAGACCCAAAGAATAAAGCTACCTCATCAATTTTACCACACGCGGAACAGCATTAAAAAATTTAAAAAAACAATTCCTGAATTGTTTGTTTTTGCTTATTCTGCCTCCCAAAAATCGGAATAGAAAGCGATCAAAAAATGTCACGTGCCTGAAAATGGTACCAATAAAAACGTCAACTCATCCCGCAAAAAACAAGTTGTCAAATGACTCTGTCGGCCAAAATATGGAAAAATTATAGCTCTCAAAATATGGCGATGCAAAAACTAGATTTTGCAAAAAAATGCGTCTTTTAGTGTGAGACAGCTGTCAATCATAAAAACCCGATAGGATTCTGGTATCGCTGTAATCTCACCGACCCAAAGAATAAAGTCGTCTAATCACTTATACTGCACAAGGAACGGTGTAAAAAATAAACTCTAGGGTTAGGGTTGTGCTAGGGTTGGGATTTTTTTCAAAAGCAAAAAAAAAAAAGATGACGATATGGCGACTAGTGTTGAGCACAAGTGCTCGCTACTTGAGTTTGCATCGGGTGCTCGGGTATGCATTGAGTATCACGGGTGCTCGAGTCTCTGCCCCATATGCTTCACAGTCAAAAAAAACGTGCGGGGATTGCCTGCCATGCACCAGCAATCCCTGCATGTTTGTTTTGGGTGTCTAATAACTGTGAAACATGTGGGCAGGACTCGAGCATGTCACTCGAGCACGTGCGATACATGGTGCATACCCGAGTACACGATGCAAACTCAAGTAGCGAGCACTTGTGCTCAAGACTAATGACAACTTATTCAATATGATGACCTAATGTTATCAAATTATGTGTCGTACCGGGTTCAAAATGTTCATTATACCCCTTGATAAAATCCTTGAGGGGTGTAGTTTCCAAAATGGGGTCACTTGTGGGGGGTTTCAACTATTTAGGCGCATCAGGGGTTCTTCAAACGTGACATGGCGTCCGCCCTCAATTCCAGCCAATTTTGCGTTCAAAAAGTCACACAGTGCTCCTTCCCTTCTGAACTCTGCCGTGCACCCATACACTGTATTTTCCCCACATATAGGGTATTGGCGTACTCAGGAGAAATTGCAAAAAGTTTTTGGGGCCATTTTCTCCTCTTACCCTTGTGAAAATAAAAAAATGGGGCTAAAACATAATTTTTGTGGAAAAAGTTTGATTATTTATTGTCATGGCTCCATGTTTAAACTTCTGTAAAGGTTCTCTGAGGGGTCTAGTTTACAAAATGGTGTCACTTGTGAGGGGTTTCCACTGTTTAGGCACATAAGGGGCTCCCCAAACACAACATGGCGTCCGCTAATTATTCAAGCAAATTTTACTTTCAAAAAGTCAAATGGCGCTCCTTCCCTTCCGAACCCTGCCGTACGCCTAAACAGTGTTTTTTCCCCACATATGGGGTATCTGTGTGGTCAGGGAAAATTGAACAACAAATTTTGGGGTCAATTTTTTCCTGTTAACCCTGTGAAAATAAAAAAATTGGGTCTAAAGTAACATTTTTGTGAAAAAAGTTAAATGTTAATTTTTTTCTTCCGCATTCCAAAAATTTCTGTGAAGCACTTGAATAGTTAATACATTTTTTGAATGTGATTTTGAGCACCTTGGGGGTGCAGATTTTAGAGTGGTGTTACTTTTGGGTATTTTCTGTCATAAAGACCCCTCAAAGTGACTTCAAATGTGATGTGGTCCCTAAAAAAATGGTTTTGTAAATTTTGTTGGAAAAATGAGAAATCTCTGGTCAACTTTTAACCCTTATAGCTCTCTAATAAAAAAAAAATTTGGTTAAAAATTGTGCTGATGTAAAGAAGATATGTGGTAAATGTTATTTATTAACTATTTTGTGTGACATATCTCTCTGATTTAAGGGCATAAAAATTCAAATTTTGAAAATTTCTAAATTTTCAAAAATTTTTGCCAAATTTCAGTTTTTGTCACAAATAAATGCAAGTGATATCGGAGAAATTTTACCACAGTCATGAAGTACAATATGCCACGAAAAAACAATCTCAGAATCAGGGGGGTCCGTTGAAGCGTTCCAGAGTAATTACCTCATAAAGTGACAGTGGTCAGAATTGTAAAAATTGGCCTGGTCATTAATGTGAAAACCACCTTGGGTAGTAAAGGGGTTAAAGGTAGTGGAAAAATATTTTTATGTATTTTTGGAGGCGAATGGTAAACTGGAACAATTGGGTGATCTACGTATAAATATTCCATTAATTTTTTTTTTAGGGCCCCTCAGTGCAAACCTTCGTTTAATAGATTATACATAGCAGCATTAAACTCAACAGTAGGATCTCTAGCTAACTCCAAATAAACATCCCTATTTTCTAAATCCATCAAATTCAATTTTTTATACAATCCTGCATTCAGTACTATAGTGCCACCTTTATCCGCTGAGCGGACTAGTATGTCTGAATTATCCTTTAATTTTTTCAGAGCGTCTTTTTCTCTATATGTCAGATTAGAGTCCAAATGATTAGTAGAAGATAATTCATTCTTTAATTCCACTAGTTCTTTTTCAATTAAGTCCTGGAACTGATCCAGAACCAATGGTCTGGACTGAAGTGGGTAAAAGAAAGGATTACCAGCCCGAAAGTCGTCATTTAAATTTACATTTGGAATTAAAGATTCCGTCTCGAATTGTTTCATTTGTAATAAAGACTGTTGTTCTGTGAATAATAACATGGAATCCTGGCTTGTCCTAGGAGAAACTTCTTCTGAAGCTGTATTCTGTGGATTTTTCATGTCCATAAAATGACATCGGATGGTGAGGTTACGTGCTAGTTTGTTAACATCCAGAATTGTTCTGAAAATGTCGAATTCGTTAGAAGGTGAAAAGCTCAGGCCTTTAGCCAGGAGAGAAATTTGACTCTCAGATAAGATGTAGCTAGAGAGATTCCAAACAGGTGACTCTAATAATGGCGTTTTTTGCTCTGTGTCGGGTACTTGTTTGCATTTACGCTTACGTCCCGCCCTTGTGTGACCCGCCACTAGCTGTTTCAGTAGCGCCTAACCCTCCCTGGGAAAGGGGTGTACTCGGACGGCGGGCCCAGTTGGTAGAATGGGGATGCAGTCGCGGCCTCGGCCCGGTCCGTGCCCAGGGCGCACACATTAAAAATAGGGGCCAGTTGATGAGTGGCAATTATGAGTGGATAAACGACTACACCACCTGTGGTGTCTGGTGATGCGCCACCAGCGCTGCTGCAGTCCTCTGAGGGGGGATGTTGTGGCAGCCGATGGTAGTACTACTCCCCACAGGCGGAGCAGGGCCTCAGGGCAGAGGAAAAAGGAGGATGAGGGGAGTCGTAGTAGGTACAGTGGTGCGGTGTGGTGTCGCTCTGCAATAATGGAACGGAGGCAATGGATGTAGTCTTCCAAGCTTTACTCACGTTGTTAGAGGTCAGCTGCAAGGCTTCTCCTTGCTCCTCATGGCGTGCTGTGGCCACCAGAGAAGGGGGTTCGGCACACCCCGGTAGTTCAGGTGCGTCTATCAGGACCCCCAGCACCAGCGTGTTCCTAGAAATCTCCCCCTTGGGCCTCTCCTGTCCGTGTGCAGTGCGTGTTGCAAGGCTGGGTCTCCCTCTGGCTATACACAGAACAAGGGCACGGGTGGCGACTCCACTCCGTCAGTTACCCAATGGGAACCAGTTAGCCTCCGGGCTTTTCCGACTGAGACGTGAAGTAACAAAGTCAGATATCGGGGGCTGGTACCCCTCTTGCAGCAGGAGTCCCTCTGACTAGGCCAGAATGGAGAGTACAGGTGGCGTATGCCGCTCCATCCGTATTCCCTGGGATCCTTTTGCCTGCGGAGCTCTCCTCCTCAGCTCCCCTCCAGGCCTTCTTAAGCAGGGACCTTGACCGGGTAGAGACCTCCGTTAACTCTATCCTGCTCCTCGTCTCAAGGCCAGAGCACGAGGACCGTGCATCTCCAGCACGCTGCAGGCTCCTACACAAGGCCACTGCCAGCTGTGAAGACCACAATCAAACAACCTTGAACTTAAGATGGCTGGCTGTTAAATATGGACTGTATCTACAAGTGTAACCTAAAAGTGCGTCCTCCACCCTCACCCACTACATGGTTTCCCCTATCTTTGGTTCCCTCATCTCCATTATCCTGCTGGGGCAGCACCCTAGTGCATACTAGCCCCCCATAGGACAGGAGTGTGTAGTGTTGAGTGATGAGGTGGGGTCCCGACAGGTGCTCCATCCTAACCTGGGAGAGGAGATACCACACCTCTTTCACAAGATGCAGTACCCCCCTGTGGCGACCGAACCCTCAGGGGCGCCACGCCCTCTTCCTCCGTTTTTTGTAATCGCTCCACCAGCACTAGATAATTTATTTTTGATAAAATACAATTGTTGCATTTCTCCCATTGAACTCATAGATGAATCTGAGTAATCATCAGAGGTGGCAGCAAAAGAATTATCCGTAACATCATCATGCTCCTTAAAACTCCCTCTTCCAGATCTCTGAAAACGTTTGTGGGAGCGTTTTTTTAAGATGGATGGTAATTGTTTATTCCAACTATAAATCTTGTTCTGTGCATAGTCCTCACTGTCCCTTTTGAACTTGGATCTTTTTATATCCATAATGGTGTTCTCCAACTTGGCCAAATTAGATTTCAGTTTGTCATTACAAATATTAAATTCTTTTAGTTGCACATATTTCCCCAAAGACGATTGTATATTTTTAATATCCAATTTAATTTAAGTCAGTTCCAGTTCCTCATGTTTGATTATGAGGTGCATAAGATTCAGTGAACATTGACTAAGAATCGCATTCTGATCTTCTTGAAAACCGTCATTGTATATAGTGGTGGCGACTTTTTTTTAAACGCAGACCTCTGGGGATCATTTCCTTTTTTATATATGTGTCCAAGGTTGTGAGATCCCACCAAACTTTAAGTTCTCTGGTCATTTTGTTTTCCATCTGGAACATGAGATCTTTAAATTCATCCGGTTCTGTTGTCACCACTGATGGTTTATTATCAAAAATAGATGCTAGTTTGTTCAGTCTAGCCCAGGGGTCTCAAACACGCGGCCCGCGGGCCGCATGCGGCCCCTGAGGCTGCTTTATGCGGCCCGCAGGCACAGACCCCTTGACGATCCCGACCTGGTCCAGGAGGAGCCGCCGACAGCAGCGCTGAATTGCCACACAGAGACTGTTTCCCAGCACTGCATTTCCAATGTCAGCCGCCGGCCAATCAGAGGCCAGCAGCTGACATCTGCGTGTCGGCGCAGCGAGTATGACGTCATTGCCATATGCAGATGTCAGCTGCTGGCCTCTGATTGGCCGGCGGCTGACATTGGAAATGCAGTGCTGGGAGACGGTCTCTGTGCGGCAATGCAGCGCTGCTGTCGGCGGCTCCTCCTGGACCAGGTCGGGATCGTCAAGGGGTCTGACTCTGTGGTGCCTGCGGGCCACATCTGCAGGAAGGCCGCCGAGGGAACGGAGGACAGGTGAGAATCATCTTTTTTTTTTTCTATTTTATGTGTGTGAAGAACAGCACAGGGGGCACATAGCCACAAGAGGGGACCTGGATGGGGCACATAGCCACAAGATGGGGACCTGGATGGGGCACATAGCCACAGGACGGGGACCTGGATGGGGCACATAGCCACAAGAGGGGACCTGGATGGGGCACATAGCCACAGGATGGGGACCTGGATGAGGCACATAGCCACAGGACGGGGACCTGGATGGGGCACATAGCCACAAGAGGGGACCTGGATGGGGCACATAGCCACAAGATGGGGACCTGGATGAGGCACATAGTCACAAGAGGGGACCTGGATGGGGCACATAGCCACAGGACGGGGACCTGGATGGGGCACATAGCCACAGGACGGGGACCTGGATGGGGCACATAGCCACAAGAGGGGACCTGGATGGGGCACATAGCCACAAGATGGGGACCTGGATGAGGCACATAGCCACAAGAGGGGACCTGGATGGGGCACATAGCCACAGGACGGGGACCTGGATGGGGCACATAGCCACAGGACGGGAACATGGATGGGGCACATAGCCACAGGACGGGGACCTGGATGGGGCACAGAGCCTCAAGATGTGGACCTGGATGGGGCACATAGCCTCAAGATGGGGACCTGGATGGGGCACAGAGCCACAAGATGGGGACCAGAGCCACAAGATGGGGACCTGGATGGGGCACATAGCCACAAGATGGGGACCTGGATGGGGCACATAGCCACAAGATGGGGACCTGGATGGGGCACATAGCCACAAGATGGGGACCTGGATGGGGAACATTGCCACAGGATGGGGACCTGGATGAGGCACATTAGTACAAGATGGGCGCCAGGATGGGGAACGTTGCCACAGGATGGGGACCTGGATGGGGCACAGAGCCACAAGATGGGGACCTAGATGGGGCACAGAGCCACAAGATGGGGACCAGAGCCACAAGATGGGGACCTGGATGGGGAACATTGCCACAGGATGGGGACCTGGATGGGGCACATAGCCACAGGATGGGGACCTGGATGAGGCACATTAGTACAAGATGGGCGTCAGGATGGGGAACGTTGCCACAGGATGGGGACCTGGATGGGGCACATTAGTACAAGATGGGGACTTGGATGGGGAACATTACTACAAGATGTTTTCCATTATTACTATATGATGCTAATTGTAAGACAATATTACTGTATGTGGCCAATTGGGGGAAATAAAATTGTAAAAAAAATAAAAAATAAAATAAAGCATGAAAAAATATTGGGCACTAAAAATGCTGTTTTATATGTAAACTAAAGTAAACACAAAAAAGTGCACGTTTATTATCGCCACATCCATAACGACCCAAGCCATAAAAAATAAACACGGCAAAAATGTTCAAAAGGTGTATACAAAAAAAATGGTATCACTAAAAATGTAACATTGAACAAAGAATGCGGCCCCCAAATTCAAATTTTTTCCATGTGCGGCCCATATACCCAGCCGAGTTTGAGTCCCCTGGTCTAGCCGAACAATCCTCTGTGTCACTGAAATTCATTATGTCAAATTGAGGGGATGTGAAAATCCACAGGGACTCCCGGTTCAGAAGTGTGCACTTGCAGTCAGACAAGCCAATGGCCTGGTAACAGGGGCCAAGCAGAGCCGGGTAAGTGGTAATACAAGTGGGCAGTGGAATGAGTCGAGGTTTTGGTAATCATGGTGTAACAGATCGGGCAGACTGACTGGGCAGGAGAGAATTTCATGTTTTCTTGATTATAGCATCATGCGGAGAATTCCTGCTCCTTAATATTAAAAGGGGTTGTCCGGGACTTTTTTTTTTTTTTTTTTTACCATGGACCTAAGAACTAACAGGCAAGTATTTGCTAACTATGTGCCTGTTGTGCCAGGCGCCGATATTTGCTGGTTCAGAGTGGTCATGGAGCGCTCCTGACAGTGATTTTTCAGCTCCCGCTCTGATCTGTTGATGGGGTGTGACTGCCGGTGTCATGCTGATTGACAGCTGGCTCCCTGCTGCCTATCAGCATAAAGTTGGCAGTCACGCCTCTTTGACAGAGCAGTCCGGAAGAGGAAGAGCTGTTCTGTTGACGTGAAGCAGCAGAATCGCTGTTAGGAGCGGTCCAGGAGCAATCTTAGCCACCACAGGGTAGAACAAGCACGTAATAAGCAATTACCTGCCTGTTAGTTCTTAGGCTCATTGCATTTTTCTATCTCACCCTGTAGGAGTCACCTTCTCCTCAACCAAAAAGAGAAGGTGCATATCCACCGACACTGTGATGCGCCAGCTTCCAGATCCAATTGCAGATAAAATTATGATTTTATTGTTAATCCATTAAAAAGATATACACATTGCAAAAATAAAATAAATAAAGGTGGAGACCTCTGTGAAACCTACACGTTTCGAACGCCAAACGTTCTTAGTCCTGCTATAGAAATACATGTAGGGAGTTACAATTTACATGCTCGACCGCGCCATCATATGGGCGTGTTGATCGCTCCTCACGCCCAATTTTCTAAGAAAGAAATGATAGGGTGTGGGAATAACAGAATAAAAACAAGTGATCTAATCTTGAAAAGTAGGCAGTGTGTATAAAAAATACACAAAGATGATACAAACAATATGATATATACATTAACATAAAATCAAAAAGATAATAAAAGAAAAGTGCTAAACCTGTGTCAGAGAAATAGCTCAGAGCTTAGCGCAAGGAAGCACTCCTTAGAAGAACTCCTTAGGAAAACAGATACAACTACAGCAAGCTGTACCTTCCTGGACTGACCAATGACCAAAATCCAAGCTCTGATTTAATAAGATCACGGTTACACCCACATACCTTCTATTGGTGAGCTCATATGAGGACTTGTCATAGGTGTGCTAGATCTTTTAGAAGTTTATGAGATCCCCAACTTTCAGGATATCTTCGCCCATGGAGGTCTCGGGCGGGAAATATCATGGTCATGTTTTCTATCATGATTTTGCCTTTCTATAGAGATGAAACAGGGCATGGATACATAGGCGGATTATAATGAGGGCAATCCGGGTGACCGCCCGGGGCCCCGAGCCGGCAGGGGGCCCGCGGCTTCAGGCGGGGTGTCTAATGCCGGATTGCCCTCATTATATGTGCGGGCCGCCGCGGCACATAGCGGTAGCAGTGGCGGGAGGGGGGGGCCCGGACCACTCCCCCAGCAGCGGCCGCCGCTACTTCTTCATCGGCCGGGCCAGCACTGCAGCAGTTAACTTCCCTGTGCTGGCCCGGCCGCGTCACTGCTAGGAGACATGGCCCTGTGCGCGGCTGTGTCTCCTAGCTGTGACGTCACGCAGTGCGCCCCGGCCTGCAGTGCTGCACCGGAAAAGAGACAGAGCAGGCAGGAGGAATGGAGCCGGGGGATGGTGAGTGTGTGTGTGGGCGGGCATATGTGTGTGTGGGCAGGTGTGTGTGTGTTTGTGGGCAGCTGTCTGTGTGGGCAGGTGTGTGTGTGTGTGTGTGTGTGGGCAGGTGTGTGTGTGTATATGTGTGTGTGTGTGGGCAGGTGTGTTTGTGTGTGGGCAGATGTGTGTGTGTGTGTGTGGGCAGGTGTGTTTGTGCGTGGGCAGGTGTATGTGTGTGTGGGCAGGTGTGTGTGTGTGTGTGGGCAGGTGTGTGTGTGGGCAGGTGTGTGTGTGTTTGTGGGCAGGTGTCTGTGTGGGCAGGTGTGTGTGTGTAGGTGTGTTTGTGTGTGGGCAGGTGGGTGTGTGTGGGCAGGTGTGTGTGTGTGTGTTTGTGGGCAGGTGTGTGTGTGTATATGTGTGTGTGTGTGTGGGCAGGTGTGTGTGTGTGTTTGTGGGCAGGTGTGTGTGTGTGTGCGTGTATATGTGTGTGTGTATGTATGTGTGTGTGTGTGTGTATGTGTGTGTGTATGTATGTGTGCGTGTATATGTGTGTGTGTATGTATGTGTGTGTGTGTGTCTATGTGTGTGTGTGTGTATGTATGCCTGCATGTGTGTGTGTGTATATGCCTGCATGTGTGTGTGTATATATACCTGCATGTGTGTATATGCCTGCATGTGTGTGTGTGTGTATGCCTGCATGTGTGTGTGTGTGTATATGCCTGCTTGTGTGTGTGTATGTATGCCTGCATGTGTGTGTGTGTATATGCCTGCATGTGTGTGTGTGTGTATATGCCTGCATGTATGTGTGTTTGTGTATGCCTGCATGTGTGTGTGTGTATATGCCTGCATATGTGTGTGTGTGTGTGTGTATATGCCTGCTTGTGTGTGTGTGTATGTATGCCTGCATGTGTGTGTGTGTATATGCCTGCATGTGTGTGTGTATATGCCTGCGTGTGTGTGTGTGTATATGCCAGCATGTGTATGTATTTGAGTGCCTGCATGCCTACGTGTATATGTGTCTTCACACGTTTGTGCGTGCTTCCCTGCTTGTCTGCATTTTTGTGTGTGATTGTCTGAGTGTGTCTGTGCATGATTGCGTGTGCATTTCTGTGTGTGCTTGCCTGCGTGTGTACGTGTCCCCATTTCTGTGGGTATGTGTATCTGCGTGTGTATATTAGGGCTCTTTCACATGTCCTGATATTTACGGGACTGGAGATATGTGTCCACCTGTGTGTCATCCGTGTGACACATACCAGTGCTTGGGAATCAGTGTACAGTTAACGCTGTTCCCAAGAGCCGGGTGCTGAGCGCTTGCCCTCATCATGGATCCCTGCCGGCACTGCGATCAGCAGCAGCAGGGTCAATGATGAGAGTAGTAGTCAACTCCCGCCGTGTCCAACTGTAAAAATAGGAATAAAATTAAAAAATCCTTGTACTCACCTCTCCTAAGTGTCACCCGCTGTAATCTGTGCGAGCGCTCACGCCGAAGAGAATGACTTCTGCAGCGAGCGGGCCTCGGAGCTGCACTCAGTGATTGACAAGGCACCGCTTGTTGAGCGCAGCTCCGGGGTCCACTCGCTGCAGGAGTCATTCTCCTCGGCGTGAGTGCTCACACGGATTACAGCGGGTGACTCTTAGGAGAGGTGAGTATAAGGATTTTTTTTATTTTATTCCTATTTTTACAGTTGGACACTGCTGGAGTAGACTACTACTCTCATCATTGACCCTGCTGCTGCTGATCGCAGCGCCAGCAGGGATCTATGATGAGGGCAGCGCTCAGCACCCAGTGCTTGGGAAGAGCACTAACTGTCATCAGTGTGCGGGACGTTTTGCGGCCTGTGCAGCAGGTAAAAAACAGACATGTCAGCGTGTTTTGCCCATGGACACCACATGGTCTGTGGAAAGTGGAAACACACTGACGTGTGCACATTCATTTGAATGGGTCTACGTGTACCAGTGTCTGTGGTACATGAGGAAACTGTCACCGCATGTACTGACGTGTGAAAGAGCCCTTAGTATGTGTCTGTGTGCGCTTGTTTTCGTGTGTGTAAGCGCGCTTCTGCATGTCTGTGTGGTCTTCCGATGATTTATTATATTTGGGGAGAGAAATTTTAGGAGACAAAATGGGGAGATGTGTGAAGAAACGGTATGGTGAACTAGAGGGGTGGGAATGAGTGCAGGAACAGAATGGGGAAGGGGGATGTATAAGGAAACAGTATGGAGAGTGGGGGAATAGTGTGAGGAGATAGTATGGAGAGAGAAAAGTGTGATGTGACACAGCACAGAGACTAGGTAGTGAGGGGGAAGGTATAGAGATGCGGCAGTATGGGGGAAACAGTGTGAGGGCACAGAAAGGAGGTAACAGTATGCTGAGGAGGTGGAGTGTGATGAAGGGGCACAGTATAGAGACTGGGTAGTATAGGGGGGACACAGTGTGAGAGGACAGTGTGAAGAGGGGGCCCAGTATGGTAAGGAGAGGACAGTGTGGAGAGCATGTACCATAACAGTGGTAGAGTGTATGTCATATTTTGTGCAGGGAGCATTGTAAGAGTTAGGTTTATTTAGGGGCTCAGTGTAGATATTTTTATTCAGGAGCATCATAATGACACTGCTATCTTTAAGGGCATCATGTGGGGATGTGCTGCAGAAGACCGGAGAAGATGGAAGTCTGCAGAGACGAGCTGTGGAACTCATCATGGAGTCTGGACAAGAGGAAGAACAGAAAGAGAACGACTCTAATCAGAGAAGCCGTCTCAGGTAAGATACCTGCATGTAAATGTTCATTTGTGATCCTGCCTGTGTCTCATCAGTAATGTGGTTCCTGTATGGTCTGCAGTCTGATGATGACTGATAACTCCCAGTATCTCTATTGTTAATTACATACTGGGAGTTGTAGGTTTATGCGATACAAAGATATATGGGGCTGACCTGACATTACAATTGATGGTGGTTCAGATGATGTATTCGTGTACTGATGTGTATGTGCGCGTCTGCGTGTTTGTGCGCGTCTGCGTATCTGGAATAATATGTATTTTTGTAAGATGCGTGTATGTAACTGTGCATTGTGGTGTGTAATAACATTCATATGCTTGAGGCACCTTTATTAAATCTGTTAGGACTCACTCACATGTGTTAGGGAATTCCATTTGTCTTTCCACATTTAGGAACAGACAAGTGAAATATGCTAACCCTGACAAAACTGTCACCATAGGGATGTGCTTGTATGGACACGGGTTCAGGAGCTGAGCCTGCTCCATACTGGGCAGATGTCGGCTGTGTTACATAGCCGGCGTCTGCCTGTAACAGCAGTGATCAGAGCTCGCCTTGATTGCTGCTGTTTTGAGTATTTAAGTGCCCTTGTCAATCACTGACAGCGGCATTTAGATAGCACAATGGCCGGTGCATGCAGTCACCTGTTCCCTTCAGCCCCCTGTGACGCAGTTGCAGGTTGCTGATGGGTTGCCAGTAGTGCTGAGTGCGCGTGGTCGGATAAGAGACATTACAGTCACCGCGAGCTACAAAGTGCTGCAATAACGTCAGGCACCTTAATTGTGACACTTCCATAGAGCCCAACCTCAGGCTGAGCGTTATTGAATGACTAACATGGCAGCAACACCTGGCAACTAGTGCTGAGTGAGTGTGGTTGGATAAGGTGTGATCCCAGCATGCTCAGGTGTTATCTGAGTATCTTGTAGTGCTCTGCTAATATGCTCGAGTCCCCGGGGTAGCATGTTTTGCGGCGGTAGACAGAAGCAACACATGCAGGGATTACCTAACAAACAGGCAATTCCTGCATGTGTTGCGTCTGTCTACTGCCGCAAAACATGCTACCCCGGGGACTCGAGCATATTAGCAGAGCACTACAAGATACTCAGATAACACCTGAACATGCTGGGATCACACCTTATCCGACCACACTCACTCAGCACTAGTTGCCAGGTGTTGCTGCCATGTTAGTCATTCAATGAAGCTCAGCCTGAGGTTGGGCTCCATAGAAGATGTCACAATCAAGGTGCCGGACGTTATTGCAGCACCCTCACTTTGTAGTTCGTGGTGACTGTAATGTCTCCCTCCTTGCACCGACCCAATAACAGGAAGCGAGTGGCGGCAGGGAGAATAAAATGTAATTTTCTCTGTGTAGCCAATGCTTTTCCAATAAGCCGTCTAACCAGGCTTTACACCCTATTTACCTGCAGATTACCCTTTTATCTGCAGATAAATAGCGTTTTTCAAGGTGACAAGTTACCATTAAAGGGACTCTGGCAGTACGGAATGACTGTTCGAATATAGTCCTGCAACTTGGTGCTCCACAGCGCGGCCAATCATGTAATTATAGAACATTATAGAAAAGCATAACAAGTAATAAAACCGTTTATGGTGGGCTGTAGTGTGGGCCCCTAGAGTCAGTTCCCCTGGTGGGCCCTAGCCACCCCAGTCCGACCCTGGTTGTCAGCCTGCAGAATCACATCAAGTGTGTGATGACAGGGGGAGCATCTGGAGCAGTTCAAATTTGTTGAAGAGGTCCTGTTTACTGTGCTTATTACACAATAAGAAGATTTGATAAGTCCTGGGCTTGAGCTTTAAAGGGAACCTGTCACCAGAAAAAGCACTATTAACCTGCAGATATGGGGTCAATCATCAGGGTAATAGCGTTACTAACCTGCCTGGTGCCTGCACTTAGCTGAACGCTGCGAGGAGAAAATGAACTTCATTCCTTCCAGCAGTGTTCCAGTTTCAGTCACGGGGCGGTGCCGGCGCGGTTTCAGTCACCGGTCTGAAAATACAGAGCAGTGGCTGTAACTGCGCCCCCGGCCCTGACTGACAGTCGCTCTGCATTGGGGCCGGCTGTCAGTCAAGGCCAGGGGCACGGTACTGTAAACTCAGATCGGTGACTGATCCTGTGCCCCCATGACTGAAACTGAACGTTGCTGGAGTGAATAAAGGACATTTTCTCCCCATAGCGTTCTGATATGTGTGGGCACCGGGCAGGTTAGTAACGCTATTAACCTGCAGATTAAGCCTATATCTGCAGATTAATAGCGTTTTTTTCTGGTGACAGGCTCTCTTTACAATACCCAGCTGACTTGACTTGAGCAACCAATAGTTGCTGTAGAGGGTGAGGGGAGGAGCGCAGAACCACTGTGCAGAAAGGAGACCAGCCATTGGCAGCATTTCTCAAAGGTGCACAAAGAAAAGTTTAGTATTTTGTTGTGTCATATTCAACCTCAGGTAATGGATTTAAAGGGGTTGTCAACTACTAGGGAACCCCCTCTCAAAGGGTTTATCTAGAATTATATTAATTTTTTACTATGGGCATAAGTGCTGACAGGCAGGTGGTTACTAACTACCTGCCTATTCTACCCAGCGCAGATCTCTCCTAGCACAGAGTGGTCACAGACCATTCCTGACGATCATTCTGAGACTTCCGCTGACGTCACATTGTCGCAACAGCTTGTCTTCCGCTCTGTAGCCAGGGTGTAACTGCTGATGTCATGCTGACAGCCAGCTCCTCGCTGCCTCATTGCGGGGAGCCGTCTCTCAATTAGCATGATGTTGACAGTCACATCCTGGCAACAGAGCAGCCCAAGTTACACCACTGACACCAAACATCTACCGCAAAAACTACATAATAGCTCTGCGTTATCAATACAGTTGTTGGGACTGCTTAAGGATCTTTGATGACACCACAGTCGTAACCATGATATCATCACAGGTCCTGTACTGTGCAGGAGTTTAGAAGAAGTGAAGAGGAAGAGACAGACTGGTAAGTATTGTGCATATATACAGTACAGACCAAAAGTTTGGACACACCTTCTCATTTAAAGATTTTTCTGTATTTTCATGACTATGAAAATTGTACATTCACACTGAAGGCATCAAAACTATGAATTAACACATATGGAATTATATACTTAACAAAAAAGTGTGAAACAACTGAAAATATGTCTTATATTCTAGGTTCTTCAAAGCAGCCACCTTTTGCTTTGATGACTGCTTTGCAGACTCTTGGCATTCTCTTGATGAGCTTCAAGAGGTAGTCACCGGAAATGGTCTTCCAACAATCTTGAAGGAGTTCCCAGAGATGCTTAGCACTTGTTGGCCCTTTTGCCTTCACTCTGCGGTCCAGCTCACCCCAAACAATCTCGATTGGGTTCAGGTCTAGTGACTGTGGAGGCTAGGTTATCTGGCGTAGCACCCCATCACTCTCCATCTTGGTCAAATAGCCCTTACACAGCCTGGAGGTGTGTTTGGGGTCATTGTCCTGTTGAAAAATAAGTGATGGTCCAACTAAACGCAAACCGGATGAAAAAGCATGCCGCTGCAAGATGCTGTGGTAGCCATACTGGTTCAGTATGCCTTCAATTTTGAATAAATCCCCAACAGTGTCATCAGCAAAGCACCCCCACACCATCACACCTCCTCCTCCATGCTTCACGGTGGAAACCAGGCATGTAGAGTCCATCCGTTCACCTTTTCTGCGTCGCACAAAGACACGGTGGTTGGAACCAAAGATCTTAAATTTGGACTCATCAGAGCAAAGCACAGATTTCCACTGGTCTAATGTCCATTTCGTCTGTTCTTTAGCCCAAACAAGTCTATTCTGCTTGTTGCCTGTCCTTAGCAGTGGTTTCCTAGCAGCTATTTTACCATGAAGGCCTGCTGCACAAAGTCTCCTCTTAATAGTTGTGGAAACGATGTGTCTGCTGCTAGAACTGTGTGTGGCACTGACCTGGTCTCTAATCTGAGCTGCTGTTAACCTGCGATTTCTGAGGCTGGTGACTCGGATAAACTTATCCTCAGAAGCAGAGGTGACTCTTGGTCTTCCTTTCCTGGGGCGGTCCTCATGTGAGCCAGTTTCTTTGTAGCACTTGATGGTTTTTGCAACTGCACTTGGGGACACTTTCAAAGTTTTCCCAATTTTTCGCACTGACTGACCTTCATTTCTTAAAGTAATGATGGCAACTCGTTTTTCTCTACTTAGCTGCTTTTTTCTTGCCATAATACAAATTCTAACAGTCTATTCAGTAGGATTATCAGCTGTGTATCCACCAGACTTCTGCACAACACAACTGATGGTCCCAACCACAATCATAAGGCAAGAAATCCCACTTATTAAACCTGACAGGGCACACCTGTGAAGTGAAAACCATTGTTGGAAGACCATTTCCAGTGATAACCTCTTGAAGCTCATCAAGAGAATGCCAAGAGTGTGTAAAGCAGTCATCAAAGCAAAAGGTGGCTACTTTGAAGAACCTGGAATATAAGACATATTTTCAGTTGTTTCACACTTTTTGTTAAGTATATAATTCCACATGTGTTAATTCATAGTTTTGATGCCTTCAGTGTGAATGGACAATTTTCATAGTCATGAAAATACAGAAAAATCTTTAAATGAGAAGGTGTTTCCAAACTTTTGGTCTGTACTGTATATATATGTGCTTAATAAATATATATATATATATAAACACAAGTCTATATCTATGTGCTCATATATACAGTGGGGAAAATAAGTATTTGATACATTGCTGATTTTGCAAGTTTTCCCACCTACAAAGAATGAAGAGGTCTGTAATTTTTATCGCGGGTACACTTCAACTGTGAGAGACAGAATATAAAAAGTAATCTAGAAAATCAGACTGTATGATTTTTACATTTTTACATAATTAATTTGTATATTATTGCTTGAAATAAGTATTTGATATAATAGAAAAACTGAACTATGTGTATGTAGCATCCACAGTTATAAATCCCGGCAGCACAGACAAAAGTTAATAAGTGTAAAGATTGGCAATTGCCCAATGAATGAGCAAAATGCTGCTCATTCATCGGGTGATTGGATTGTTTATGGCAGAACCAAAATCATTATTCTCAGCAGCACATCACTAGTAATTGTTCATCACTGTTCATCATGCGCTCATCATTGTTAGTCAGCCTGTCTAAAGACGCCAAAATCAAGCACAGAACGACTTGACAATTGCACTCGCTTAACGGCCTGAACTCTGTGCATGTAAATGCAACTGAAATGTTTCTGTGTGATGGTACAATATATGAGCGTTTGGTGCCCCACTTTAAACTTTTGCCCAGGGCCCCACTTTGGCTAAAACCGGCCCTGGATGTGGGGGGAACAGGATTGGAAGATATGTCGCCTGCAGTGAGGAGAAGCAGAGAGAGGTAGAGCAGGTGGGAGAAGGAGAGTGACTGTTTTTTCATGTTTTAGTAGGATAGATCTGAGGTTGAAGAGCAGTATGGCAGATGAGGACAGGTGTGGAGATAAGAGGGAAGGAGAGATAATTATTTGGTTAGAGGGTGCTGAGGTTTGGGGATAGCGAAGGAGACTGAGGATTAGTGGAGCCAAAACTGTGAGCATATGTAAGCATGTTGAAGGAGTAGGAGTAGGTTAAAAGAAAAGCTAGGTACATGTAATAAGCAGTGCTTACTGTTCCCTTCTGGTTTATTCCTGGTATACAGTGGGTACGGAAAGTATTCAGACCCCTTTAAAATTTTCACTCTTTGTTTCATTGCAGCCATTTGGTAAATTCTAAATAGTTCATATTTTACTCATTAGAGTACACTCTGCACCCCATCTTGACTGAAAAAAACAGAAATATAGAAATTTTTGCAAATTTATTAAAAAGAAAAATTTAAATATCACATGGTCATAAGTATTCAGACCCTTTGCTCAGACACTCATATTAAAGTCACATGCTGTCCATTTCCTTGTAATCCTCCTTGAGATGGTTCTACTCCTTCATTGGAGTCCAGCTGTGTTTAATTAACTGATAAGACTTGATTTGTAAAGGCACACCCCTGTCTATATAAGACCTAACAGCTCACAGTGCTTGTCAGACCAAATGAGAATCAAAGGAACTGCCCAAGGAGCTCAGAGACAAAATTGTGGCAAGGCACAGATCTGGCCAAGGTTACAAAAGAATTTCTGTATTACTCAATGTTCCTAAGGGCACAGTGGCCTCCATAATCCTTAAATGGAAGAAGTTTGGGACCACCAGAAGTCTTCCTAGACCTGGCCATCCAGCCAAACTGAGCAATCATGGGAGAAGAGACTTGGTGAGAGAGGTAAAGAAGAACCCCAAGATCACTGTGGCTGAGCTCCAGAGATGCAGTAGGGAGATGGGAGAAAGTTCCATAAAGTCAACTATCACTGCAGTCCTCCACCAGTCAAGGACTCCCAGACTATGAGAAATAAGATTCTCTGGTTTGATGAGATGAAGATAGAACTTTTTGGTGATAATTCTAAGCAGTATTTGTGGAGAAAACCAGGCACTGCTCATTACCTGCCCAATACAATCCCAACAGTGAAACATGGTGGTGGCAGCATTGCTATGGGGGTGTTTTTCAGCTGCAGGGACAGGATGACTGGTTGCAATTGAAGGAAACATGAATGTGGCCAAGTACAGAGATATCCTGGATGAAAACCTCTTCCAGAGTGCTCTTGACCTCAGACTTGGCCAAAGGTTCACCTTCCAACAAGACAATGACCCTAAGCACACAGCTAAAATAACAAAGGAGGGGTTTGAGAACCACTCTGTGACCATTCTTGACTAGCCCAGTCAGAGCCCTAACCTAAACCCAATTGAGCGTCTCTGGAAAGACCTGAAAATGGCTGTCCACCAACGTTCAGCATCCAACCTGACGGAACTTGAGAGGATCTGCAAGGAAGAATGGCAGAGGATCCCCAAATCCAGGAGTGAAAAACTTGTTGCACCATTCCGAAGAAGACTCATGGCTGTACTAATTCAAAAGGGTGCTTCTACTCAGTACTGAGCAAAGATTCTGAATACTTATGACCATGTGATATTTCAGTTTTTCTTTTTTAATAAACTTGCAAAAATGTCTACATTTCTGTTTTTTTCAGTCAAGATGGTGTGCAGAGTGTACTTTAATGAGTAAAATATGAACTATTTAGAATTTACCAAATGGCTGCAATGAAACAAAGAGTGAAAAATGTAAAGGGGTCTGAATACTTTCCGTACCCACTGTATTACTGCAGCACACTTACAGAGCAACACAGAATTCGTCACCAGACCTGTATCTACACATGTAAACCTACATAAGAGATATCACTAAAGAGAAGTGTGTTGTACCCCTAAGAAGATATCAAAACCAAAAAGAAGGGAATCCTAGTCAAATACCGCTCAATATATATAATGTTAATAAATATGGAGGAGACGGAGACCCAAACGAAAACAAAGGTTTGTTAAATATATAAACCATTTTATTGTACATCAATTATAAATATAATACCAATAATACAACAATACAAGGTAAGGGGGAGAAGTACAATTAAAAAACAGGGAGGATGGAAACAATCCCTGAATATAAGGATAGAACCAGATAATGAGGAGCTCCTGTGAGATGAAAAATGCTCTAGAGTTCTAGGGGCAAACACAATTAAGGTGGGCTAGTAATTACTGCAAACTGCGAGACTAAGAAATATGATGAATAGTCTATAAAAAACAGGAAAAAATATGAATATACCTGCAAAAGAAGTATACTAACAAGTAGAATATGCAAGCATATAATCCGGTATAATTAAATAAATTAAATACTAAAACCTCACAGCTAACTGACAATTATATAAGGTATAAATATCAGAGAGTTTAGCTGATCAATTGTGAGTGGCCGTAGTTTTAATAAGAACCCGGAAAAAAGGCTCGATGTTTATAATACGTTTTAACAGTACGCAAAATATAGGTGAAGCAACCCTGATGTTCTACAGCACTAGTGTCTTATAAGTGGCGTGCATTGCAGTCAGTTAAATAAATACATAGTAGAGAGCAGGAAGGCAAAACTTTAAACTTTGCCTGTATAATACCCCTGCAATATCTATATAATAATCAGAAGTTGGTCAAAAGACGAGATGGCCGCAGTAGATGCTAATCCCCAATATGGGGTGCAGGTGAAAATAATGAAGCCAATTAACCCTGGTAGATATAATCATAACAAGAGCATAAAGAGATAAACATATGATGGTATCAGGAGAGCCCGAAGATAATCAGTCATAAAGTATGTGCACCAGTACCATGTCTCACGAGAAGCACAGGAGCATCCAGATGGTGTGTGTGAGCCTCGACATGCATTTCACCAACTGCGGCCTCGTCAGGCTCTCCGGACACCGTCATATGTTTATGTCCTTATGCTTTTGTTATGATTATATCTAGCAGTGTTGCTAGATATAATGCTATGATTTAACAAAAAAAAAAACCTGGCCTCCTCCACCCCTTAATAGCCAGCCATCACACACCTTATTTCCCCCGTCGCCCAGTACAGCTCAATGAGTTGTTATGGAGGAGGGGGAAAAGTGTAACTATAGTCACAGGTAAATGTAATTATTTTACATAGCACAGCAATACAGCTTTAAATGCTATGATTTTAAAAAAAAATCTGGCCTTCTTCCACCCCTTAATAGCCAGCCATCACACACCTTATTTCTCCGTCGCCCAGGACAGCTCAATGAGTTGATATAGAGGAGGGGGAAAAGTGTAACTATAGTCACCAGTAGTCACCGGTAAATATAATTTTTTTTACATAGCAATGCAATATAGCTTTAAATGCTATGATTTAAAAAAAAAAAAAACTGGCCTCCTTCCACCCCTTAATAGCCAGCCATCACACACCTTATTTCCCCGTCGCCCAGGACAGCTCAATGAGTTGTTATAGAGGAGGGGGAAAAGTGTAACTATAGTCACCGGTAGCCACCGGTAAATATAATTATTTCACACAGCAAAGCAATATAGCTTTAAATGCTATGATTTAAAAAAAAAAAAAAAAAAAACTGGCCTCCTTCCACCCCTTAATAGCCAGCCATCTCACACCTTATTTCTCCGTCGCCCAGGACAGCTCAATGAGTTGATATAGAGGAGGGGGAAAAGTGTAACTATAGTCACCAGTAGTCACCGGTAAATATAATTTTTTTTACATAGCAATGCAATATAGCTTTAAATGCTATGATTTAAAAAAAAAAAAAAACTGGCCTCCTTCCACCCCTTAATAGCCAGCCATCACACACCTTATTTCCCCGTCGCCCAGGACAGCTCAATGAGTTGTTATAGAGGAGGGGGAAAAGTGTAACTATAGTCACCGGTAGCCACCGGTAAATATAATTATTTCACACAGCAAAGCAATATAGCTTTAAATGCTATGATTAAAAAAAAAAAAAAAAAACTGGCCTCCTTCCACCCCTTAATAGCCAGCCATCTCACACCTTATTTCCCCGTCGCCCAGGACAGCTCAATGAGTTGTTATGGAGGAAGGGGAAAAGTGTAATTATAGTCACCGGTAGTCACCGGTAAATATAATTATTTTACATAGCAAAGCAATATAGCTTTAAATGCAATGATTAAAAAAAAAAAAAAAAAAAAAAAACTGGCCTCCTTCCACCCCTTAATAGCCAGCCATCTCACACCTTATTTCCCCGTCGCCCTGGACAGCTCAATGAGTTGTTATGGAGGAGGGGGAAAAGTGTAACTATAGTCACCGGTAGTCACCGGTAAATATAATTATTTTACATAGCAAAGCAATATAGCTTTCAATGCTATGATTTAAAAAAACAAACCAAAAAAAAAAAACTGGCCTCCTTCCACCCCTTAATAGCCAGCCATCTCACACCTTATTTCCCCGTCGCCCAGGACAGCTCAATGAGTTGTTATGGAGGAGGGGGAAAAGTGTAACTATAGTCACCGGTAGTCACCGGTAAATATAATTATTTTACATAGCAAAGCAATATAGCTTTAAATGCTATGATTTATAAAAAAAAAAAAACTGGCCTCCTTCCACCCCTTAATAGCCAGCCATCTCACACCTTATTTCCCCGTCGCCCAGGACAGCTCAATGAGTTGTTATGGAGGAAGGGGAAAATTGTAATTATAGTCACCGGTAGTCACCGGTAAATATAACTAGAATATTTTTTCTCTTATGTACTATATACATAGCGTAACACTATACATATAGTATCATAAGGCTCTTATTGTCAGGGGCATGTAGTGTGCATGGTATTCCCAGGCACACCATAATGCCACACATAAAAGTCCCTACTGGGCACTTACCTCCCTTGCCTCATCCATCTTTATGGCCATCCTTTTGAACAGGAATATCTTCTGTGTTCTTCTGGGGTCCTGATCCTGGCTTGAGTCCTGACACGCTTATTTCTTGCTTGTCCAGGTCCTGCTTGCCCTTCCGGATCTTCTTATTTTGATGTTCTTCTTGGGGTTTAGGAAGACAGCTTGCTCTGATGATATTAAAGAGCCGGTGGATGGTTTGGGGTTTTCCAGCTGATGTTGGTAAATGAAAACCCCGTGAACAAGGCCTGGTGGTCTGCTGAGAGGGCTGAGTTGTTAGCCTCTGCTGCTTCCAGAATTTGAAGATTGAATGGTCTGGAGCCGCGCTGGATGTTACTTGGCTATAAGAGAAAAAGAAAACACAAGAAGGTGATTACATAAGAACAGTATATAGTAAAGTTCAGGAAAGCTAGAGGCTCTCTACATATGTCAACCAATGATCGGCAGATTTTGTCACTATCTGCTGATCATTTAACATGTATGGGGGCTTACAATCTCACCACTGACAAATCAGCGACCTTCACTGTTATTAGTAATCTGACTAATTTGGAAAAAGTGATTAAAGCTATGTGAAACTATTCATAAATGAGTCTGTATAAAACATCTCCTCTAATACTTACTGGCACAGGAACATGTGGGGGACACATTCTAAGGGCTTCCACCGAGTCCCAGTCAATACGCTGGAAAAACCTATGGGCTCTGATGTTACCATGGACTCCGAGGCGCCTGGCAGGATCTTCCCGGAGGAGCTGCAAAAGAAGAAAAAAAAATGTTTATATTTATATAACAGCTTCATAAATAAAATTTAACTAAAATAAATAAATATTATATATATTTATGAAAAAAAAAAGCCTAATATTAGTGTTTTTTTTCTGACATCTTCAATAATACATGACAGGTAATATATACCATCACGTCACCCCTACAAGTGTTTACGTGTTATATTGAACACGTAAACACTTGACCTAACATGAGATTCCACTCCCACCAATGGAGCTGAATATAATAGTAAATTACCGCTAACATCACAATAAATCACACAATAATATAAAAGTAATACAACTTATATCATGTACTGACCTTTTTAATGATGCTCTTCGCCTCCTTGCTGGAAGCGTTGAATAGTCCTCGATGGTATTTGGACCTGCTGGTAATCATGATGTTCAAAATGATGCCAAATGCATACCAGTCTACCCCAGCATTGTACTCCTCCGCAGCCAGCATCTCAGGAGCCATGAAGCCTGGTGTCCCAGCGTATTCGGTGGCTGTCCGGTCTCCATAGATGTTCTCAAGTGCCAGACCGAAGTCGGCAATCTTTATATGGCCCGTCGCAGCCACCAAGATGTTAGAAGGCTTGAGATCTCTGTGAAGAAGACAAATGGATTCTTATCAGTGTCCGCTGTATAATTCTCAGTATTGCTGTGTATAGTTATAGGCATCACTGGTGGTGGAGGATTAGATGTATTTCTAGTTACCGGTGGATGATGCCCTTAGAATGCAGGTGTTGAATTCCACACACAAGTTCTGCGGCGTAGAATCTGGCCGAAAGAAAAGAGGAGAAAATAGTTTTTAGTGAATCAGAAACTCAGAAATATATATTGCCCAAAAGACTAGACAGGCAGGACTTATCAGGATTTTATATTTCTGGTTATTATATACAAGTATTTATATTATTATAATGGTCTAGAAGGGCAGTCGCACATATCGTATTGATTATAAGGCACCTGGACCTGCTCATCCTAAGTATAGGACATCAATGTTAAAGTAGTGGATAACCTCTTTAAGTTCCTTCTTGCCTATAGGGATACACAATTGCTACTATTACAATGTATATTCATATGGTGTTAAAGGATTATCCAGGATCAGAAAAACATGGTGTCTTTCTTTAAAAAATAACGCCACATGACTAATGTGAATGAGGATGAACTGCGATGCCTCACACAACCTGTGGACAGGTGCGGTGCTATTTTTGGAAATAAAAATTAGAGCTGTATTTTTCTAAGTGTTTCCCTAATAACATCCCTGTGAATGGGAGATATGAATTTACGTGAACGTTAGGGCTAACAATCGAATCAATCTAGTCAGTCTCATTTAGAAAATACATAGCTGTATGGCTTAGACTGTGAATACTGTACCGTGCACTGGGGATGTCAAGACACCCCTTCCTCATCAGGAGATGGTGGAATTCGCCACAGGTGACATACTCCATCCCAAGAAGCACAAGCTCCTGTCAGACAAGACGTAGAAATCAGTCGTATGATAAAGTCATTGTAGCAGTCATACATTTACTAACACTCAATAATCAGTGATTTCTTCTGCGATTTCTTCTGTGATTAATCTCTGTTCCACTTACTCGTGGAGATATAGTTACATAATAATAGCAGTAATGATACTTTCTTCTTTTACTATGTGTTTATTAGTTATTCTAAGTATATACATATAGAAGATATATCTACATATGTAGAATGTGATGTGCTAAATGTACAGCATTACTTTTCACTGTAATGTTGCCTTCTGCATTTCTCACCATTATGAAGTACTCATTAAGAATGACATCCATAGGGGTGGACAAATGACTTCAGATATTGGGAGCCAGTTGAACCACTCCAAGACTTTCCATAGACTTCAATAGAGAAACCCCAAAAGTTAACCGTCAGCATCATATTTCTAGGCACATTGCCTGGTTCCCAGGGTTTGTCCAGTGTTCCCACAGTAGGTGACAGCTACACATACAAGGAGCAGGACATGAAAATGTTTCCAATGCTGAAATGTTAACAAACACCAGATATAAACGTGGACATATCCTGTGCATATAGATGAGTGCACTTTATTCTTTATCCAATATTAATGAACAGGTCACAATTTTACCTTGGTCTGAAAGGCGAATGTGCCATGAAGAAGGAAGGGGCTGCCAGATGCAAGTTGTAACACACGCCGCTCCACCAACGCGCGCTCCTCTCCTTCAGCTAGCAGGTTCCTCTTTGTGATGACTTTTACAGCAAATTGCTGGCGGGTATATCTATCTTCCGCCAGCACCACCTAGAAAAAAATGGTCATTAGTTGATGATCTTCATTAAAGGTGTTGTCTGGCCTTGGGGTACAAGTCTGCAGACACTTTATGTGAGTGTAGACTCATGAGGATTCTCCAGTGTTGGGAGCGGATGGTCATTTATCCGGCCTCACTCGATTCCCTTGTATTGAGCGAGCCTGTGTAAGGGGGTGTTGACTGGACCGTCGCATTCATACCCCTGAAGACACCAATCGTGTTGTATTGTAGTGTAAACGATGTCCTGCAGTTTTCAGTATATATGGTGTAATTACATAGTTACAGTATGTCATATTATGTGAATTGTAATATAGAGTGTGATATGGTCATATGTATAATGTATAGTGTACAGCATAGGATTGCGCAAGATAAGACATAGTTTAGGACTTAGGAGTTGACATAGGTAGGATGAGAATAGTGTAAGAAAGTGTTCATATTTAGGACTAGCTCATAGTGGGAGGGAAAAGTGCCAGTTAAAGGAGACTGCTTCCTGTTTGTAGAGCGTTCGTGAGTGATATAAGATCAAATTCAAGGGCAGTTGGGGCTGATATCAAGAGTGAGTACATATTGTTCTGGGTGATATGAGGCCTTACAAAAATTCACTGCAGACATTCCTGCAATGTCCGGAGATCAGGGCTCGATTCAGGTGCTATGGCAAGCACCTCACCCCTTTACATACAGAGGAAGATGGACGTGCAATTGTGTATGGGAAATGTAACAGATCTCGGGTGTATTGTGGAACTCAACTGGGAAATCCTGGGGCTGACAGGATCAGTGAACGTAGGGATAGTCCAGTTAGAACGTAAATAAATGCTGAAAATGTTCTGTACTATGGAAATAAGAAATGGAGAATGTTGTGCCCGATACTGTGTATTACAATCTGATGCAATTGAACTGTCGAGTAAACTTCTGTGTGTTGAAACGAACTGAGTGTTCCCTAATCTATGTGCGGCAGCTCCTTAAGTTGAAGACCTGGAGACAGCTGGGGCCTGTGGCCTACAAGTGAGTGTAACGCACCCTACACGCAACAGCACATTTGAACTGGCACACAATTTTTCTGTAAAGTGCCAGGGCGACATGGACAGCTGCACATGTCTCGTCGGCACATGACCACATGTATGCAAATTGCATACCTGCAGTTATGCTCCTGCCCATTCCTGGCACCGGCACTGGAGAACCTCAACAGCACACACACTGCACACTGTGAGGACTCACAAGTCTGTAGTCACATAGTTACTGCAGACTTGTACCCTAAGGCCGAACAACTCATTGAAATAAGTGTGGAGGGGAGCAGGAAAGTGACACCATTGCTATTTCTTTAATAATTATTTTATATTTCTACAGTTTCTTACTAGCTTACATACAGGAGATCTAATAGCTATAAACATGGGCACTAGGAAATAACCCCACTAGAATTACCCATTAAAGCTAGGAGGTTAAAGGATTACTTCAGTCTTAGCCATGCATGATTGAGACAGGAATAACTACAACTCCAGAGCTGGTTGGCATTATTCCTGTGTCAGCCATGAAAAGCTGAGATGAGAATCAATATAAACAGACTGTGTTGGGGTGCAGAGCTCAGCTGTACATAGATGCTGGCATCAAAGACCATGCTGCAAATGTATGCCTATCTATACTAGGGTTATTTTGTGCAGCATATATACTTTATCACATTTGGCGTCTATTACACTTTATATGTGTGTAGGAATTATTTCCACCCAACATACCTTTTTCTAATAGCCTATTATGTATACATTACTTAATATTGCTGCATATTCTTTTGTTATGCACCATGGGGTTTGCCTGTGTTTTTAGCCTTATCTGATTTTCTCTTTTTTCATCAGATTTTATCATGTGTCTAAATTGTACTAATAAAATATATACCTTTTATGCTACCTTGGCTATTGCTCATAGTTTTTTGTATAGGTTATTTCAAGATCGATAAAGATTTAAGCAAAACAAAAGATCATTTTACCCTATGAAAGACCACTTTGCTTGTTTGTCGGGCGAACGTCAGCCTGTTTCTACTGGTTTCCGATAACTGCGCAGTGTGAATGCACCTTAATCTGCAGCACAGACCTGAGACTACATTTGCAGACACTTTGTCCTGATCCTAAACTCCTTTTCACTCCACAGCACCTCTGGTGTCAGGTTTTATGTTGCAGTGATGCCAGGAGTTAGGCTATGTGCCCACGATGCAGAAATGAAGCAGAAAATTTCTGCAGCATTTCTGCATCTCCCTGGCAGAAAAAACGCATGCAGATTGTACATGCAGATTGTGCATGCTTTTTTCCTGCAGAATACATGCGGATCCACATGCGGATTCACATGCGTTTCCGCATGCAGATTGACAAGCGCTTTCCAGGCGATAGCATCACTTGGAAAGTGCTTGACAACTAGGTCACACTGTATAAATCCATGCAAACAGCATGGATTTATACAGTGTGAAACGTAAAAATAAAATAAAATAAAGCTATACTCACCCCCGATGCCCCGGCGTGGCTGCAGCGCTCCTTCCTGTCTAGTTCCCGGCTGCCGGCATATCGTGAGACAGAGCGGTGAAGGGCCTGCGGTCACATGACTGTGACGTCACCGAAGGTCCTTCAGCGATGCCGGCATGCAGAGAAGCCTTCGGAAAGGTGAGTATTAACTTTATTTATTATTTTATTCTTTTTTTTACAGGAACAATGGTACCCAGGTCTGGATGAGAGTCTTCTCTCCTCCTGAACTGGGTACCATCCGTACATAGAGACGCATAGAATTCACTTGTAGAAATGTACAGACGCGCATTCTATGCGTCTCAATGCAAGTCAATAGCGGGGCTTCCGCTGCGCTTCCGCAAAATTAAATGACATGCTGCAGATTTTTGTACGCAGCATAAACGCTGCGGAAAAATCCGCAGCATGTGCATAGAACATGCGGAATCCCCTTGGGGACCATGGGGTGCGGATTACCTAGTGTTTCACAAGCGTTTCCGCTGCGGAAATTCCGCATCATAAACGCTTGAAAAACGCTACGTGGGCACCCAGCCTTATAAGAATTGCAGAAAACACGAGAGGTGAATATATTGTGAAGAGTATGCTTTGGGATATTTGCTGGCTTCTCTGGTAATCAAGGAGCTCTCTCCTTTTCCCAGGAATGTCCTAAAAAATCAGAGAGTTGTCTGTAATAGTATTAGGAGGCTTGTCCTCAATTCGATTTTTGTCCTAACTTCAGGGAGTAGTATGATTAAAAAAATAAAACGATACTACCCTGATAAATCCTTTGCTATTCCAGAGCCTGGCACAGTAGTCCAAACCTGCACTTGTTTACCTTGCTGCAGACAATCACTGGTCTCATTGAGGATGTCTCTATTTATTGGACAAAACCATTGAGACGAGTCATTGGTTAGCAATCAGGAGAATGTATGAGACGTCACCACTGCTGACACGGAATTTTTTGAATTATTACTTTTTAACTGTGGACAATATCTTTAATAAATGTCATTCTCAGTACACACACATATATTTACTCATACTTATGTAGCTACGTACATGCAGATGTACAATGTAGTGCCTTGAAAAAGTATTCACATCCTGTGAACTTTTCCACATTTTTTCAAGTTACATGCAAAAACTTAAATGTATTTTATTGGAATTTTATGTGATATACCAACACAGAGTACAAGTATTTGTGAAGTGTAAAGGAAATGATACATGTTTTTCTGAATATTTTAAAAATGTAAATCTGAAAATTGTGACGTGCATTTGTATTCAGCCCCTCTGAGTCAACACTTTGTAGGACCACCTTTTGCTGCAATTACTGCTGCAAGGTATTTTTCTACCAGCTTTGCACTATAGGTTGAAATTTTTGCCCACTCTTCTTTGCAAACTAGCTGTGAGATTGGATAGAGAGCGTTTGTGAACAACAATTTTTAAGCCTTGCCACAAATTCTCAATGAGATTTATGTCTGGACTTTAACTGGGCTATATAAACACACGAGTATGTTTTTATTTAAACCATCTTATTGTAGCTCTGGAAGTATGTTTAGAGTCGTTGTCCTGCGGGAAGGTGAACCTTCATCTCTGTTTCAAGTTTTTCCAGCCTCTAACAGGTTTTTCCTACAAGATTGTCTTGTATTTAGCTCCATCCATCTTCTAATCAACTCTGACGAGCGTCCCTGTTAAAGAAAAGCATCCCCACAGCATGATGATTCCACCACCATGTTTGACGGTGGGGATGGTGTTTTCAGGGTGATCTGCAGTGTTAGTTTTCCTCCACACTTAGTGTTTTTCATTTAGCAAAAAATTTAAATTATTGGTCTCATCTGACCAGAGCACATTCTTCCACATTCTATGTGGGTGACACAGCTAGCATGGATAAAGGTGGATGAAAGTGCTCTGGTCACATATTTGCATGTAGAGTTTCTACGGCAGCTGTCACTTCTGCATGATGTTGTCTATACAGGTGTCTGGCCCACACTTGCACAGCCAACAGGATCGTGCACCTGTATTGAAAAATAGATGTTGTTATCTGCTGGCCATCCAAGTTTCCAAGGTGCAGGCATGTGGGGAAAACAGCAGCACCTGCAACTTCCTAGTGCAGAAGTTAGAGGCACCAGAAAAATACTTTAACCCACTGTAGACTATCAGAAAACACTATTACACATATATAGGTAGCAACACATTTGGAAACCGCCCTGCATCTGCCTTTGTCAGAAACACCTGAATTTGGGGATCTAAGATGGTTATTAACAGTGTTATTCTCTACTTCATTCATGATCTTATATTGTATAGCAAACAATATACAATCTGGGCTCATAATGTTATAGGTTCTTACCTTTCCAAAACTCCCCCGGCCAAGCACTTGATGAAAATCTAGTCTCTTGATGTTGTCAGAGATTGTGCTGCCGGGGAGAGATGGCCGCACACCACTGTCTCCTAAAATGGCAAACAGAAATAAGACGAGAAATTAGAAAAAGAATTTACTGTCCATGTATAAAGTGTTGGTTATTTTGTAACCTTAGCAGAGAATTCAGTTTTGGTCAGCATTGGAGTATTCATCTTTGTAAACATATTGCTTTATGCTGTTAATTGAAAAACAGACTATAATTTACTATTCAGTTTAGCACAAAGGGTTAATTATGTTATTACAAAATGGAGAATCAGTATCATTTATGTGCGGAATAATACTGGTAGCACAGTGATTGTCCTATATTAAGTGTACTGCCTTAGAAAACAATTACAGCTCAACGCTAATATTGTCCTGCAACAGTGTTAAAGGGCCCCTTCCCCTGGGACTGAGAAGTGGGTATACGTTTCGCATGTATAGGCACTCTACCTGAAGCCCTCCATTAGCTCCCCGATGCCTCCTCTGCTGGGATAGGCGTTCCTTTCCTCCTGCTTCCAAGATGACGGTCATAGCAGCATGGAGTACACTGGTAAATCTAAACCTCACCTCTCCTGCCTTTCCTTTCCCATCCCACAGCACAGAAAAGACAGGGAAGATGTGGTTTAGACTTACCAAACTGGTGGCCATCTTGGAGGTAGTAGGAACAGAACACAGATCTAAGCAATGGAGGTAGCGGGAGGCAAAAGAAGGGCGTCAGGAAGGATGACTGTATATTTACAAAGTGTAGTAACTTTTCAGTCTCAGGGTATAAGGTTGCTTTAATATACATTTTTTCCTATACTCAGTCACTAAGTTGCAAAGAGGGGAATTTATTAAATATACATAAAAAAACAAATACATTTTAATCAGATTGATTCTTCCTTGTTCCTCCATATTTTTGCCATTCTGCTAAAACGACTCAACACCGGTATGACATTCACTTCTATATAGTCCACCATCTTATGTGATATATTTAATGCCAAATATTTCAAACTGTTGCCCTCTTGGATAATAAGTATATCACCATCTGTAATTTGGAAATTCTTGTCCAATAATGATATCTGGCTTATTCCAATTAATCTTCAATCCAGAAAAAATACCAAATCCATTCACCAATGTAATATCTGTCCTTAGATCTTCCTTTACATTTATTAAAATAATAACAAATCACCTGTGTACATCGCTAATATTTCCTCCTGAGTCCAAAACTGAGAACCCCTTATTCCTTTACAACCTTAGGCTGTGTGCCCACAATGCGTTTTTAATGCGTTTCCGCAGCGTTTTTATAGCTGCTGAAACGCATTAAAAACGCATGGTAGAAGGGCAGCAATGTTCCCCAATGATAATCCGCATGTGCTGTGCACATGCTGCGAAAATTTCCGCTGCGGAAAAAACCGCAGCGCTACCAATTATTTTGCAGAAGTGCTGCGTCTTCGCCGCCATTGACTTGCTTTAGATCACATGGATTACGCATCACTGTATATGTAGATGCGTAATCCACGCGTTCCAATGTGCAGATGGTACCCGGGTGTAGATGAGAGGAGAGTCTCCTCCACACCCAGGTACCATTAAAAAATCTGTAAAAAAAGAATAAAATAAAAAATAACTGTCTACTTACCTTCTGTCGGCCCGCGCTGCGCTCCTACTTGCTTCCCGGCACTTTGCAATGAATTGAAGGACCTGCGCTGACGTCAGAGTCATGTGACGGGTCACGCGATGCTGACGTCGGCAGGTCTTTCAATTCACTGTTGCCGGCAAGGGAGAACGGAGTGTAAAGCAGGACACCGGGGGCCATCGGAGGGTAAGTATACATTTATTTTTTTATTTTTACCACTCTCTCGGGTCACACTATATAAATCCATGCAATTTGCATGAATTTATATAGTGTGACCTAGTTGTCACAAGCACTTTCCAAGTGATGCTAATCGCTTGGAAAGCGCTTGTCAATCCGCATGCGGAAATGTCAGTGAATAAAGCTCCATTTCCGCATGTCCCTGGCAGGAAAACGCATGTACAATCCGCATGTACAATCCGCATGTACAATCCACATGTACAATCCGCATGCGTTTTTTTCTGCCAGGGAGATGCAGAAACGCTCAGGAAAAAATCCTGAGCATTTCTGCATTGTGGGCACATAGCCTTATATATGGTCAATAAGTAGGGCAAAGAGCAGCTTGGATTAGGAAATCCATGTCTTGTGCCCATAAAAAGGACAAAAAGCTGGGACATAACCCCATGCACCTACTACTTTAGGAGGGCACCATCTAATAACTGGGATCTACCTGCCACATGTCATACAACATCATACGAATTTCAAAAAGAAAAGAAGACATGCACCTAAGCGGTGATCACCTGAAGAAATAATCACGGAATATTTGAATATAAATTACATCAATTTATTACAGTATCTCCTGACACATATATAAGAATACGCACAAAAAAAATTATTTTAAAACACCATTAAAAATAGTGAAGGAATCCACTGCTTGAGGAACCCACTACTTTAGAGACCTTCCCATATTATAATGACAGAAAATACAATAAAGTGCAGTCAAATAGATGAACTCTAACAGGCTATATAGAATATCTATGATGGTCAATATTGCACAAGCCCAAAGTATTCTATATAAATAGAGAATACACAAAAAACAATATGTATATAAAGTGCAACAACAGGTATCTGTGTGAAAATCAATATGGTGTCCCTGTATACAGGGTAATAGGTCTATAGAACAGTATAATTGTAAACTGGCGATTGCCAATAGACCCTTTCACCTCACACTGGAGATGACTACTCCATAACCACTCCATCACATACACTCAATTGTGGCCACCCGTGCTGCCCCAGCAAAAAATAATAGTAGAGCCAATTAAACAATATGATCATAGAAAGCAAATACTCAATCAAATCAGCCTGTAAATGGGAAGGTGCAAATGGGACCTCAGTGCCCAGTGCGTGTCGCCACACACGGTGGCTTCATCAGGGGCATTTAAAGTACATATCCTCGTGTCCCGGTATATATGTAGCCTAGAATCAAAATAATTACCGAGAAAATGTTTAATTTACCTGGAGAGTGCAGTTTATGAAGTCCGAATAAACCCACCTTGGACATTTTTAAAGAAACTGACTCCTGTGACTATCTTAAAAGTGGCTGAGTGAGTACCAACCCAGTCACAATTAGTGGAGAATGTGGGCAAGATTCCAGGAAAACGTGTACCTGCCACAGAGATCGATGGATGTCCTGGGTAAAGGCCGCCAGCCAGCCAGAGATGTCCGGCACCATGAAAGAGCCACTCAAACACCTGCTGCAAAGCCAACAACAGCAGCACCGGCAGCACTTGCAGAGCCAGCAGAGCCTGCAACAGCAGCACCGGGAGCAGCAACAGATGCAGCAAGAGACTAATAAACTTCTGATGCAGCAGATTCAGCAGCAACAACGGCAGATGGAACTTCTAGCGGGGAAAGTTCGCAGCAGAGAGGCCGTCCCTCCCTCAACTCCAGGTAATGATTCACACGTCAGGAAGACGGTAAGAAGAGCATTGCAAAAGATTACTCCGGGTGATGACGTCGAGGTCCTAACGTTCTTTGGGAGGGTGGCGGAGCGGGAGAGATTGCCTCCAGAGCAGTGGGCGGAGGTGCTGGTGCCATATTTAATGGGCCAGCCTCAGAAAGCCCATTATGACTTGTTTGGCCCTGCAGGACGCAAAGGAGTGCGCCAAATTAAAAACAGAAATTTTGGCGCGCTTGGGAGTGACTCTGACTGTTAGGGTGCAACGGGTGCACCACTGGGCCTATTGCAGTGACAAACCTCCCAGGTCCCAAATGTTCGACCTCCTACACTTGGTTCAAAGTGGTTGTAACCTCAATCTTCCTCCCCAGTACAGATGGTGGAAAAGGTCATCATGGACAGGTTCATCCACTCCCTTCCAAAGTCGGTGCAAGCCTGGGTTGCCCAGGGAGATCCCCGTAAAAGCTGCTGAGTGAGTATCAACCCCCTTAAAGGAGTTTATACAAAATTTCTCCATTGCCAAAAACCATATCAATAGGGAATCAGGATTGCTAAGTCTTAGAGTAACATGAATCCTGATAATCCTTGGGATTAATAAGCCTCTTCCCCAAAAAATTCTTCCAGAGGATTGGAAAAGATGTTGTATCACTAGACTTTGACGCACGTCTACATGATTTTCTATTACAGGTAAAGTCAATTACAGTATTAAAATCTCCTACAATCAAAATCGGATATTGCAAGTTTTCACTTTCTTCATAGTGAAGCTCAGATTTATATGGGAGAGGAATACAGGTGTTTGCAATTTCTAACCTTATGTTGTTAATTTTACATTTCAACAGTTTATATATATATATATATATATATATATATATTTATATATATATATATCTTACTTCTACCCTGTGTAATACATACTTATATTTACACCCCTTTGAACAAGGATAAAGACCCTCGTGAGTAGATATTATGTACAGCATGATATACATGTACTTGACAACCCACTTTTAGCTACTTTCTTGAATCACTATCTGAATGTGTCTTTTGAAGACATATCAGAGACATCAGATCTCTTCTCATCCAAGCAAAGAAATACCATTTCAACTTATCTTAAACCCTTCTAACATTAAATTAGATAACTTTCACCATATTAAAATAATAATTAAGTTAAAATATCCCTCCTCTTCTGATACCTCCCCCACTCCACCTTCCACTTCACCCCTTCAAACCATCTCCCACTCTTAGCTCCCCAACTACACGTTAGGCCGGGTCACACAAGTGTTGATTCTCTCATGTGAGAGAATTGGATCATTTATGCTAATGACACTAGGCTCAAGCTCTGACCAGAGTTTGAGCCGAGTGTCAGTTTACTGGGATCCGTTTCTCTTGTTTGAGACAATCATATTACAGGTGCGGAGAAGATGGAGAACTTCGTTTCTCCAACTTTTCCATCGTCTGTGTCTGCATAAATCAAACTGCACTGGGATGAAATCCAAGTCTGGGCCAAGGTTTTACACGCACCCATAGACTTGTATGGGTGCATGTGATCCGATTTGCTGAGCCACTCTCAGCGTGCTGCAATTGTTTTCCCATGCCGAATCGTCATGAGCAAAAACATTTCAGATCTGCACTGCCCCATAGTATAATATTGGGCTGAGTGCTGTCTGATAAAACATCAGAGAGCACTCTACTATGTCATACAGCAGTGTGAACGAGTTCTTAGAGAACTCCTCAACCAGACATCCACCCACCCTCCAACTAACCTGCCTTAAATAAATGAATCTTCCATAATCAATTGTAAGGGAGAATATCTCTCTATTTACATCTCAAAAACCCTTAGATTAGCCACTGACACAGAATTTAAGAAAACAAATAGTAAGATATTGTATGGTAATTCAATAGTGTATTAAATAATGTTTAAGTGCATTTATAAAATGACCCTAAAAATTCTTTATTAGATGTAGATATTTGAGTCTTAAAAGAAGTAGTAATAAGATCTTATTAATACGTATTTTGTCTCAAACTCTGTTTGCAGTTATGAGGAAATGGAAGGTAAAAGAACAACCTGAATTAAATTAATTGATAAGCGAAAAAAGAGAAAGTGGTCTACGATAATAAAAATCAGACAACTGTTTATGAGCATATCTGGGAAGAATGGACAGGTGTAGAGCAATGCTAGTTATGGGGTGAAGGGTTTTCCTTGTATCCTCCCCTTCAGTTTGGGGGTGCAGGTGGGGTTTGTTTTGATTCAAGGGAGGAGGGATGATGGAATAATATGGAAGGGTTAATATTTGTTCCATTTTGTTTTTCTTAAACAGATGATTGAAGCGTATGGATATTTATTGTATATGAGAGAATATAAATAAATGTTATATGTGAAGTACTATAACTGCATTAAAATAAATGAGATTATTGCAACATATTACTATTTAATAAACTATTTGTAATCTTTAAGAAAAAAAAATAGCAAGGAGGGGAATTTTATATGCATTTGTTGGAAATGTGTTTTTTGAGTATAAATGGTGCAAGATAAAAGATCTTCACCCTGAGGTTTCTGCCCCCATAATCAGTGCAGGAGAGCAAATGCTATGCAAAACCATGAATCTGCAACAACAGTAGTGGATTTTCTGTTTCCCATTTTGCTACAATGAATAATAATGGTACATACCCTCAAAATGGTACTTACCACACTAAAGAAATAGAGGCTACATACACATGCATCTCACTAAATTAGAATATTATCAAAAAGTTTATTTATTTCAGTTATTCAATACAAAAAGTGAAACACATATTATATAGAGTCATTACAAGCAGAGTGATCTATTTCAAGTGTTTATTTCTGTTAATGTAGATGATTATGGCTAACAGCCAATGAAAACACAAGCGTCATTATCTCAGTAAATTAGAATACTTTATAACAACAGCTTGAAAAATGTTTTTAAAATCTGAAATGTTGGCCTACTGAAATGTATGTTCAGTAAATGCACTCAATACTTGGTCGGGCTCCTCGTGCATCAATTACTGCATCAATGTGGCAATGTGGCATGGAGGCGATCAGCCTGTGGCACTGCTGAGGTGTTATGGAAGCCCAGGTTGCTTTGATAGCAGCCTTCAGCTCGTCTGCATTGTTGGGTCTGGTGTCTCTCATCTTCCTCTAGACAATACCCCATAGATTCTCTATAATAGATTCTCTATGGGGTTAAGGTCAGGCGAGTTTACTGGCCAATCAAGCACAGTGATACTGTTGGTTTTAAACCAGGTATTGGTACTTTTGGCAGTGTGAACAGGTGCCAAGTCCTGCTGGAGAATGACATTTCCATCTCCAAAAAGCTTGTTAGCAGAGGGAAGCATGAAGTGCTCTAAAATTTCCTGGTAGACGGCTGGGCTGACTTTGGCCTGGAATAAACACAATGGACCTACACCAGCAGATGACATGACTCCCCAAACCATCACTGATTGTGGAAACTTCACACTAGACCTCAAGCAGCTTGGATTGTGGCCTCTCCACTCTTCCTCCAGACTCTGGGACCTTGATTTCCAAATGAAAATTGGAACTCTGGGACCTTGTGGGGTGTGTCAATGACTGCCTTCTGGACATCTGTCAAGTCAGAAGTCTTCCCCATGATTGTGGAGCCTACTGAAACAGACTAAGGGACTTTTTAAATGCTTAGGAAGCCTTTGGAGGTGTTTTTTGTTAATTATTCTAATTTACTGAGACAATGACTTTTGTGTTTTCATTGGCTGTAAGCCATAGTCATCAACATTAACAGAAATAAACACTTGAAATAGAAAGGGTGCTTCTACTCAATACTGAGCCAAGGGTCTGAATTCTTATGACCATGTGATATTTCAAGGTTTTTTTTTAATAAATTTGCAAAAATTTCTACATTTCTGTTTTTTTTCAGTCAAGATGGGATGCAGAGTGTACGTTAATGAGAAAAAAAATGAAATTTTTAGAATTTACCAAATGGCTGCAATGAAACAAAGAGTGAAAAATTTAAAGGGGTCTGAATACTTTCTGTACCCACTGTATGCCCACATACTGTCCCTCTCCAAAATATTCCCCTGTACATTGCCCGATTGAATGAAGGAACCCCC
Source organism: Phyllobates terribilis (assembly GCF_046119375.1). NCBI lineage: Eukaryota > Metazoa > Chordata > Amphibia > Anura > Dendrobatidae > Phyllobates > Phyllobates terribilis. The sequence goes on from NW_027363081.1 coordinate 770,354, forward strand.
ACCACAATTGTGCCCCCTTTGACAATTGTCACCCTCATTATGTGCCCTCACTGTAACATTAGCCCCTTCCTTCCTCATCCACAATGATATAATTAATTTAATCTTTGGCTCCTTGACTTACTATTGGCTGTGCCATCTCTTCTCCTCTGAGGTGTTTGGGTGCCGACAATAGTGTGATGACGTCAGCAGCGTGCCGAGCAGCAGCATGTCGAGGCTGGGACTGACGAGCGCTGTTTTACCCTAGTCCCGATGACAGTGTTCAAATATGTTTGCGTCTGAAACATTTGAATATAAGAAGATGGGAGCTCCATATCCTGGACGGCTCCATGGGCTGCAGCAAAACTTTGGTGGGCTGCATGCGGTACATGAGCTGTTTGTTGTGCAGGTCTGTTCTAAAACAACACTACATTGTATAACACCTGCACCAGATTGTGCAGTTACTTCAGCCCCGAGCCTACCGGCAGTCACAGTCGGACTCCCTATAGAGAAGGTAGAGAGGATTTATTACCATCTCTGGCTTTTCAATTACTGTGATAGATGTTAGAAATGCATTGGGGAAATATTGGCTCATTTTGAAGCAAGACCTAGTCCTTTCCAAATGTACTACACCAGTCCCTTCCACCACCTATAGAAGGGCGATGAACCTGAGGGACTTGCTGGTACATAGTTACCATAAAGATCCGGGACCAGAGAAAGCCTTCAGCTCAAAAGGCCCCAGATGGGGCTTCTATCCATGCAAGAACTGTGCGGCCTGTGTAAATCTGGTGCGGTGTACATCCTTCCCATCAAGTGATGGTCATAAGGAGTTTCAAATCACACAGCATACATCTTGCAATACAGAAGGCGTAATCAACCACGCCTTGTGTCCATGTGGCCTCATCTATGTGGGTCTTACTTTTCGCCAACTGAGAGTGCGTGTGAGGGAGCACGTGCAAGATATTAAGAATGCATCAGAATCTCTTGCCGATACTGTATTGAAGCCTATCCCAAGGCATTTCAAGTTAAAACATGGGTGTGATGCTAGCCTCCTCCAAATTCGGGGTATTGACCGGATATTAATTGACTGGGGGGGGGGATTGGAGAAAGACCGTTGGTGGATTATGAAAATTGATTGCATATGCCCCAAAGGCCTCAACGAGGTCCTCAGTTTTGTCCCTTTCTTGTAATGTGCTATTGTGTTTAGGTTTTACTTATGTTTTATGCTGTTTATAACTTCTCACTTTTTTATTTACATGCAGGGTATCCAGTATTTTTGTACACTCTACTGTGAGACAGATGCTGGACCACCACTCACTTGGAGGATCTTCTTCTCCCTTCCCTCCCTCCCTTTTTCTGCCCCCCTCGGGGACCGGGTGCCTGATCGTCCTTGCGGGCCAGCGCTCCACGCGTCTCCCTTTTTATGGATATGTACTCACCTTTCAGCAGCATCCCGCCCTGCTGCTCTCTCTTTTTCGGACCTGTCTATTTCCTGTGCGGTGTGCCACTAATTGATTCCATCCGCTATAAGCATTTTTTATAAAACATTTTACTCACTATTGTTATTCATCGGCTTTTACTCTTTGTTTATTGTTGCTTTAAATCTGTGATTTTGGATGCAAAAAAAGGGCACTTTAAGATGCACTTCCTGTGTCACACTGACACGTCAGTATTCCTATCACTTGTATATTTTTTATTTTATTTTTTCGATTCCTCTTGCCCATTGTGGCTTATAATTTTCTGATTTTTTTATTGTACATTTTCCATTATACTGATGTCAGTAGCTATGTTACTATATAACACATGTCTATGCTCACTCGTATGTGAAGGGCACACATACATTTGTATTGTGACATTAACTATCTCTTCATACTATTGTTATTTATTATATTTATTTTACCTGTGATTGGTCTCACTAGTAGTGATGGGCGAGCGTGGTTTGTTAACCCTTTCGGCGAGCATGCTCGGGTGCTCGCCCAGTATCTTCAGCGTGCTGAGGTGTTATGTTTGAGTTATTGTGTGTGCATGATTTGCGACTGACAGCTTTAATACATGTGAGGAAAGCCTAACAAACAGGCATTCCTCACATGTGTTAAAGCTGTCAAACAGTCGCAAATCATGCACACACAGTGACTCAAACATGATATTCAAGTACACTGAAGATGCTCGGAAAACACCCGAGCATGCTCATAAATCTCGAGTAACGAACGTGCTCGCTCATCACTACTCACTAGTGTAACACTTTCACGTAACATATGTGGTTTTTCACGTTGCTGTGATTCTGGTTGCCATTGGATGCATCCGACATCTGCACCACATGGGCTTGGTCACGAAATAATAATAAAAAATATTCACACAATTCGTGCACTCTCTGTTTATTATTGTTTCCATGTTTTCATTCACTTGTCACATCTTCATTTTTTCTTCCTTTTCCCTTTCCCTTCCCTCCCCTCTTTTTTACCACCATTAGTTTTGCACATTTATGCACAATTTATAACTTTGTTCTGTTGATACTCATGGTATTCCCATATTCTCTGTACCATATTGAGTACATATTATATTATATTGTCTCATGACTCTCTCTATATATACTCCTTTATATTTAATAATGATACTTTGGGTATTACTTGGTGGACATTATACTTTATACACATATGTTGTACATAATTCTCACAATATGATGTCTATTCCTGATTGTGTGCTTTCATATATTATTTTCCCTCTTTTATCTACATCTTTGTATCTTTGTGTATTTATATATATATATATATATATATATATATATATATATATATATATATAGTGGTCCAAAAGTAGGTGGACAGAAAATAATAACATTTATTTTGATTTATATATAAAATTATATTTACTAACACAAGCATAACATTGACAATTACATTTTATTCTGAACAATAACACAAAAGCCCTTAAATGTTATCAACGCAGGGGCTCAAACTGTTTTCCATTACAATTTGCACAGCTTTGAAGTCGCCTCTTGCGCTTCAACAAACTTTTTTGCACAAGTCTCTTTGGGTATTAATTTCTTGAAGTGCATCTCTTATGTCATTTTTCAAGTCACTGACACTTTTTGGTTTTCGACTATAAATTTTGTCCTTGAGTACTCCCCAAAAGAAAAAATCCATTGGGGTCAAGTCTGGTGAACGTACCGGCCAATCAAGTGGGCCTCTTCGGCCAATCCATTTATTAGGAAATGTTTCATCAGGATACTCGCGGATTACTCTTGAATAATGTGGAGGGGCCCCAACTTGTTGGAAATAGACTTTTTTTTTCAAAGAGTCTGTGAGGTATGAAAAGTGGAATCTGATTGGTTGCTAAGGGCAACTGAGCCAGTTTTACTTTACACCATGTTTGATAAATCTCCCCCTTCATAACCTTATTACACTTTCTGTCCACCTACTTTCGGACCACCCTGTATATATATATATATATATATATATATATATATATATATATATATATAATATAACCGGGGATGCATCCCTCTGTCTGAAGCCTCGATAGACTGCGCATGCGCGACGCACAGTCTGGCTTCAGACAGAATCATGCATCCAGCCGTTACAGGTAAGAGGAGGTGTATGGCGCCGGAGATCGCGGTATGCGTAGACACTGAACGCATACCGCGTTCTCCGGCGCCATACTTGCATACTTACCTGACCGGGAGGAGCGTTGCCACGGCACCTCTCTTCTGGCCGGAGACCGGGGGCAGGAGTGAGGCGTCGGATCGGCGCGTGCACATAGCGCTATCCTTTGCCATTTTACTGAAGACACATTTACAGTGTGTCTTCAGCAAAATGGCGCCGGACAGCGCAGTGCCCCGGCGCTGCTCTCCTCCCCCGGCCTCCGGCAGAAGAGGACGCAGCAGCGCTGGAGCACAGAGAACAAAGGTGAGTATAACTCTTTATTTTTTTTTGTATATGTGTACAGTGTGAAATGGATGAGGGGGCCACACATATCAGGATTGTGGGGTGAGGGGACCATGCATATACCAGGATTGTGGGGTGAGGGGTATCACGCATACCAGGATTGGGGATGAGGGGAGCCACGCATACCGGGATTGGGGATGAGGGGTGCCACGCATACCGGGATTGGGGATGAGGGGTGTCACGCATACCGGGATTGGGGATGAGGGGTGCCATGCATACCGGGATTGGGGATGAGGGTTGCCACGCATACCGGGATTGGGAATGAGGGGTGCCACGCATGCCGGGATTGGGGATGAGGGGTGCCACGCATACCGGGATTCGGATGAGGGGCCATGCATACCAGGATAGGGATGAGGAGTGCCATGCATGCCAGGATAGGATGGTGCGGACAGGATGGGGGCAGCACAAATACCAGGAGGGGGGCAGCACATACCACACATACCAGCATGGGAGACCATATACCAATATAAATGCTCGCCACCTGGGCATAGAACGGCTTCAATAGCTAGTAAATATATATACATAGAAAGTCATGATTAACTTACACCAGGTATGGGCCGGTAATGTTCTCCGCAATTTCTTTCTCTCCCTCTAAGTATGTCTGCATCTCTTGGCATCCTGATGATTGTGCACATTCTGCCAGCCGGCAAGAAGCACCTGGTTGCCATGAATACGTGTCCCTATGACGCGGCACTTCGGGCCCTCCTTACTGACGTGTTAGCGGGAGGCGGGCACCTGCTGCGTTGGACACTGACTCCCTGGCTTCCGGCGCTGGCTTCCGCCACTGGAAGCGTCGCTGTACCCCCGCTACACGTGCCAAAATACTTTGGTTATATATACCCCCCTGCCTGTCACCTGACGCGCCCCCTGGGACATATTCCTTTTTGAGGGGAATACCCGGCACCGGATCAGATGGGGGGTTGTAGTCTCCGAGCGGCTGTGACCCGGCCCGTGCCCAGGGCGTCAAACTCAGTGTTATGTGGCAGTCCTACAGATGTTATTAAGAGTTCTTTTGTGTCGACTACGCCACCCGTTGTGATGCGGTCACTGTGGCCGCCGCTGCAGCAGGGTCCGCTGAGGCTGATGGTGGGTGCGCAGCTTGGTGGGATAACCCCCAACGGGAGGGGTATAGCCTCAGAGGGGACAGGTGCAGAGGATGGGGGTTGTGGTGGTGCAGTGCAGACGGCAATGAAGACAGAGTCGGGTTGTGCAGTTAAGGGTGTTTACTTACTGCAGATGTTGTACTGGTCACTCCAGCTTCGAGTGACCACCCGAGCCGTGCTGCGTCCACCAGGTCCTGGATCCAGCCAACCCCCAAACAAGTCCGGAGCGTGGCCCTGAGCTCTCCTTCTGTCCCGTTCTCTGGCCGTCCCCACCAGTGATCCACCTAGGTCCAGCTCCCTCGGGCCTTCTGTTGGGACACCCTTGGCCTTGGGTTCCCTGACCCTTCATGTGGTGTGCCTTCGGGGTGGATGTGGTGGGTGGCCGTGGCAGATGCTGCCCACGGCCTCCGGTCTCTGGCTAGGGTGTGTTTTCTGCCCCCGCCAGTTTGGGATCCGGTACCCTGTGCCGACTCTTCACCCGGGGATTTAATTTGGGTTCTTGGAGTCCTCTTTTCTGTTTCCCCCTCTGGGTCTCTCTTCTCCTCTCTCACTCTGGGTCTCTCTTCTCCTCTGCTCGCTGACTTGTTCTCTGCATCTGACCCTGTTCTTAGTTGGTGCCCACCTTATATACACCCTCTATGTGTGAGCTCAGGTGACCAGCACCCAATGAGCTCCTAACTTTACCCAGGCTGCTCCCCCTATCTGCCCCTACACTACTTGGGATGTACCACCCCCCTCCCACTCCAGCCAGGAACAGACTCGGTCGTACCTGCACATTTCTAAGTGGGAGTACCGTCGGCCTGTTCCTCGGAAATGGGATGTATGTAGTGCATGCAGCCTACCGAGCTCAGTTCCACACTCCATCCTTACCCGGGAGTGGAATATCACACCTCTGGGTTGAGGTGCAATACCCCTGTAGCAGCCGAATCCTCAGGGTGCTACATCACCCATACACAATCGCCCCCTGGAGAAGCAGGACTTGAAACGCGCGTCAGGGCTGCTTTCATGCCATCTACAGGTTGTAACTAGGCTGTACTCTCATTTTATGTGGGACCATAACTTTCTATATGTGTCACTGTGTATTACTCTCACTAGAAGATATACTTATGTTGTGACATCTGTGTCATAGGCATGATTCTTCTCCTTATTTGGATATTAGCAACTTGTACTGTATAATTAGTTCCTGCTGTGCACTCGTACTTTATATGCTTTACTTGTGATCTGGACTCTGATACATTCTTTTCCAGTTGCTCTATGTCTTATCCCTAATTTAGTGTATCATTAACCTTTGTGCATGGGATGCAGTAAGTATGTTAATGAATCAATTGAACGTATTTATTGATTTTTCTCTGCCTCCCTTGGGACGAATCATGCTTTAATAACACTTGTTGATTATTCCTTCTTTATAGACACTTAACTGTATGTATATATATATATATATATATATATATAAAAAGTTATAGATATATATTTTTACATTATGAAATGGTATTCCTACTTATGGAGGGAATTGGATTGTAATGTATTCCCAATTAAACACCTGAGATTGGGAAGGAGGTGGAGACCTGTTGAGGGTTCCTCCTCTGACCTATTAATCTCACTCCATGGATGAACCTAGGAATAGGGAATTCCATGGAAGGGTGTTTGGGTTATGTAATAAATATTATCCCTCAGTTCATTGAGGCTGAGTGCCCACGTAGCGTTTTTCAAGCGTTTATGCTGCGGAATTTCCGCAGCATAAACGCTTGTTAAACGCTAGGTAATCCGCCCCCCATGGTCCCCAAGGGGATTCCGCATGTTCTATGCACATGCTGCGGATTTTTCCGCAGAGTTTATGCTGCGTACAAAAATCCGCAGCATGTCATTTAATTTTGCGGAAGCGCAGCGGAACTCCCGCCATTGACTTGCATTGAAATGCATAGAAACCGCGACTGTACATTTGTACAAGCGGATTCTATGCATCTCTATGTGCGGATGGTACCCAGTTCTGGAGGAGAGAAGACTCTCCTCCAGACCTGGGTACCATTGTACCTGTAAAAAAAGAATAAAATAACAAATAAAGTTATATTCACCTGTCCGGCGTCTTCTCTCTGAATGCCGGCATCGCTTGAGGACCTGCGGTGACGTCACAGTCATGTGACCGCAGGCCCTTCACCGCTCTGTCTTGCGATATGCTGGCAGCCGGGAACCAGCCAGGAAGCAGCGCTGCAGCCACACCGGGGCCTCGGGGGTGAGTATAGCTTTATTTGTTTTAATTTTTACGGTTCACACTATATAAATCCATGCTGTTTGCATGGATTTATATAGTGTGACCTAGTTGTCAAGCACTTTCCAAGTGATGCTAATCGCCTGGAAAGCGCTTGTCAATCTGCATGCGGAAACGCATGTGAATCCGCATGTGGATCCGCATGTATTCTGCAGGAAAAACGCATGCACAATCTGCATGTACAATCTGCATGCGTTTTTTCTGCCAGGGAGATGCAGAAATGCTGCAGAAATTTTCTGCTTCATTTCTGCATCGTGGGCACATAGCCTTATGGACACAGGAATCACTATTTGAATACTGTCATTGCAATGCAAATATATTGGGAAACTGCTAACAGAATGTTGTCCCTAATAATGAGAAATAGTGCGCTTTTATTATAAATAGGGGATAAGAGAAATCATTAAAGCACATACGTTGTTTACATTTGAAGAAAAGCTTTTGGTGGGGCTTGCCAATTTAAAAGATGGCGATTGTAGCAATAGAAGTGTAATGCGCATGCCCGGTGACGTCACGAAGCGGGCGGACCAGGTTTGCCCCGATCATGTGACGAGATAATGGGGATTTCCTGGGAGACATGCGCAGATGGGATTTTGAGACGCCGAGGACAGCGTGGAGGAAGTAAGAAACGTGGTCATGCATGATTGCTGCAGTGTGAGTCGCAACCTCAAATATATTATGATTTATAATGTACACCTGGCACTGATAAATACTAATCAAAGCACTTATCACTTTATGAGAGTTATGGATACTGTAATTGATGATAATAATATATCTGTCTAAAATTTTATCACTATGTATGTAACTGAATAATATTTTGTGATATGCACTACTGCACTTTTCTTATGTAATCATGGTTTTGTATCAATTAATTATAATTATGGAATCACTGTTTGTAACTATATATATTGCACTATATGCACTTGAACTCTGCTTGAGAAAGATTCTGTGAACCGAAACGTTGCCTTTGGGCTCATTAAAGTCCATTTTTCTATAATATTTTTGGAGTGCTGCCTCTTGATATTCTTTCTTTCTATATATATATATATATATATATATATATATATATATATATATATATATATATATATACATAAATGTATACACAGGGTGGGCCATTTATATGGATTCACCTAAATTAAATGGGAATGGTTGGTGACATCAACTTCCTGTTTGTGGCACATTAGTATATGGGAGGGGGAAAACGTTTCCAGATGGATGGTGACCATGGTGGCCATTTTGAAGTCGGCCATTTTGAATCTAACTTTATTTTTTTCAATGGGAAGAGGGTCATGTGACACATCAAACTTATTGACAATTTCATAAGAAAAACAATGGTGTGCTTGGTTTTAACGTAACTTTATTCTTTCATGAGTTTTTTACAAGTTTATGACCACTTATAAAATGTGTTCAAAGTGCTGCCCATTGTGTTGGATTGTCAATGCAACCCTCTTCTCCCACTCTTGACACACTGATAGCAACAACGCAGAAGAAATGCTAGCACAGGCTTCCAGTATCCGTTGTTTCAGATGTTGCACATCTCATATCTTCACAGCATAGACAATTGCCTTCAGATGACCCCAAAGATAAAAGTCTAAGGGGGTCAGATCGGGAGACCTTGGTGGCCATTCAACTAGCCCACGACGACCAATCCACTTTCCAGGAAACAGTTCATGTAGGAATGCTCTGATCTGACACCCATAATGTGATCGTGCACCATCTTGTTGGAAAAACTCAGGGAACGTGCCATCTTCAGTGCATAAAGAGGGCAACACATCAACATGTAGCAGTTTCAGATATCCAGTGGCATTGAGGTTTCCATTGATGAAGAATGGCCCCACTATCTTTGTACTCCATATACCACACCATACCATAAAGATACGAGATGTGCAGCAACTGAAACAATGGATACTGGAAGCCTGTGCTAGCATTTCTTCTGCGGCATTGCTGTCAGTGTGTCAAGAGTGGGAGAAAAGGGTTGCATTGACAATCCAACACAATGGGCAGCACTTTGAACACATTTTATAAGTGATCATAAACTTGTAAAAAACTCATGAAAGAATAAAGTTACGTTAAAACCAAGCACACTATTGTTTTTCTTATGAAGTTCTCAATAAGTTTGATGTTTCACATTACCCTCTTCCCATTGAAAAAAATAAAGTTGGACCCAAAATGGCCGACTTCTAAATGGCCGCTATGGTCACCACCCATCTGGAAAAGTTTTCCCCCTCCCATATACTAATGGGCCACAAACAGGAAGTTGATATCACTTAGGTGTATCCATATAAATGGCCAAAGCTATATATATATATATATATATATATATATATATACAGTGCTGGCCAAAAGTATTGGCACCCCTGCAATTCTGTCAGATAATACTCAGTTTCTTCCTGAAAATGATTGCAATCACAAATTCTTTGGTATTATTCTCTTCATTTAATTTGTCTTCAATGAAAAAAACACAAAAAGAATTGTCCTAAAGCCAAATTGTATATAATTCCACACCAAACCTAAAAAAGGGGGTGGACAAAAGTATTGGCACCCTTTGAAAAATCATGTGATGCTTCTCTAATTCGTGTAATTAACAGCACCTGTAACTTACCTGTGGCACCTAACAGGTGTTGGCAATAACTAAATCACACTTGCAGCCAGTTAACATGGATTAAAGTTGACTCAACCTCTGTCCTGTGTCCTTGTGTGTACCACATTGAGCATGGAGAAAAGAAAGAAGACCAAAGAACTGTCTGAGGACTTGAGAAACCAAATTGTGAGGAAGCATGAGCAATCTCAAGGCTACAAGTCCATCTCCAAAGACCTGAATGTTCCTGTGTCTTCCGTGCATAGTGTCATCAAGAAGTTTAAAACCCATGGCACTGTGGCTAACTTCCCTAGATGTGGACGGAAAAGAAAAATTGACGAGAGATTTCAACGCAAGATTGTGCGGATGGTGGATAAAGAACCTCGACTAACATCCAAACAAGTTCAAGCTGCCCTGCAGTCCGAGGGTGCAACAGTGTCAACCCGTACTATCCGTCGACATCTGAATGAAAAAGGACTGTATGGTAGGATACCCAGGAAGACCCCGCTTCTTACCCCGAGACATAAAAAAGCCAGGCTGGAGTTTGCCAAAACTTACCTGAGAAAGCCTAAAACGTTTTGGAAGAATGTTCTCTGGTCAGATGAGACAAAAGTAGAGCTTTTTGGGAAAAAGCATCAACATAGAGTGTACAGGAAAAAAAAAGAGGCATTCAAAGAAAAGAACACGGTCCCTACAGTCAAACATGTCGGAGGTTCCCTGATGTTTTGGGGTCGCTTTGCTGCCTCTGGCACTGGACTGCTTGACCGTGTGCATGGCATTATGAAGTCTGAAGACTACCAACAAATTTTGCAGCATAATGTAGGGCCCAGTGTGAGAAAGCTGGGTCTCCCTCAGAGGTCATGGGTCTTCCAGCAGGACAATGACCCAAAACACACTTCCAAAAGCACTATAAAATGGTTTGAGAGAAAACACTGGAGACTTCTATGGTGGCCAGCAATGAGTCCAGACCTGAATCCCATAGAACACCTGTGGAGAGATCTCAAAATGGCAGTTTGGAGAAGACACCCTTCAAATATTAGGGACCTGGAGCAGTTTGCCAAAGAAGAATGGTCTACAATTCCAGCAGAGCATTGTAAGAAACTCATTGATGGTTACCAGAAACGGTTGTTCGCAGTTATTTTGGCTAAAGGTTGTGCAACCAAGTATTAGGCTGAGGGTGCCAATACTTTTGTCCGGCCCTTTTTTGGAGTTTTGTGTAAAATGATCAATGATTTGATTTTTGCTTCATTCTCTTTTGTGTTTTTTCCTTGCAAGCAAATTAAATGAAGAGAATAATACCAAAGAATTTGTGATTGCAATCATTTTCAGGAAGAAACTGAGTATTATCTGACAGAATTGCAGGGGTGCCAATACTTTTGGCCAGCACTGTATATATACATATATATATATATATATATACATATATATACAGTAGATATATTGTCTCTTGCCTTACATTGGTTTATTCCTGTGGTTCCGTGGCACTTTGTTGTCACCTCTTTCCCTTGGATTTTTTATCTCTTTTGATTATGTCTGATTTTACTTACATTTTTGCAATAAAAATGTAACTTTTATTGGATTTGCTCCTGTTTCCATTTTTCTCTTTTTGGGTTATATAGTTATGGAAGAGCATTTATAGGGGCCGACTCTTTTCTTTTTGGATACTCCCTATAGAGAAGGTAGAGAGGATTTATTACCGTCTCTGCCTTTTCAATTACTGTGTACACAGCTCTGAACAAGTGCTGTGTATTCAGTATGGTAAGCGCAGATAGCGCTTCCTGCTCCAGACCCAGAGATCATGTGATGGCCGGGTGTAGAGAAAGAGCAAGAGCTTCTGGGTCCTAGGAGACCCAGTCAACCCTGCTATATAGGCAGTAGGTTGAATGTCCCCTGTAACTAGGATCAATATACCAGCAGATGTGTTTGGGACACAGGTTTATTAACAATTACTATTATATAAGTATGGCAGGTTCTCCTCCTGCACTTGTTAGTTCAGCTTTCCTCACATACTGCACAGCTCTCCAGTCCATACAATGGTCACTGATGGAGGAGCATGTAACCAGACCACTCCATCAGCCTTGTCCTATTGAGAACCTCCCATGAGAAAGATGCTTTTATAGTGAAGTAGACTGACGGACAGGTCTGGTCACTGCTCCTCCACCAGCAGCCATATTATAGACTAGAGAGCTGGGCAGTCTGTAGGGAAAGCTGCAGTAACAAGAGCAGGAGGAGAATCTGACATACCTACAGTATATCATAGGAAATGCCACAAAATCATGTCCCCAACACATCTGTTAAAGTAAAGATAAAATGGTCAACCTCATTAACTAATTCTGCAGCCAGCAATAGACAGCGCAACACAAAGACTATAGGAGGCAAACGACTCAATTTTATTTTAATGAAACCATATTGCAATTTTTTTTATCCATTCAAGCAAGAAAAAAATCAAATGTTTCAAAAGTTAAGACAACACCTGTGTAAAATCATTGAAATAAAGAGCAAAAAAAACAGGAAAAAATAAATAAAAAAACAATGACTATCCAAATTGCATTTACAAGCCCCATCCCTAACAAAAAACCATGTAACTAATATATAAAAATAACACAAGCACAGAAATCCTTTATTTACTACAGATATTACCAGAAAAAAAATAAAATAATATTAAAATATTGTAAAATTTAGACTCGATGTTTCACAAAAAAATATTTAAATATCCAAACATTACAATTTTTTACAGTTTTTTAAACCATATGTATGAAAATAAGAAAAAAATGTGCCTTGGCAAGAATGGGGAAAAATGGCCTGATCATGTAGGGGTTTAACAAAGTACTGAATATATACATATATATAAATGGACTGGGGAACAGTTCTACAACCCTCCAGCTTCAGATCTTGCTCATGTATCACATCCTCCACCTGTCAGATTTAAAAGATGTGTAACTTGTGTAAAGTGACAACATTGCCCTGATCTGTAAGTGTGGGCATGAGAAGCTACATGTCATGGTGCTCCCTGTGGTAAGCTGATGTATAGTATTACCTGTGCCCTTGGTGGTCTTCTGCCCTTCTTCTTCTTTCTTGATTGAAGAGCTTTCATGTGATGAGCCAAAGATTTGTCTTCTCCTCTTGGCTCCACTTCTTCTAGCTAGGACCTCCTGATGACATTCCTGTTCTTCTTTCTGGCCTTGGTGATCAATCTTCTGAGAGACGATCTCCAACTCTGAGCCATTTCTCTTCTCTCCTCTCCTATGGCTCTTCTTGATGGACGGCTTCTCATCATCCGATGAGTCCAAAACATTTTTTCTCCTTTTCTTCCCTCTCATCCTAAAGTCCTCCTCTTTAATCTCCATAATGTCGCTTTGCTGAAGGCAGCTCCTCCTCATCCGCATGCAAGCCAACCGCAACTCTCCAACTGCCAACCGGCAACATTCCAATGTGCTCACTGGTCATGTGATAGGAATTGACCATAAGCAGTCATATATATGAGTTATCAGATATTGGTGTTTTTCTATTTTATTCTCATCATATCACATAGTATTAGGCCAAGCTCACAGATAGAGGTTTATTTTAGCTTTTCTGCTGCCTTTTTTCCTATAGAAAGACTCAAATATCCAGATCTTTTTCACATTTTCAGGTTAAGACTTGAATATACTTTGCAGCAATCTCGATAGTAATATTTACACGTAATGACAACTATAGGTTTCTAAAGAATAATTTCTAGTTACTATAATGGCTTCTTAGAAAACCCACATGTGTGAGTTTGCTGTTTTGCAGAACGCTCTTTGCCACCATTTTCCTTCTGACGCTGTTTTGCAGCATTTAGGGGATGTGCACACGGTTATTATTTGTAGAGGAAAAGAAATACTAGAGTGTTGGCGGGTAAAATGCTGCCTAAAATATGTGCAAAAACGCTTCAAGAATTGACATGCAGAAGATATGAAACTTCTTCAAATCTGCAAGGAAAAAATAAGCAGAATGTACATGAGATTCCATAAATCTCATTGACTTTGCTAGTACATTAAAACACTGCGTTTTTTCATGCAAAGAACGTGCGGAAATAACTTTTGAAAATACGGCAAAAATGCAACATGTGAACACGCCCTTGGCTTCTAGTCCATCAAAAATAGTGTAAGTCTGAACTTGAGATGCCGCTGTGGATACTCAATCTGGTGTTAATACTATAGGAAATGACAAGGCAATGATCGCGCTTTTTATTAGTGTAAATAGGGAAATACAGCCCTCCTAGACCGGACACAAGGATTTTATTTGCCAATAGTAATAATATTGGTGGGTTATATTTTTTACACTATACTACATACTTTTTTCACATATAACTATTTTCCTGTGATAAATTGTATTATCAATATATGGACTGGAGTTATTTGTAATTTAATTCCATATTTGGTGCACACAGATTGTTCTTTCTGCTGAATTCTAGATTAGTCATTGCTAGTGTCTCGGCATATTAGCATGTTTTTGTAATTTTTTGCTAAACCCTAATGAGGATTATTTGCTTATACTTGATATTCGCTTCTCAATAGTATTCGCTTATTCACTATATTCTAGATTATACATTTTGTCTTAGATGTATATTGGAAGTTCTTCATATTTTTTTCTTATGTCACATTATTATTTTTCACAGTGAATGTTTGATAAAGATCATGTTGACGCTTTTGTATTATACATTTTACTTTGACTTAAAAATAATACTTAGTACAATTTTAATGGAAACAATTTGCTTCAATAACACAGACCCTTATTAAATGACCCAGCATGCCACTTCTGGCCTGAGCTTTCAATGTAGAATTACATATTTGCTGTGTAACTAAATAGCTGTAATGCATAGAATAATTGGGCTTACTACAGAAGGGATAGATGCTCTTCTAGTGAAGCTTCATGATGTCCATTGCTCCAGAGTAGACGACCTTCTCTATGAACACTAAATGCCTGTAAGGCACAGTGTGATTATGGGGTGGGAATGCTTTAGGACATTTCTTTAGGATACAATGACATTGGTGGCAGACTGGTATCTGGTGTCACCACTAAAGGACGGCAGAAGTAATTCAGGCACATACTGGTGACAGTTTAGGATAATGTTACTGAAAAGAGGCAACAAGCTTACTGGTCACAGAGTCTCCGAGACGCCAACATGCTTCATAACTACAAATACTCTTAAATAGGGGAACAGCTTCACCACAGATAGATGACTGGCAAAAACATTTACGCTGGGCTTCCACTTTCCAAACTTTACACCACCTGCTGGAAGGCTCCTCCGCAGTATCTCAAGCTGTCTCGGTGTCCGTCCTCTTACAGAACAGCACTCACACGTTCAAGCAGTTATATGACCAGGTTTCACAAAGCAAACTGTAAAAATACTATTAATCAGATCTCGGACCAGATGGGGCTGATGTACGTACTCTGAAAATTCACATCAGGATGGCTGTGCAATCCTGATGTTAAGAGGAGCGTTTTATCCTTATTTTAATGTGATAAAGGAAAAGTTTCACAAAGGATTATACAGCCATCCTTATGCATATGCTGACAAGTACACCAGCCTCATCTGGGCTAACAGATTTGCATAATAATATATAATACTATAAGCAGTATGTATTGTAAAATCAGTGCTTGGATGTGGCATGAGGCATCGGAGGAGCTCAAGGACCCTGAAGGTGGCTGAATCCTGGTATCTAGACAGCTTCTCAGCAGCACTCACAAGCTCCATGGGAAACAAGTTGTAAGCGCTGTCCTCCTTGTTTGGGAGAACAGTCAACTCTGACAGACAGAATGGTGGCTGACCTAGGCAACAAGCAAATTCTAGAATTCAAAATACCTCCTCTCATGAGAAATGAAGAGAATTTTTAAAAAGGGGTTATTTGCAAAGTTCCCTATTTTTACAAGCACTTTGCAATTTTACCCAATTAAGAAATTGCGTATAGCCTTTTAATAATGTAATTAATCTGACTGATGTAAAAAACTATCCTTTTATAGACAGCACATTAAATATAAGATACAGGTGGATACAATTCTGTTACCATATACTGTGAATATAACTAGTGCCATGAACTGCCCATATGGGTAATGCCATTCAACTGTGCCATATAGTTGCCATATGTACAATATAGGAGCTATAAGAAATGTGCACTTTGAACTTCTGAATTCCAGCACCATGCGGAGCCTACACATGTATCGGTATAATGTGCCATAATGACTATTGTCATACCTGGGTTTATAATATTGGTGGTGAATATATTCTTATGGGCTCTGTATGACATTACTGACATGGGCAGCATTTGCCACTAATGATGGAGCACTGCATGACACTTTATGTTGGCGTTTTGTCCTATTATCTTGGGATAATCTTATTTTTCTGATCACTGTATATTACTAATATTCTGGATACTATACTTTTGGAATCATCTTCTAGTTGTAGCTCTGAAACTTGGGATAAAAGTGACTCTGTAAATGTCAGATTGACATTTTCTAGAATTGAAGAGCATTGTGGTAAGTATGAGAATGTACCAGGCAATAGATGTGTGTAATGCAATGCACATACCGCAGCCTCATGCTGAACCCCTCACCGCAGATTCATGAGTGTGAATGGCCCAAAGGCCAGACCGAAATCCCATTGAGGATCTGTGGCAAGACTTGAAATTGCTGTTCACAGACGTCTCCATCCAATCTCACTGAGATAGAGCATTTACAAAGAAGAATGGGAGAAAATGTCACTTCTAGATGCAAAGCTGGTAGAGACATACCTGAAAAGACTTGCAGCAGTAATTGCAGCGAAAGGTGGTCCTACAGACTATTTACTCCGGAGGGATAAATACAAATGCAAGTCACAGTTATCAGATTTATATTTTCTCAATATATAGAAAACCTTGTAGAATTTACTTTACACTTCACACATACAGTGGTGTGAAAAAGTGTTTGCCCCCTTCCTGATTTCTTATTCTTTTGCATCTTTGTCACACTTAAATGTTTCAGGTTAGTAATGGGGGTGTCTTATAGACGCCCATCATTACTAACCTGGGCTTCATGGCAGCTGGCGCTGACATGAAAACCAACCCTATTACCCCCTGCCACCGCACCAGGGCAGCGTGGAAGAGCGAGGCTAAGTGCCAGAATTGGCGCATCCTATGGATGCGCCATTTCTGGGGTGGCTGACGGCTGATGTTTCTAGCCTGGGAGGGGGCCAATATTCATGGCACCCTTCCTGGGCTATTAGTATCAGCCCCCAGCTGTCTGTCCAGCCTTTGCTAGCTATTAAAATAGGGGGGACCCCACGTCATTTTTTTGGGTGGGTCTCCCATTTTAATAGTTAGTAAAGGGTAGGTATTCAGCTGGGGGCTGATATTAGTAGCCGGGGAAGCTCCATGGGTATTACCCCCTTCCCAGGCTTCAAACATCTGCCCCAGCTGTCTGCTTAACCTCCGATAGAGACTAAAATTATGGGGGATCCCACGTCAATTTTTTTTTAATAAATCCTTTATTTTAACACTAAATGACACTTGAGGGGTTAATAAAGATGCAGTCCCTAAATTAATATTTATTTTTTAATTAATTTTTCCCAAAAATTTTGACGTGGGCTTTGCCATATTTTTGTATGCGAGCCAGGTACAGAATCCAGGAACGGGCTGCCCCCAACTCCCAGCTGCCTATTTGTACCTGGCCGGACACAATATAGGGAAGCCCTTTTTTTTTTATTATTTCATGAATTTCATGAAATAAGTTTAAAAAAGAAAAATACGTGGGGCTTCGCCCTATTTTTGTGTCCAGCCAGGTACAAATAGGCAATTTTTTTTAAATTATTTCAGGAAATTCATGAAATAATTAAAAAAAAATTGATGTGGGGTTTCGCACTATATTTGTGTCCAGCCAGGTACAGCAGACAGGAACGGGCTGACCCCAACCTCCAGCTGCCTATTTGTACCTGGCCGGACACAACAATATAGGGAAGCCCTTTTTTTTTAATTATTTCATGAAATAATTAAAAAAAAATTGACGTGGGGCTTCGCACTATATTTGTGTCCAGCCAGGTACAGCAGGCAGCAACGGGCTGCCCCCAACCACCAGCTGCCTATTTGTACCTGGCCGGACACAACAATATAGGGAAGCCCTTTTTTTCTTAATTATTTCATGAATTTCATGAAAAAATTAAAAAAAAAATACGTGGGGCTTCGCCCTATTTTTGTGTCCAGCCAGGTACAACTAGGCAGCTGGGGACTGGAATCTGCAGCGCAGGGAGGCCCAAGCTTTCTGGGCCCCACCCGCTGCAAATTGCAGTCCACAGCCACCCCGGAAAATGGCGCGTTCATAGAAGCGCCATCTTCTGGCGCTGTACCCAACTCATCCAGGGCCCTGGTGCGGTGGCTCACTGGGTAATAAAGGGGTTAGGGCCAGCTTGGCATTATCAGCTGGCCCTAAGTCCGAAATTCATGGGGTCACGCCAATATTAGACATGACCGCCATGAATTTCTAGTAAAGTATTTAAAAAAAAACACAAACACCCAGAATAAAGTCCTTTAATTGAAATAAAGACACAATTCTTTATTGTTCTAAATTAAACCATACTTACAGTCACGCCCATTCCAGCTGAAGCCAACGATCTCCTGCAATAAAAGAAAAATAATAAAGCAACATCATTCTTACCTTTCGATGGTTCCCAGGACAGCTCCAGCTCTGCTACATGGAGATGACAGGCTGGACCGCAGGAGAAAGCTGCCATCCAGCCTGTCATCCCGCAGACACTGAGAAGCGCAGGCATGCTTGCGCTCCTCAGTATCAGGCTGTGACGGCATCCCGATGAGCCGAGTCTCTCACGCTCACCGCATGCGCAGGAGAATTCTCCCACGCTATCAGTGACGTGCATGAGGTGAGCTGAGTTCATTGTTGGCTCATCGGGATGCCGTCACAGTCAGACACTGAGGAGCGCAAGCATGCCTGTGCTTCTCAGTGTCTGCGGGATGACATGCTGGATGGCAGCTTTCTGCTGCGATCCAGCCTGTCATCTCCATGTAGCAGAGCTGGAGCTGTCCTGGGAGCCATCGAAAGGTAAGGATGATGTTGCTTTATTATTTTTCTTTTATTGCAGGAGATCGTTGGCTTCAGCTGGAATGGGCGTGATGGTAAGTAAGGTTTAATTTAGAACAATAAAGAATTGTGTCTTTATTTCAATTAAAGGACTTTATTCTGGGTGTTTGTGTTTTTTTTTTAACTTTGACTATGGGGTTAGTAATGGGGGTGTCTTATAGACGCCTCTCCATTACTAACCTGGGCTTGATGTCAGCTGGCATTATAAGCTGACATCAACTCCAACCCTATTACCCCACTGCCACCGCTACAGGGCAGTGGGAAGAGCGAGGCTAAGTGCCAGAATTGGCGCATCCTATGGATGCGCCATTTCTGGGGTGGCTGACGGCTGGTGTTTCTAGCCTGGGAGGGGGCCAATATTCATGGCACCCTTCCTGGGCTATTAATATCAGCCCCCAGCTGTCTGCCTAGCCTTTGCTAGCTATTAAAATAGGGGGGACCCCACGTCATTTTTTGGGGGGGGTCCCCCATCTTAATAGCTAGTAAAGGCTAGGTATTCAGCTGGGGGCTGATATTAGTAGCCTGGGAAGCTCCGTGGGTATTACCCTCTTCCCAGGCTTCAAACATCTGCCCTAGCTGTCTGCTTAACCTCCGCTAGAGACTAAAATTACGGGGAGCCCCACGCCAATTTTTTTTTTAATAAATCCTTTATTTTAACACTAAATGACAAGTACAGTAACCAACACTATCACTGTACTTATTATATATGTGACTGACATGTTTCTATCTATCTAATCTATGTGTGATGCTCTATTATTTCTGTTGTAAATTGTCGGGTACCGCTGCTGAATTGCCGGCCGGCTTTTTTAAAGAGACGGTGCATGAAAACACTAAGATTTTTGTAAATAAATCCTTTACACTAAATGACAAGTACAGTAAGCAACACTGTCACTGTACTTCATATATATGTGACTGACATGTTTCTATCTAATCTATGTGTGAAGCTCTATTCTTTCTGTTCTAAATTGTCGGGTACCGGTGTATGCCACTGATGAATTGCCGGCTTTTCATGTTTCACTGTGAGCACTGTTCCCATCGATTTGGGCAACCACCTCCACCAATACATTCTACATTATTGTTAGTTGTTTTCCTTCATGTAGAATTAACCTACAAGGAAAGAAAGGGTTTATTTTCATTCCGATATTTGTGTCCCATTGATTTGCATTGGTTTCCGGTATCGGAATCGGCGATATCCGATACTTTTTGGGTATCGGCCCGATCCAATCCGATCCGATATTTCCTGATATCGGAAGGTATCCCTCAATACTAGTCCTGACCTCAATCCCATTGAAAATCTTAGGGGTGAGCTGAAATCTGCCATTGGGAAAAAGAACCCTGCAAACATTCAAGAGCTTGAACAAACTGCAAAGGAAGAGTGGGAGAAAATTCCAGCTGAGAAGTGCAAGAAGCTTACAGATGGCTACAAGAAATGTCTGGAGGCTGTCAGCAATGACAAAGGGTGTGCAACCAAGTATTAATTAGGGGTGCCATTATTGTGGCACATTCAGTTTTTTCTTTGATATTGCAACATTGAAGTTGAAAAACAATATTGTATTGTTGTATTACTTTGGACCACAAATCCTGAGGATATAACTTTGGTACATTTCCATTTATTTCTGAAGATATTGTACAGTCTACGAAAAAATGAAGGCGTGACAAGAATGGTGAGCAGCACTGTAGTACAATAAATCATTAAAAATGTAAATATATATAGAATATAAAAAATAAAAAAAGATTAAATTAAATTAATAATTAATTTTTTAAAACCTTTTTTTAAAAAGCATTTTCCCTTGCAATTATATACTGTATATATAAAGGATAGAGCTTATGTGTTCAGTAATAATGTTGTCGTGTCAATGGAAGGGTGAAAAAAAATGGTAAGAGGAGGATATATAGATGGAAAACGTCCAATCACTAGCTGCCTCTATCTGTACCAGAAGCTAGGTACCACCCGACCAATTATCCATAGATCATCGCAACCCAGGGAATCATCTATTAACTTTCATAGCTGCAAATCATTATCCGGTAATCTTAAGACAAATTTACATACCAAGAAAGGGGGACATTCAACTCATTTTGGTGAAACATTATTTCTATGTCTGTTATTCCTTTCATTCATCCTGCTCTGTTCAGCCGCTGTTTAGCGTGATAGTATCAATCCTTTATCTAGTAGCCATTCTTCCTTACGGGTTTTCACACAGGACCCGCTAATCTATCAGCAGCTTCCAGCAATACCCACTCCCCTTTTTTCGGCGCTAGTGTTTTAAAGCCTAATTTCTTTCTAGATTCAGCTCCGGACATTTGTGATAGATTATTTCCTCCTATACTCGTATATAGATATAGCCATTTGAATTGCTGTTATGAAATGTTTTGAAATGATTGAAAGTGCATGTTTAACAAAAAAAAATTCTATTCTTATTAATCTGTTCTCCTCTCCTTTTTTAAGAGGTCTCAGAGTCCTGCCAATATATTGCTTTGAACATGGGCACTGAATTAAATCTATAACTCCTTCACTTTCACACCTTAAAATGCACCCAACAAAAAAATGCAAGTGTATTTCTGCAATTGTCCCATCTTTAATGTAACGGCAGTTCACACATTCATTCCTAGTGCTGTATATGGGAATCACTGACATTTCTACAGTATGTTATATTTTATCTTGATTATCAATATTTCTTGCACGGGGTCCCCATGGTATCATATTACTGATTGTAATTTTTTTATGTGTAATAAATGATTATTAATAGGGGGATTTATATGTGCCTGTAATTATTTTTCTTCAATAAACATAAAGCTAGAATCGCTACAGAATGTGCCTCTGCCATATACTAGTCTGTAGAGTTTGAATACTCGTGCAAGAAGCATTTATCAGGTTTGAATTTTATGAGAAAGTTTGCAGATATATAATGAATATGTGTAAATCAATCTGTACCACTAGGTAAAAATCCTTACATCAAGGAGACCAAGTAGACAAAAGTGAGCACTTCAAGTTAGTGTGTATAAAAAACAAATGATTTTACTGAACAATATCATAGACATTACCAAACACATACATAAAATAAAAACAGATGCCTCTTGTTTGAGGGATGGTAAGAAATGCCAACCCAGTATGCATGAATATTATCTCCTGGTGCACCCCACAAAATAGCATAGAACAACCTAGCAGAGATAGTCACTGCAGAGTAACCTATACCATTACATAATCCAACGATTCCAAGGATTGAAACTATCCAAAGTGCATGTGCATGTCAAAGAAGGAAATTGTTCATTAATTGGGGTGGTCCAGTGGTTAAACAAAAACAAAATAAACCCTGCTTCAAAGTCACCAATCAAGAGATAAATACATAATAAACCCTTAAAGTGCATGTGTATGGAGAATTATAATGCTCAGATTTATAATACACCAATGTCTGGAAATGACAGGGCTACTACAGAGCATGTATATAACTTAGTGTTCACAGAAGCGAAAGAGTCGAGGTGAAAAGCAGTTTATATGCTTGTTAGAAACTCACAACATGTATGGCTATACATGCAATACCGCACGCCTGGAAAACATGGACTGCCTCTGATGTACAAAAGCCCTGCTAGATGCAATCAAAAATAGGTAAAATGCAGTGGTGTACCACTAATGGAGGCAGACCACACGACTGCTATGGGGCCCGTGAGCTGGGGGGCCCCATAGCAGTCCAGGGGCGGACATATCGCTGCTGGTGCAGCTGTGCCGGGGGGCCCGCCGGTGCAGCGTCTCCCTGCTCGTGGCGGGCAGGGAGCGATCCCTGCATCCCCGCTGCTGACAGGACAGAATGGCAGCGGAGCTGCAGAGATCCATCCTCTGCTTCCTGCCCGCTGCTTCCTCCCTTACACAGGCACGCGCTCCTTGATGACATCATCATGCAGCGCGGGCCTGTGTGAGGGAGGAAATTGCAGCGGTCTGCGGGGGCAGAGAGGTAAGTGTTTTTTTTTTTGTTTTTTTTTACTGAAACGCTGGTGAGATCAATAATGGGGCTGATGGAGCTGGAGAGCGCAATAAGGGGGCTGATGGGGCTGGGTAGAGCAATGGTGGGGCTGGTGCGGCTGGGGATAACAATGGTGGGGCTGGGAAGAGCAGTGATGATGCAGCTTGCGGGGGAACGGGCAGAGGGGTAAGTGGTTTTTTTTTTTATTTTTACTGAAACGCTGGGGAGAGCAATAATGGTTATGACTGGGCTGGAGAGAGCAAAAGTGGGGCTGATGGGGCTGGTGAGAGCAATGGTAGGGCTGATGGGGCTGGGGAGAGCAATGGTGGGGCTGGGGAGAGCAATGGTGGGGCTGATGGGGCTGGGGAGAGCGCTGATGGGTCTGGGGAGAGCAATGGTGGGGCAGGGATTACCTAACAAACAGGCAATTCCTGCATGTGTTGCGTCTGTCTACTGCCGCAAAACATGCTACCCCGGGGACTCGAGCATATTAGCAGAGCACTACAAGATACTCAGATAACACCTGAACATGCTGGGATCACACCTTATCCGACCACATTCACTCAGCACTAGTTGCCTGGTGTTGCTTCAATGTTAGTCATTCAATGAAGCTCAGCCTGAGGTTGGGCTCCATAGAAGATGTCACAATCAAGGTGCCGGACGTTATTGCAGCACCCTCACTTTGTAGTTCGTGGTGACTGTAATGTCTCCCTCCTTGCACCGACCCAATAACAGGAAGCGAGTGGCGGCAGGGAGAATAAAATGTAATTTTCTCTGTGTAGCCAATGCTTTTCCAATAAGCCGTCTAACCAGGCTTTACACCCTATTTACCTGCAGATTACCCTTTTATCTGCAGATAAATAGCGTTTTTCAAGGTGACAAGTTACCATTAAAGGGACTCTGGCAGTACGGAATGACTGTTCGAATATAGTCCTGCAACTTGGTGCTCCACAGCGCGGCCAATCATGTAATTATAGAACATTATAGAAAAGCATAACAAGTAATAAAACCATTTATGGTGGGCTGTAGTGTGGGCCCCTAGAGTCAGTTCCCCTGGTGGGCCCTAGCCACCCCAGTCCGACCCTGGTTGTCAGCCTGCAGAATCACATCAAGTGTGTGATGACAGGGGGAGCATCTGGAGCAGTTCAAATTTGTTGAAGAGGTCCTGTTTACTGTGCTTATTACACAATAAGAAGATTTGATAAGTCCTGGGCGGGAGCTTTAAAGGGAACCTGTCACCAGAAAAAGCACTATTAACCTGCAGATATGGGGTCAATCATCAGGGTAATAGCGTTACTAACCTGCCTGGTGCCTGCACTTAGCTGAACGCTGCGAGGAGAAAATGAACTTCATTCCTTCCAGCAGTGTTCCAGTTTCAGTCACGGGGCGGTGCCGGCGCGGTTTCAGTCACCGGTCTGAAAATACAGAGCAGTGGCTGTAACTTCGCCCCCGGCCCTGACTGACAGTCGCTCTGCATTGGGGCCGGCTGTCAGTCAAGGCCAGGGGCACGGTACTGTAAACTCAGATCGGTGACTGATCCTGTGCCCCCATGACTGAAACTGAACGTTGCTGGAGTGAATAAAGGACATTTTCTCCCCATAGCGTTCTGATATGTGTGGGCACCGGGCAGGTTAGTAACGCTATTAACCTGCAGATTAAGCCTATATCTGCAGATTAATAGCGTTTTTTTCTGGTGACAGGCTCTCTTTACAATACCCAGCTGACTTGACTTGAGCAACCAATAGTTGCTGTAGAGGGTGAGGGGAGGAGCGCAGAACCACTGTGCAGAAAGGAGACCAGCCATTGGCAGCATTTCTCAAAGGTGCACAAAGAAAAGTTTAGTATTTTGTTGTGTCATATTCAACCTCAGGTAATGGATTTAAAGGGGTTGTCAACTACTAGGGAACCCCCTCTCAAAGGGTTTATCTAGAATTATATTAATTTTTTACTATGGGCATAAGTGCTGACAGGCAGGTGGTTACTAACTACCTGCCTATTCTACCCAGCGCAGATCTCTCCTAGCACAGAGTGGTCACAGACCATTCCTGACGATCATTCTGAGACTTCCGCTGACGTCACATTGTCGCAACAGCTTCTCTTCCGCTCTGTAGCCAGGGTGTAACTGCTGATGTCATGCTGACAGCCAGCTCCTCGCTGCCTCATTGCGGGGAGCCGTCTCTCAATTAGCATGATGTTGACAGTCACATCCTGGCAACAGAGCAGCCCAAGTTACACCACTGACACCAAACATCTACCGCAAAAACTACATAATAGCTCTGCGTTATCAATACAGTTGTTGGGACTGCTTAAGGATCTTTGATGACACCACAGTCGTAACCATGATATCATCACAGGTCCTGTACTGTGCAGGAGTTTAGAAGAAGTGAAGAGGAAGAGACAGACTGGTAAGTATTGTGCATATATACAGTACAGACCAAAAGTTTGGACACACCTTCTCATTTAAAGATTTTTCTGTATTTTCATGACTATGAAAATTGTACATTCACACTGAAGGCATCAAAACTATGAATTAACACATATGGAATTATATACTTAACAAAAAAGTGTGAAACAACTGAAAATATGTCTTATATTCTAGGTTCTTCAAAGCAGCCACCTTTTGCTTTGATGACTGCTTTGCACACTCTTGGCATTCTCTTGATGAGCTTCAAGAGGTAGTCACCGGAAATGGTCTTCCAACAATCTTGAAGGAGTTCCCAGAGATGCTTAGCACTTGTTGGCCCTTTTGCCTTCACTCTGCGGTCCAGCTCACCCCAAACAATCTCGATTGGGTTCAGGTCTAGTGACTGTGGAGGCTAGGTTATCTGGCGTAGCACCCCATCACTCTCCATCTTGGTCAAATAGCCCTTACACAGCCTGGAGGTGTGTTTGGGGTCATTGTCCTGTTGAAAAATAAGTGATGGTCCAACTAAACGCAAACCGGATGAAATAGCATGCCGCTGCAAGATGCTGTGGTAGCCATACTGGTTCAGTATGCCTTCAATTTTGAATAAATCCCCAACAGTGTCATCAGCAAAGCACCCCCACACCATCACACCTCCTCCTCCATGCTTCACGGTGGAAACCAGGCATGTAGAGTCCATCCGTTCACCTTTTCTGCGTCGCACAAAGACACGGTGGTTGGAACCAAAGATCTTAAATTTGGACTCATCAGAGCAAAGCACAGATTTCCACTGGTCTAATGTCCATTTCGTCTGTTCTTTAGCCCAAACAAGTCTATTCTGCTTGTTGCCTGTCCTTAGCAGTGGTTTCCTAGCAGCTATTTTACCATGAAGGCCTGCTGCACAAAGTCTCCTCTTAATAGTTGTGGAAACGATGTGTCTGCTGCTAGAACTGTGTGTGGCACTGACCTGGTCTCTAATCTGAGCTGCTGTTAACCTGCGATTTCTGAGGCTGGTGACTCGGATAAACTTATCCTCAGAAGCAGAGGTGACTCTTGGTCTTCCTTTCCTGGGGCGGTCCTCATGTGAGCCAGTTTCTTTGTAGCACTTGATGGTTTTTGCAACTGCACTTGGGGACACTTTCAAAGTTTTCCCAATTTTTCGCACTGACTGACCTTCATTTCTTAAAGTAATGATGGCAACTCGTTTTTCTTTACTTAGCTGCTTTTTTCTTGCCATAATACAAATTCTAACAGTCTATTCAGTAGGATTATCAGCTGTGTATCCACCAGACTTCTGCACAACACAACTGATGGTCCCAACCACAATCATAAGGCAAGAAATCCCACTTATTAAACCTGACAGGGCACACCTGTGAAGTGAAAACCATTGTTGGAAGACCATTTCCAGTGATAACCTCTTGAAGCTCATCAAGAGAATGCCAAGAGTGTGTAAAGCAGTCATCAAAGCAAAAGGTGGCTACTTTGAAGAACCTGGAATATAAGACATATTTTCAGTTGTTTCACACTTTTTGTTAAGTATATAATTCCACATGTGTTAATTCATAGTTTTGATGCCTTCAGTGTGAATGGACAATTTTCATAGTCATGAAAATACAGAAAAATCTTTAAATGAGAAGGTGTTTCCAAACTTTTGGTCTGTACTGTATATATATGTGCTTAATAAATATATATATATATATAAACACAAGTCTATATCTATGTTCTCATATATACAGTGGGGAAAATAAGTATTTGATACATTGCTGATTTTGCAAGTTTTCCCACCTACAAAGAATGAAGAGGTCTGTAATTTTTATCGCGGGTACACTTCAACTGTGAGAGACAGAATATAAAAAGTAATCTAGAAAATCAGACTGTATGATTTTTACATTTTTACATAATTAATTTGTATATTATTGCTTGAAATAAGTATTTGATATAATAGAAAAACTGAACTATGTGTATGTAGCATCCACAGTTATAAATCCCGGCAGCACAGACAAAAGTTAATAAGTGTAAAGATTGGCAATTGCCCAATGAATGAGCAAAATGCTGCTCATTCATCGGGTGATTGGATTGTTTATGGCAGAACAAAAATCATTATTCTCAGCAGCACATCACTAGTAATTGTTCATCACTGTTCATCATGCGCTCATCATTGTTAGTCAGCCTGTCTAAAGACGCCAATATCAAGCACAGAACGACTTGACAATTGCACTCGCTTAACGGCCTGAACTCTGTGCATGTAAATGCAACTGAAATGTTTCTGTGTGATGGTACAATATATGAGCGTTTGGTGCCCCACTTTAAACTTTTGCCCAGGGCCCCACTTTGGCTAAAACCGGCCCTGGATGTGGGGGGAACAGGATTGGAAGATATGTCGCCTGCAGTGAGGAGAAGCAGAGAGAGGTAGAGCAGGTGGGAGAAGGAGAGTGACTGTTTTTTCATGTTTTAGTAGGATAGATCTGAGGTTGAAGAGCAGTATGGCAGATGAGGACAGGTGTGGAGATAAGAGGGAAGGAGAGATAATTATTTGGTTAGAGGGTGCTGAGGTTTGGGGATAGCGAAGGAGACTGAGGATTAGTGGAGCCAAAACTGTGAGCATATGTAAGCATGTTGAAGGAGTAGGAGTAGGTTAAAAGAAAAGCTAGGTACATGTAATAAGCAGTGCTTACTGTTCCCTTCTGGTTTATTCCTGGTATACAGTGGGTACGGAAAGTATTCAGACCCCTTTAAATTTTTCACTCTTTGTTTCATTGCAGCCATTTGGTAAATTCTAAATAGTTCATATTTTACTCATTAGAGTACACTCTGCACCCCATCTTGACTGAAAAAAAAACAGAAATATAGAAATTTTTGCACATTTATTAAAAAGAAAAATTTAAATATCACATGGTCATAAGTATTCAGACCCTTTGCTCAGACACTCATATTAAAGTCACATGCTGTCCATTTCCTTGTAATCCTCCTTGAGATGGTTCTACTCCTTCATTGGAGTCCAGCTGTGTTTAATTAACTGATAAGACTTGATTTGTAAAGGCACACCCCTGTCTATATAAGACCTAACAGCTCACAGTGCTTGTCAGACCAAATGAGAATCAAAGGAACTGCCCAAGGAGCTCAGAGACAAAATTGTGGCAAGGCACAGATCTGGCCAAGGTTACAAAAGAATTTCTGTATTACTCAATGTTCCTAAGGGCACAGTGGCCTCCATAATCCTTAAATGGAAGAAGTTTGGGACCACCAGAAGTCTTCCTAGACCTGGCCATCCAGCCAAACTGAGCAATCATGGGAGAAGAGACTTGGTGAGAGAGGTAAAGAAGAACCCCAAGATCACTGTGGCTGAGCTCCAGAGATGCAGTAGGGAGATGGGAGAAAGTTCCATAAAGTCAACTATCACTGCAGTCCTCCACCAGTCAAGGACTCCCAGACTATGAGAAATAAGATTCTCTGGTTTGATGAGATGAAGATAGAACTTTTTGGTGATAATTCTAAGCAGTATTTGTGGAGAAAACCAGGCACTGCTCATTACCTGCCCAATACAATCCCAACAGTGAAACATGGTGGTGGCAGCATTGCTATGGGGGTGTTTTTCAGCTGCAGGGACAGGATGACTGGTTGCAATTGAAGGAAACATGAATGTGGCCAAGTACAGAGATATCCTGGATGAAAACCTCTTCCAGAGTGCTCTTGACCTCAGACTTGGCCAAAGGTTCACCTTCCAACAAGACAATGACCCTAAGCACACAGCTAAAATAACAAAGGAGGGGTTTGAGAACCACTCTGTGACCATTCTTGACTAGCCCAGTCAGAGCCCTAACCTAAACCCAATTGAGCGTCTCTGGAAAGACCTGAAAATGGCTGTCCACCAACGTTCAGCATCCAACCTGACGGAACTTGAGAGGATCTGCAAGGAAGAATGGCAGAGGATCCCCAAATCCAGGAGTGAAAAACTTGTTGCACCATTCCGAAGAAGACTCATGGCTGTACTAATTCAAAAGGGTGCTTCTACTCAGTACTGAGCAAAGATTCTGAATACTTATGACCATGTGATATTTCAGTTTTTCTTTTTTAATAAACTTGCAAAAATGTCTACATTTCTGTTTTTTTCAGTCAAGATGGTGTGCAGAGTGTACTTTAATGAGTAAAATATGAACTATTTAGAATTTACCAAATGGCTGCAATGAAACAAAGAGTGAAAAATGTAAAGGGGTCTGAATACTTTCCGTACCCACTGTATTACTGCAGCACACTTACAGAGCAACACAGAATTCGTCACCAGACCTGTATCTACACATGTAAACCTACATAAGAGATATCACTAAAGAGAAGTGTGTTGTACCCCTAAGAAGATATCAAAACCAAAAAGAAGGGAATCCTAGTCAAATACCGCTCAATATATATAATGTTAATAAATATGGAGGAGACGGAGACCCAAACGAAAACAAAGGTTTGTTAAATATATAAACCATTTTATTGTACATCAATTATAAATATAATACCAATAATACAACAATACAAGGTAAGGGGGAGAAGTACAATTAAAAAACAGGGAGGATGGAAACAATCCCTGAATATAAGGATAGAACCAGATAATGAGGAGCTCCTGTGAGATGAAAAATGCTCTAGAGTTCTAGGGGCAAACACAATTAAGGTGGGCTAGTAATTACTGCAAACTGCGAGACTAAGAAATATGATGAATAGTCTATAAAAAACAGGAAAAAATATGAATATACCTGCAAAAGAAGTATACTAACAAGTAGAATATGCAAGCATATAATCCGGTATAATTAAATAAATTAAATACTAAAACCTCACAGCTAACTGACAATTATATAAGGTATAAATATCAGAGAGTTTAGCTGATCAATTGTGAGTGGCCGTAGTTTTAATAAGAACCCGGAAAAAAGGCTCGATGTTTATAATACGTTTTAACAGTACGCAAAATATAGGTGAAGCAACCCTGATGTTCTACAGCACTAGTGTCTTATAAGTGGCGTGCATTGCAGTCAGTTAAATAAATACATAGTAGAGAGCAGGAAGGCAAAACTTTAAACTTTGCCTGTATAATACCCCTGCAATATCTATATAATAATCAGAAGTTGGTCAAAAGACGAGATGGCCGCAGTAGATGCTAATCCCCAATATGGGGTGCAGGTGAAAATAATGAAGCCAATTAACCCTGGTAGATATAATCATAACAAGAGCATAAAGAGATAAACATATGATGGTATCAGGAGAGCCCGAAGATAATCAGTCATAAAGTATGTGCACCAGTACCATGTCTCACGAGAAGCACAGGAGCATCCAGATGGTGTGTGTGAGCCTCGACATGCATTTCACCAACTGCGGCCTCGTCAGGCTCTCCGGACACCGTCATATGTTTATGTCCTTATGCTTTTGTTATGATTATATCTAGCAGTGTTGCTAGATATAATGCTATGATTTAACAAAAAAAAAAACCTGGCCTCCTCCACCCCTTAATAGCCAGCCATCACACACCTTATTTCCCCCGTTGCCCAGTACAGCTCAATGAGTTGTTATGGAGGAGGGGGAAAAGTGTAACTATAGTCACAGGTAAATGTAATTATTTTACATAGCAAAGCAATACAGCTTTAAATGCTATGATTTAAAAAAAAAAATCTGGCCTTCTTCCACCCCTTAATAGCCAGCCATCACACACCTTATTTCTCCGTCGCCCAGGACAGCTCAATGAGTTGATATAGAGGAGGGGGAAAAGTGTAACTATAGTCACCAGTAGTCACCGGTAAATATAATTTTTTTTACATAGCAATGCAATATAGCTTTAAATGCTATGATTTAAAAAAAAAAAAAAAAACTGGCCTCCTTCCACCCCTTAATAGCCAGCCATCACACACCTTATTTCCCCGTCGCCCAGGACAGCTCAATGAGTTGTTATAGAGGAGGGGGAAAAGTGTAACTATAGTCACCGGTAGCCACCGGTAAATATAATTATTTCACACAGCAAAGCAATATAGCTTTAAATGCTATGATTTAAAAAAAAAAAAAAAAAAACTGGCCTCCTTCCACCCCTTAATAGCCAGCCATCTCACACCTTATTTCCCCGTCGCCCAGGACAGCTCAATGAGTTGTTATGGAGGAAGGGGAAAAGTGTAATTATAGTCACCGGTAGTCACCGGTAAATATAATTATTTTACATAGCAAAGCAATATAGCTTTAAATGCAATGATTAAAAAAAAAAAAAAAAAAAAAAAACTGGCCTCCTTCCACCCCTTAATAGCCAGCCATCTCACACCTTATTTCCCCGTCGCCCTGGACAGCTCAATGAGTTGTTATGGAGGAGGGGGAAAAGTGTAACTATAGTCACCGGTAGTCACCGGTAAATATAATTATTTTACATAGCAAAGCAATATAGCTTTCAATGCTATGATTTAAAAAAACAAACCAAAAAAAAAAACTGGCCTCCTTCCACCCCTTAATAGCCAGCCATCTCACACCTTATTTCCCCGTCGCCCAGGACAGCTCAATGAGTTGTTATGGAGGAGGGGGAAAAGTGTAACTATAGTCACCGGTAGTCACCGGTAAATATAATTATTTTACATAGCAAAGCAATATAGCTTAAAATGCTATGATTTATAAAAAAAAAAAAACTGGCCTCCTTCCCCCCCTTAATAGCCAGCCATCTCACACCTTATTTCCCCGTCGCCCAGGACAGCTCAATGAGTTGTTATGGAGGAAGGGGAAAATTGTAATTATAGTCACCGGTAGTCACCGGTAAATATAACTAGAATATTTTTTCTCTTATGTACTATATACATAGCGTAACACTATACATATAGTATCATAAGGCTCTTATTGTCAGGGGCATGTAGTGTGCATGGTATTCCCAGGCACACCATAATGCCACACATAAAAGTCCCTACTGGGCACTTACCTCCCTTGCCTCATCCATCTTTATGGCCATCCTTTTGAACAGGAATATCTTCTGTGTTCTTCTGGGGTCCTGATCCTGGCTTGAGTCCTGACACGCTTATTTCTTGCTTGTCCAGGTCCTGCTTGCCCTTCCGGATCTTCTTATTTTGATGTTCTTCTTGGGGTTTAGGAAGACAGCTTGCTCTGATGATATTAAAGAGCCGGTGGATGGTTTGGGGTTTTCCAGCTGATGTTGGTAAATGAAAACCCCGTGAACAAGGCCTGGTGGTCTGCTGAGAGGGCTGAGTTGTTAGCCTCTGCTGCTTCCAGAATTTGAAGATTGAATGGTCTGGAGCCGCGCTGGATGTTACTTGGCTATAAGAGAAAAAGAAAACACAAGAAGGTGATTACATAAGAACAGTATATAGTAAAGTTCAGGAAAGCTAGAGGCTCTCTACATATGTCAACCAATGATCGGCAGATTTTGTCACTATCTGCTGATCATTTAACATGTATGGGGGCTTACAATCTCACCACTGACAAATCAGCGACCTTTACTGTTATTAGTAATCTGACGAATTTGGAAAAAGTGATTAAAGCTATGTGAAACTATTCATAAATGAGTCTGTATAAAACATCTCCTCTAATACTTACTGGCACAGGAACATGTGGGGGACACATTCTAAGGGCTTCCACCGAGTCCCAGTCAATATGCTGGAAAAACCTATGGGCTCTGATGTTACCATGGACTCCGAGGCGCCTGGCAGGATCTTCCCGGAGGAGCTGCAAAAGAAGAAAAAAAAATGTTTATATTTATATAACAGCTTCATAAATAAAATTTAACTAAAATAAATAAATATTATATATATTTATGAAAAAAAAAAGCCTAATATTAGTGTTTTTTTTCTGACATCTTCAATAATACATGACAGGTAATATATACCATCACGTCACCCCTACAAGTGTTTACGTGTTATATTGAACACGTAAACACTTGACCTAACATGAGATTCCACTCCCACCAATGGAGCTGAATATAATAGTAAATTACCGCTAACATCACAATAAATCACACAATAATATAAAAGTAATACAACTTATATCATGTACTGACCTTTTTAATGATGTTCTTCGCCTCCTTGCTGGAAGCGTTGAATAGTCCTCGATGGTATTTGGACCTGCTGGTAATCATGATGTTCAAAATGATGCCAAATGCATACCAGTCTACCCCAGCATTGTACTCCTCCGCAGCCAGCATCTCAGGAGCCATGAAGCCTGGTGTCCCAGCGTATTCGGTGGCTGTCCGGTCTCCATAGATGTTCTCAAGTGCCAGACCGAAGTCGGAAATCTTTATATGGCCCGTCGCAGCCACCAAGATGTTAGAAGGCTTGAGATCTCTGTGAAGAAGACAAATGGATTCTTATCAGTGTCCGCTGTATAATTCTCAGTATTGCTGTGTATAGTTATAGGCATCACTGGTGGTGGAGGATTAGATGTATTTCTAGTTACCGGTGGATGATGCCCTTAGAATGCAGGTGTTGAATTCCACACACAAGTTCTGCGGCGTAGAATCTGGCCGAAAGAAAAGAGGAGAAAATAGTTTTTAGTGAATCAGAAACTCAGAAATATATATTGCCCAAAAGACTAGACAGGCAGGACTTATCAGGATTTTATATTTCTGGTTATTATATACAAGTATTTATATTATTATAATGGTCTAGAAGGGCAGTCGCACATATCGTATTGATTATAAGGCACCTGGACCTGCTCATCCTAAGTATAGGACATCAATGTTAAAGTAGTGGATAACCTCTTTAAGTTCCTTCTTGCCTATAGGGATACACAATTGCTACTATTACAATGTATATTCATATGGTGTTAAAGGATTATCCAGGATCAGAAAAACATGGTGTCTTTCTTTAAAAAATAACGCCACATGACTAATGTGAATGAGGATGAACTGCGATGCCTCACACAACCTGTGGACAGGTGCGGTGCTATTTTTGGAAATAAAAATTAGAGCTGTATTTTTCTAAGTGTTTCCCTAATAACATCCCTGTGAATGGGAGATATGAATTTACGTGAACGTTAGGGCTAACAATCGAATCAATCTAGTCAGTCTCATTTAGAAAATACATAGCTGTATGGCTTAGACTGTGAATACTGTACCGTGCACTGGGGATGTCAAGACACCCCTTCCTCATCAGGAGATGGTGGAATTCGCCACAGGTGACATACTCCATCCCAAGAAGCACAAGCTCCTGTCAGACAAGACGTAGAAATCAGTCGTATGATAAAGTCATTGTAGCAGTCATACATTTACTAACACTCAATAATCAGTGATTTCTTCTGCGATTTCTTCTGTGATTAATCTCTGTTCCACTTACTGGTGGAGATATAGTTACATAATAATAGCAGTAATGATACTTTCTTCTTTTACTATGTGTTTATTAGTTATTCTAATATTCTAGTTATTCTAAGTATATACATATAGAAGATATATCTACATATGTAGAATGTGATGTGCTAAATGTACAGCATTACTTTTCACTGTAATGTTGCCTTCTGCATTTCTCACCATTATGAAGTACTCATTAAGAATGACATCCATAGGGGTGGACAAATGACTTCAGATATTGGGAGCCAGTTGAACCACTCCAAGACTTTCCATAGACTTCAATAGAGAAACCCCAAAAGTTAACCGTCAGCATCATATTTCTAGGCACATTGCCTGGTTCCCAGGGTTTGTCCAGTGTTCCCACAGTAGGTGACAGCTACACATACAAGGAGCAGGACATGAAAATGTTTCCAATGCTGAAATGTTAACAAACACCAGATATAAACGTGGACATATCCTGTGCATATAGATGAGTGCACTTTATTCTTTATCCAATATTAATGAACAGGTCACAATTTTACCTTGGTCTGAAAGGCGAATGTGCCATGAAGAAGGAAGGGGCTGCCAGATGCAAGTTGTAACACACGCCGCTCCACCAACGCGCGCTCCTCTCCTTCAGCTAGCAGGTTCCTCTTTGTGATGACTTTTACAGCAAATTGCTGGCGGGTATATCTATCTTCCGCCAGCACCACCTAGAAAAAAATGGTCATTAGTTGATGATCTTCATTAAAGGTGTTGTCTGGCCTTGGGGTACAAGTCTGCAGACACTTTATGTGAGTGTAGACTCATGAGGATTCTCCAGTGATGGGAGCAGATGGTCATTTATCCGGCCTCACTCAATTCCCTTGTATTGAGCGAGCCTGTGTAAGGGGGTGTTGACTGGACCGTCGCATTCATACCCCTGAAGACACCAATCGTGTTGTATTGTAGTGCAGTTTTCAGTATATATGGTGTAATTACATAGTTACAGTATGTCATATTATGTGAATTGTAATATAGAGTGTGATATGGTCATATGTATAATGTATAGTGTACAGCATAGGATTGCGCAAGATAAGACATAGTTTAGGACTTAGGAGTTGACATAGGTAGGATGAGAATAGTGTAAGAAAGTGTTCATGTTTAGGACTAGCTCATAGTGGGAGGGAAAAGTGCCAGTTAAAGGAGACTGCTTCCTGTTTGTAGAGCGTTCGTGAGTGATATAAGATCAAATTCAAGGGCAGTTGGGGCTGATATCAAGAGTGAGTACATATTGTTCTGGGTGATATGAGGCCTTACAAAAATTCACTGCAGACATTCCTGCAATGTCCGGAGATCAGGGCTCGATTCAGGTGCTATGGCAAGCACCTCACCCCTTTACATACAGAGGAAGATGGACGTGCAATTGTGTATGGGAAATGTAACAGATCTCGGGTGTATTGTGGAACTCAACTGGGAAATCCTGGGGCTGACAGGATCAGTGAACGTAGGGATAGTCCAGTTAGAACGTAAATAAATGCTGAAAATGTTCTGTACTATGGAAATAAGAAATGGAGAATGTTGTGCCCGATACTGTGTATTACAATCTGATGCAATTGAACTGTCGAGTAAACTTCTGTGTGTTGAAACGAACTGAGTGTTCCCTAATCTATGTGCGGCAGCTCCTTAAGTTGAAGACCTGGAGACAGCTGGGGCCTGTGGCCTACAAGTGAGTGTAACGCACCCTACACGCAACAGCACATTTGAACTGGCACACAATTTTTCTGTAAAGTGCCAGGGCGACATGGACAGCTGCACATGTCTCGTCGGCACATGACCACATGTATGCAAATTGCATACCTGCAGTTATGCTCCTGCCCATTCCTGGCACCGGCACTGGAGAACCTCAACAGCACACACACTGCACACTGTGAGGACTCACAAGTCTGTAGTCACATAGTTACTGCAGACTTGTACCCTAAGGCCGAACAACTCATTGAAATAAGTGTGGAGGGGAGCAGGAAAGTGACACCATTGCTATTTCTTTAATAATTATTTTATATTTCTACAGTTTCTTACTAGCTTACATACAGGAGATCTAATAGCTATAAACATGGGCACTAGGAAATAACCCCACTAGAATTACCCATTAAAGCTAGGAGGTTAAAGGATTACTTCAGTCTTAGCCATGCATGATTGAGACAGGAATAACTACAACTCCAGAGCTGGTCGGCATTATTCCTGTGTCAGCCATGAAAAGCTGAGATGAGAATCAATATAAACAGACTGTGTTGGGGTGCAGAGCTCAGCTGTACATAGATGCTGGCATCAAAGACCATGCTGCAAATGTATGCCTATCTATACTAGGGTTATTTTGTGCAGCATATATACTTTATCACATTTGGCGTCTATTACACTTTATATGTGTGTAGGAATTATTTCCACCCAACATACCTTTTTCTAATAGCCTATTATGTATACATTACTTAATATTGCTGCATATTCTTTTGTTATGCACCATGGGGTTTGCATGTGTTTTTAGCCTTATCTGATTTTCTCTTTTTTCATCAGATTTTATCATGTGTCTAAATTGTACTAATAAAATATATACCTTTTATGCTACCTTGGCTATTGCTCATAGTTTTTTGTATAGGTTATTTCAAGATCGATAAAGATTTAAGCAAAACAAAAGATCATTTTACCCTATGAAAGACCACTTTGCTTGTTTGTCGGGCGAACGTCAGCCTGTTTCTACTGGTTTCCGATAACTGCGCAGTGTGAATGCACCTTAATCTGCAGCACAGACCTGAGACTACATTTGCAGACACTTTGTCCTGATCCTAAACTCCTTTTCACTCCACAGCACCTCTGGTGTCAGGTTTTATGTTGCAGTGATGCCAGGAGTTAGGCTATGTGCCCACGATGCAGAAATGAAGCAGAAAATTTCTGCAGCATTTCTGCATCTCCCTGGCAGAAAAAAACGCATGCAGATTGTACATGCAGATTGTGCATGCTTTTTTCCTGCAGAATACATGCGGATCCACATGCGGATTCACATGCGTTTCCGCATGCAGATTGACAAGCGCTTTCCAGGCGATAGCATCACTTGGAAAGTGCTTGACAACTAGGTCACACTGTATAAATCCATGCAAACAGCATGGATTTATACAGTGTGAAACGTAAAAATAAAATAAAATAAAGCTATACTCACCCCCGATGCCCCGGCGTGGCTGCAGCGCTCCTTCCTGTCTAGTTCCCGGCTGCCGGCATATCGTGAGACAGAGCGGTGAAGGGCCTGCGGTCACATGACTGTGACGTCACCGCAGGTCCTTCAGCGATGCCGGCATGCAGAGAAGCCTTCGGAAAGGTGAGTATTAACTTTATTTATTATTTTATTCTTTTTTTTACAGGAACAATGGTACCCAGGTCTGGATGAGAGTCTTCTCTCCTCCTGAACTGGGTACCATCCGTACATAGAGACGCATAGAAGCCGCTTGTAGAAATGTACAGACGCGCATTCTATGCGTCTCAATGCAAGTCAATAGCGGGGCTTCCGCTGCGCTTCCGCAAAATTAAATGACATGCTGCAGATTTTTGTACGCAGCATAAACGCTGCGGAAAAATCCGCAGCATGTGCATAGAACATGCGGAATCCCCTTGGGGACCATGGGGTGCGGATTACCTAGTGTTTCACAAGCGTTTCCGCTGCGGAAATTCCGCATCATAAACGCTTGAAAAACGCTACGTGGGCACCCAGCCTTATAAGAATTGCAGAAAACACGAGAGGTGAATATATTGTGAAGAGTATGCTTTGGGATATTTGCTGGCTTCTCTGGTAATCAAGGAGCTCTCTCCTTTTCCCAGGAATGTCCTAAAAAATCAGAGAGTTGTCTGTAATAGTATTAGGAGGCTTGTCCTCAATTCGATTTTTGTCCTAACTTCAGGGAGTAGTATGATTAAAAAAATAAAACGATACTACCCTGATAAATCCTTTGCTATTCCAGAGCCTGGCACAGTAGTCCAAACCTGCACTTGTTTACCTTGCTGCAGACAATCACTGGTCTCATTGAGGATGTCTCTATTTATTGGACAAAACCATTGAGACGAGTCATTGGTTAGCAATCAGGAGAATGTATGAGACGTCACCACTGCTGACACGGAATTTTTTGAATTATTACTTTTTAACTGTGGACAATATCTTTAATAAATGTCATTCTCAGTACACACACATATATTTACTCATACTTATGTAGCTACGTACATGCAGATGTACAATGTAGTGCCTTGAAAAAGTATTCACATCCTGTGAACTTTTCCACATTTTTTCAAGTTACATGCAAAAACTTAAATGTATTTTATTGGAATTTTATGTGATATACCAACACAGAGTACAAGTATTTGTGAAGTGTAAAGGAAATGATACATGTTTTTCTGAATATTTTAAAAATGTAAATCTGAAAATTGTGACGTGCATTTGTATTCAGCCCCTCTGAGTCAACACTTTGTAGGACCACCTTTTGCTGCAATTACTGCTGCAAGGTATTTTTCTACCAGCTTTGCACTATAGGTTGAAATTTTTGCCCACTCTTCTTTGCAAACTAGCTGTGAGATTGGATAGAGAGCGTTTGTGAACAACAATTTTTAAGCCTTGCCACAAATTCTCAATGAGATTTATGTCTGGACTTTAACTGGGCTATATAAACACACGAGTATGTTTTTATTTAAACCATCTTATTGTAGCTCTGGAAGTATGTTTAGAGTCGTTGTCCTGCGGGAAGGTGAACCTTCATCTCTGTTTCAAGTTTTTCCAGCCTCTAACAGGTTTTTCCTACAAGATTGTCTTGTATTTAGCTCCATCCATCTTCTAATCAACTCTGACGAGCGTCCCTGTTAAAGAAAAGCATCCCCACAGCATGATGATTCCACCACCATGTTTGACGGTGGGGATGGTGTTTTCAGGGTGATCTGCAGTGTTAGTTTTCCTCCACACTTAGTGTTTTTCATTTAGCAAAAAATTTAAATTATTGGTCTCATCTGACCAGAGCACATTCTTCCACATTCTATGTGGGTGACACAGCTAGCATGGATAAAGGTGGATGAAAGTGCTCTGGTCACATATTTGCATGTAGAGTTTCTACGGCAGCTGTCACTTCTGCATGATGTTGTCTATACAGGTGTCTGGCCCACACTTGCACAGCCAACAGGATCGTGCACCTGTATTGAAAAATAGATGTTGTTATCTGCTGGCCATCCAAGATTCCAAGGTGCAGGCATGTGGGGAAAACAGCAGCACCTGCAACTTCCTAGTGCAGAAGTTAGAGGCACCAGAAAAATACTTTAACCCACTGTAGACTATCAGAAAACACTATTACACATATATAGGTAGCAACACATTTGGAAACCGCCCTGCATCTGCCTTTGTCAGAAACACCTGAATTTGGGGATCTAAGATGGTTATTAACAGTGTTATTCTCTACTTCATTCATGATCTTATATTGTATAGCAAACAATATACAATCTGGGCTCGTAATGTTATAGGTTCTTACCTTTCCAAAACTCCCCCGGCCAAGCACTTGATGAAAATCTAGTCTCTTGATGTTGTCAGAGATTGTGCTGCCGGGGAGAGATGGCCGCACACCACTGTCTCCTAAAATGGCAAACAGAAATAAGACGAGAAATTAGAAAAAGAATTTACTGTCCATGTATAAAGTGTTGGTTATTTTGTAACCTTAGCAGAGAATTCAGTTTTGGTCAGCATTGGAGTATTCATCTTTGTAAACATATTGCTTTATGCTGTTAATTGAAAAACAGACTATAATTTACTATTCAGTTTAGCACAAAGGGTTAATTATGTTATTACAAAATGGAGAATCAGTATCATTTATGTGCGGAATAATACTGGTAGCACAGTGATTGTCCTATATTAAGTGTACTGCCTTAGAAAACAATTACAGCTCAACGCTAATATTGTCCTGCAACAGTGTTAAAGGGCCCCTTCCCCTGGGACTGAGAAGTGGGTATACGTTTCGCATGTATAGGCACTCTACCTGAAGCCCTCCATTAGCTCCCCGATGCCTCCTCTGCTGGGATAGGCGTTCCTTTCCTCCTGCTTCCAAGATGACGGTCATAGCAGCATGGAGTACACTGGTAAATCTAAACCTCACCTCTCCTGCCTTTCCTTTCCCATCCCACAGCACAGAAAAGACAGGGAAGATGTGGTTTAGACTTACCAAACTGGTGGCCATCTTGGAGGTAGTAGGAACAGAACACAGATCTAAGCAATGGAGGTAGCGGGAGGCAAAAGAAGGGCGTCAGGAAGGATGACTGTATATTTACAAAGTGTAGTAACTTTTCAGTCTCAGGGTATAAGGTTGCTTTAATATACATTTTTTCCTATACTCAGTCACTAAGTTGCAAAGAGGGGAATTTATTAAATATACATAAAAAAACAAATACATTTTAATCAGATTGATTCTTCCTTGTTCCTCCATATTTTTGCCATTCTGCTAAAACGACTCAACACCGGTATGACATTCACTTCTATATAGTCCACCATCTTATGTGATATATTTAATGCCAAATATTTCAAACTGTTGCCCTCTTGGATAATAAGTATATCACCATCTGTAATTTGGAAATTCTTGTCCAATAATGATATCTGACTTATTCCAATTAATCTTCAATCCAGAAAAAATACCAAATCCATTCACCAATGTAATATCTGTCCTTAGATCTTCCTTTACATTTATTAAAATAATAACAAATCACCTGTGTACATCGCTAATATTTCCTCCTGAGTCCAAAACTGAGAACCCCTTATTCCTTTACAACCTTAGGCTGTGTGCCCACAATGCGTTTTTAATGCGTTTCCGCAGCGTTTTTATAGCTGCTGAAACGCATTAAAAACGCATGGTAGAAGGGCAGCAATGTTCCCCAATGATAATCCGCATGTGCTGTGCACATGCTGCGAAAATTTCCGCTGCGGAAAAAAACGCAGCTCTACCAATTATTTTGCAGAAGTGCTGCGTCTTCGCCGCCATTGACTTGCTTTAGATCACATGGATTACGCATCACTGTATATGTAGATGCGTAATCCACGCGTTCCAATGTGCAGATGGTACCCGGGTGTAGATGAGAGGAGAGTCTCCTCCACACCCAGGTACCATTAAAAAATCTGTAAAAAAAGAATAAAATAAAAAATAACTGTCTACTTACCTTCTGTCGGCCCGCGCTGCGCTCCTACTTGCTTCCCGGCACTTTGCAATGAATTGAAGGACCTGCGCTGACGTCAGAGTCATGTGACGGGTCACGCGATGCTGACGTCGGCAGGTCTTTCAATTCACTGTTGCCGGCAAGGGAGAACGGAGTGTAAAGCAGGACACCGGGGGCCATCGGAGGGTAAGTATACATTTATTTTTTTATTTTTACCACTCTCTCGGGTCACACTATATAAATCCATGCAGTTTGCATGAATTTATATAGTGTGACCTAGTTGTCACAAGCACTTTCCAAGTGATGCTAATCGCTTGGAAAGCGCTTGTCAATCCGCATGCGGAAATGTCAGTGAATAACGCTCCATTTCCGCTTGTCCCTGGCAGGAAAACGCATGTACAATCCGCATGTACAATCCGCATGTACAATCCGCATGTACAATCCACATGTACAATCCGCATGCGTTTTTTTCTGCCAGGGAGATGCAGAAACGCTCAGGAAAAAATCCTGAGCATTTCTGCATCGTGGGTACATAGCCTTATATATGGTCAATAAGTAGGGCAAAGAGCAGCTTGGATTAGGAAATCCATGTCTTGTGCCCATAAAAAGGACAAAAAGCTGGGACATAACCCCATGCACCTACTACTTTAGGAGGGCACCATCTAATAACTGGGATCTACCTGCCACATGTCATACAACATCATACGAATTTCAAAA
The DNA here is from genome assembly GCF_046119375.1 of Phyllobates terribilis. NCBI lineage: Eukaryota > Metazoa > Chordata > Amphibia > Anura > Dendrobatidae > Phyllobates > Phyllobates terribilis. The sequence goes on from NW_027363081.1 coordinate 812,847, forward strand.
AGAAAAGAAGACATGCACCTAAGCGGTGATCACCTGAAGAAATAATCACGGAATATTTGAATATAAATTACATCAATTTATTACAGTATCTCCTGACACATATATAAGAATACGCACAAAAAAAATTATTTTAAAACACCATTAAAAATAGTGGAGGAATCCACTGCTTGAGGAACCCACTACTTTAGAGACCTTCCCATATTATAATGACAGAAAATACAATAAAGTGCAGTCAAATAGATGAACTCTAACAGGCTGTATAGAATATCTATGATGGTCAATATTGCACAAGCCCAAAGTATTCTATATAAATAGAGAATACACAAAAAACAATATGTATATAAAGTGCAACAACAGGTATCTGTGTGAAAATCAATATGGTGTCCCTGTATACAGGGTAATAGGTCTATAGAACAGTATAATTGTAAACTGGCGATTGCCAATAGACCCTTTCACCTCACACTGGAGATGACTACTCCATAACCACTCCATCACATACACTCAATTGTGGCCACCCGTGCTGCCCCAGCAAAAAATAATAGTAGAGCCAATTAAACAATATGATCATAGAAAGCAAATACTCAATCAAATCAGCCTGTAAATGGGAAGGTGCAAATGGGACCTCAGTGCCCAGTGCGTGTCGCCACACACGGTGGCTTCATCAGGGGCATTTAAAGTACATATCCTCGTGTCCCGGTATATATGTAGCCTAGAATCAAAATAATTACCGAGAAAATGTTTAATTTACCTGGAGAGTGCAGTTTATGAAGTCCGAATAAACCCACCTTGGACATTTTTAAAGAAACTGACTCCTGTGACTTCTTAAAAGTGGCTGAGTGAGTACCAACCCAGTTACAATTAGTGGAGAATGTGGGCAAGATTCCAGAAAAACGTGTACCTGCCACAGAGATCGATGGATGTCCTGGGTAAAGGCCGCCAGCCAGCCAGAGATGTCCGGCACCATGAAAGAGCCACTCAAACACCTGCTGCAAAGCCAACAACAGCAGCACCGGCAGCACTTGCAGAGCCAGCAGAGCCTGCAACAGCAGCACCGGGAGCAGCAACAGATGCAGCAAGAGACTAATAAACTTCTGATGCAGCAGATTCAGCAGCAACAACGGCAGATGGAACTTCTAGCGGGGAAAGTTCGCAGCAGAGAGGCCGTCCCTCCCTCAACTCCAGGTAATGATTCACACGTCAGGAAGACGGTAAGAAGAGCATTGCAAAAGATTACTCCGGGTGATGACGTCGAGGTCCTAACGTTCTTTGGGAGGGTGGCGGAGCGGGAGAGATTGCCTCCAGAGCAGTGGGCGGAGGTGCTGGTGCCATATTTAATGGGCCAGCCTCAGAAAGCCCATTATGACTTGTTTGGCCCTGCAGGACGCAAGGGAGTGCGCCAAATTAAAAACAGAAATTTTGGCGCGCTTGGGAGTGACTCTGACTGTTAGGGTGCAACGGGTGCACCACTGGGCCTATTGCAGTGACAAACCTCCCAGGTCCCAAATGTTCGACCTCCTACACTTGGTTCAAAGTGGTTGTAACCTCAATCTTCCTCCCCAGTATAGATGGTGGAAAAGGTCATCATGGACAGGTTCATCCACTCCCTTCCAAAGTCCGTGCAAGCCTGGGTTGCCCAGGGAGATCCCCGTAAAAGCTGCTGAGTGAGTATCAACCCCCTTAAAGGAGTTTATACAAAATTTCTCCATTGCCAAAAACCATATCAATAGGGAATCAGGATTGCTAAGTCTTAGAGTAACATGAATCCTGATAATCCTTGGGATTAATAAGCCTCTTCCCCAAAAAATTCTTCCAGAGGATTGGAAAAGATGTTGTATCACTAGACTTTGACGCACGTCTACATGATTTTCTATTACAGGTAAAGTCAATTACAGTATTAAAATCTCCTACAATCAAAATCGGATATTGCAAGTTTTCACTTTCTTCATAGTGAAGCTCAGATTTATATGGGAGAGGAATACAGGTGTTTGCAATTTCTAACCTTATGTTGTTAATTTTACATTTCAACAGTTTATATATATATATATATATATATATATATATATATATATATATATATATCTTACTTCTACCCTGTGTAATACATACTTATATTTACACCCCTTTGAACAAGGATAAAGACCCTCGTGAGTAGATATTATGTACAGCATGATATACATGTACTTGACAACCCACTTTTAGCTACTTTCTTGAATCACTATCTGAATGTGTCTTTTGAAGACATATCAGAGACATCAGATCTCTTCTCATCCAAGCAAAGAAATACCATTTCAACTTATCTTAAACCCTTCTAACATTAAATTAGATAACTTTCACCATATTAAAATAATAATTAAGTTAAAATATCCCTCCTCTTCTGATACCTCCCCCACTCCACCTTCCACTTCACCCCTTCAAACCATCTCCCACTCTTAGCTCCCCAACTACACGTTAGGCCGGGTCACACAAGTGTTGATTCTCTCATGTGAGAGAATTGGATCATTTATGCTAATGACACTAGGCTCAAGCTCTGACCAGAGTTTGAGCCGAGTGTCAGTTTACTGGGATCCGTTTCTCTTGTTTGAGACAATCATATTACAGGTGCGGAGAAGATGGAGAACTTCGTTTCTCCAACTTTTCCATCGTCTGTGTCTGCATAAATCAAACTGCACTGGGATGAAATCCAAGTCTGGGCCAAGGTTTTACACGCACCCATAGACTTGTATGGGTGCATGTGATCCGATTTGCTGAGCCACTCTCAGCGTGCTGCAATTGTTTTCCCATGCCGAATCGTCATGAGCAAAAACATTTCAGATCTGCACTGCCCCATAGTATAATATTGGGCTGAGTGCTGTCTGATAAAACATCAGAGAGCACTCTACTATGTCATACAGCAGTGTGAACGAGTTCTTAGAGAACTCCTCAACCAGACATCCACCCACCCTCCAACTAACCTGCCTTAAATAAATGAATCTTCCATAATCAATTGTAAGGGAGAATATCTCTCTATTTACATCTCAAAAACCCTTAGATTAGCCACTGACACAGAATTTAAGAAAACAAATAGTAAGATATTGTATGGTAATTCAATAGTGTATTAAATAATGTTTAAGTGCATTTATAAAATGACCCTAAAAATTCTTTATTAGATGTAGATATTTGAGTCTTAAAAGAAGTAGTAATAAGATCTTATTAATACGTATTTTGTCTCAAACTCTGTTTGCAGTTATGAGGAAATGGAAGGTAAAAGAACAACCTGAATTAAATTAATTGATAAGCGAAAAAAGAGAAAGTGGTCTACGATAATAAAAATCAGACAACTGTTTATGAGCATATCTGGGAAGAATGGACAGGTGTAGAGCAATGCTAGTTATGGGGTGAAGGGTTTTCCTTGTATCCTCCCCTTCAGTTTGGGGGTGCAGGTGGGGTTTGTTTTGATTCAAGGGAGGAGGGATGATGGAATAATATGGAAGGGTTAATATTTGTTCCATTTTGTTTTTCTTAAACAGATGATTGAAGCGTATGGATATTTATTGTATATGAGAGAATATAAATAAATGTTATATGTGAAGTACTATAACTGCATTAAAATAAATGAGATTATTGCAACATATTACTATTTAATAAACTATTTGTAATCTTTAAGAAAAAAAAATAGCAAGGAGGGGAATTTTATATGCATTTGTTGGAAATGTGTTTTTTGAGTATAAATGGTGCAAGATAAAAGATCTTCACCCTGAGGTTTCTGCCCCCATAATCAGTGCAGGAGAGCAAATGCTATGCAAAACCATGAATCTGCAACAACAGTAGTGGATTTTCTGTTTCCCATTTTGCTACAATGAATAATAATGGTACATACCCTCAAAATGGTACTTACCACACTAAAGAAATAGAGGCTACATACACATGCATCTCACTAAATTAGAATATTATCAAAAAGTTTATTTATTTCAGTTATTCAATACAAAAAGTGAAACTCACATATTATATAGAGTCATTACACACAGACAGATCTATTATATAGAGTCATTACACACAGAGGGATCTATTTCAAGTGTTTATTTCTGTTAATGTAGATGATTATGGCTAACAGCCAATGAAAACACAAGCGTCATTATCTCAGTAAATTAGAATACTTTATAACAACAGCTTGAAAAATGTTTTTAAAATCTGAAATGTTGGCCTACTGAAATGTATGTTCAGTAAATGCACTCAATACTTGGTCAGGGCTCCTCGTGCATCAATTACTGCATCAATGCGGCGTGGCATGGAGGCGATCAGCCTGTGGCACTGCTGAGGTGTTATGGAAGCCCAGGTTGCTTTGATAGCAGCCTTCAGCTCGTCTGCATTGTTGGGTCTGGTGTCTCTCATCTTTCTCTTGACAATACCCCATAGATTCTCTATAATAGATTCTCTATGGGGTTAAGGTCAGGCGAGTTTACTGGCCAATCAAGCACAGTGATACTGTTGGTTTTAAACCAGGTATTGGTACTTTTGGCAGTGTGGACAGGTGCCAAGTCCTGCTGGAGAATGAAATTTCCATCTCCAAAAAGCTTGTTAGCAGAGGGAAGCATGAAGTGCTCTAAAATTTCCTGGTAGACGGCTGCGCTGACTTTGGCCTGGAAAAAACACAATGGACCTACACCAGCAGATGACATGGCTCCCCAAACCATCACTGATTGTGGAAACTTCACACTAGACCTCAAGCAGCTTGGATTGTGGCCTCTCCACTCTTCCTCCAGACTCTGGGACCTTGATTTCCAAATGAAAATTGGAACTCTGGGACCTTGTGGGGTGTGTCAATGACTGCCTTCTGGACATCTGTCAAGTCAGAAGTCTTCCCCATGATTGTGGAGCCTACTGAAACAGACTAAGGGACTTTTTAAATGCTTAGGAAGCCTTTGGAGGTGTTTTTTGTTAATTATTCTAATTTACTGAGACAATGACTTTTGTGTTTTCATTGGCTGTAAGCCATAGTCATCAACATTAACAGAAATAAACACTTGAAATAGAAAGGGTGCTTCTACTCAATACTGAGCCAAGGGTCTGAATTCTTATGACCATGTGATATTTCAGGGGTTTTTTTTAATAAATTTGCAAAAATTTCTACATTTCTGTTTTTTTTCAGTCAAGATGGGATGCAGAGTGTACGTTAATGAGAAAAAAAATGAAATTTTTAGAATTTACCAAATGGCTGCAATGAAACAAAGAGTGAAAAATTTAAAGGGGTCTGAATACTTTCTGTACCCACTGTATGCCCACATACTGTCCCTCTCCAAAATATTCCCCTGTACATTGCCCGATTGAATGAAGGAACCCCCACCACAATTGTGCCCCCTTTGACAATTGTCACCCTCATTATGTGCCCTCACTGTAACATTAGCCCCTTCCTTCCTCATCCACAATGATATAATTAATTTAATCTTTGGCTCCTTGACTTACTATTGGCTGTGCCATCTCTTCTCCTCTGAGGTGTTTGGGTGCCGACAATAGTGTGATGACGTCAGCAGCGTGCCGAGCAGCAGCATGTCGAGGCTGGGACTGACGAGCGCTGTTTTACCCTAGTCCCGATGACAGTGTTCAAATATGTTTGCGTCTGAAACATTTGAATATAAGAAGATGGGAGCTCCATATCCTGGACGGCTCCATGGGCTGCAGCAAAACTTTGGTGGGCTGCATGCGGTACATGAGCTGTTTGTTGTGCAGGTCTGTTCTAAAACAACACTACATTGTATAACACCTGCACCAGATTGTGCAGTTACCTCAGCCGGGAGCCTACCGGCAGTCACAGTCGGACTCCCTATAGAGAAGGTAGAGAGGATTTATTACCATCTCTGGCTTTTCAATTACTGTGATAGATGTTAGAAATGCATTGGGGAAATATTGGCCCATTTTGAAGCAAGACCTAGTCCTTTCCAAATGTACTACACCAGTCCCTTCCACCACCTATAGAAGGGCGATGAACCTGAGGGACTTGCTGGTACATAGTTACCATAAAGATCCGGGACCAGAGAAAGCCTTCAGCTCAAAAGGCCCCAGATGGGGCTTCTATCCATGCAAGAACTGTGCGGCCTGTGTAAATCTGGTGCGGTGTACATCCTTCCCATCAAGTGATGGTCATAAGGAGTTTCAAATCACACAGCATACATCTTGCAATACAGAAGGCGTAATCAACCACGCCTTGTGTCCATGTGGCCTCATCTATGTGGGTCTTACTTTTCGCCAACTGAGAGTGCGTGTGAGGGAGCACGTGCAAGATATTAAGAATGCATCAGAATCTCTTGCCGATACTGTATTGAAGCCTATCCCAAGGCATTTCAAGTTAAAACATGGGTGTGATGCTAGCCTCCTCCAAATTCGGGGTATTGACCGGATATTAATTGACTGGGGGGGGGGGGATTGGAGAAAGACCGTTGGTGGATTATGAAAATTGATTGCATATGCCCCAAAGGCCTCAACGAGGTCCTCAGTTTTGTCCCTTTCTTGTAATGTGCTATTGTGTTTAGGTGTTACTTATGTTTTATGCTGTTTATAACTTCTCACTTTTTTATTTACATGCAGGGTATCCAGTATTTTTGTACACTCTACTGTGAGACAGATGCTGGACCACCACTCACTTGGAGGATCTTCTTCTCCCTTCCCTCCCTCCCTTTTTCTGCCCCCCTCGGGGACCGGGTGCCTGATCGTCCTTGCGGGCCAGCGCTCCACGCGTCTCCCTTTTTATGGATATGTACTCACCTTTCAGCAGCATCCCGCCCTGCTGCTCTCTCTTTTTCGGACCTGTCTATTTCCTGTGCGGTGTGCCACTAATTGATTCCATCCGCTATAAGCATTTTTTATAAAACATTTTACTCACTATTGTTATTCATCGGCTTTTACTCTTTGTTTATTGTTGCTTTAAATCTGTGATTTTGGATGCACAAAAAAGGGCACTTTAAGATGCACTTCCTGTGTCACACTGACACGTCAGTATTCCTATCACTTGTATATTTTTTATTTTATTTTTTTCGATTCCTCTTGCCCATTGTGGCTTATAATTTTCTGATTTTTTTATTGTACATTTTCCATTATACTGATGTCAGTAGCTATGTTACTATATAACACATGTCTATGCTCACTCGTATGTGAAGGGCACACATACATTTGTATTGTGACATTAACTATCTCTTCATACTATTGTTATTTATTATATTTATTTTACCTGTGATTGGTCTCACTTGTAGTGATGGGCGAGCGTGGTTTGTTAACCCTTTCAGCGAGCATGCTCGGGTGCTCGCCCAGTATCTTCAGCGTGCTGAGGTGTTATGTTTGAGTTATTGTGTGTGCATGATTTGCGACTGACAGCTTTAATACATGTGAGGAAAGCCTAACAAACAGGCATTCCTCACATGTGTTAAAGCTGTCAAACAGTCGCAAATCATGCACACACAGTGACTCAAACATGATATTCAAGTACACTGAAGATGCTCGGAAAACACCCGAGCATGCTCATAAATCTCGAGTAACGAACGTGCTCGCTCATCACTACTCACTAGTGTAACACTTTCACGTAACATATGTGGTTTTTCACGTTGCTGTGATTCTGGTTGCCATTGGATGCATCCGACATCTGCACCACATGGGCTTGGTCACGAAATAATAATAAAAAATATTCACACAATTCGTGCACTCTCTGTTTATTATTGTTTCCATGTTTTCATTCACTTGTCACATCTTCATTTTTTCTTCCTTTTCCCTTTCCCTTCCCTCCCCTCTTTTTTACCACCATTAGTTTTGCACATTTATGCACAATTTATAACTTTGTTCTGTTGATACTCATGGTATTCCCATATTCTCTGTACCATATTGAGTACATATTATATTATATTGTCTCATGACTCTCTCTATATATACTCCTTTATATTTAATAATGATACTTTGGGTATTACTTGGTGGACATTATACTTTATACACATATGTTGTACATAATTCTCACAATATGATGTCTATTCCTGATTGTGTGTTTTCATATATTATTTTCCCTCTTTTATCTACATCTTTGTATCTTTGTGTATTTATATATATATATATATATATATATATATATATATATATATATAGTGGTCCAAAAGTAGGTGGACAGAAAATAATAACATTTATTTTGATTTATATATAAAATTATATTTACTAACACAAGCATAACATTGACAATTACATTTTATTCTGAACAATAACACAAAAGCCCTTAAATGTTATCAATGCAGGGGCTCAAACTGTTTTCCATTACAATTTGCACAGCTTTGAAGTCGCCTCTTGCGCTTCAACAAACTTTTTTGCACAAGTCTCTTTGGGTATTAATTTCTTGAAGTGCATCTCTTATGTCATTTTTCAAGTCACTGACACTTTTTGGTTTTCGACTATAAACTTTGTCCTTGAGTACTCCCCAAAAGAAAAAATCCATTGGGGTCAAGTCTGGTGAACGTACCGGCCAATCAAGTGGGCCTCTTCGGCCAATCCATTTATTAGGAAATGTTTCATCAGGATACTCGCGGATTACTCTTGAATAATGTGGAGGGGCCCCAACTTGTTGGAAATAGACTTTTTTTTTCAAAGAGTCTGTGAGGTATGAAAAGTGGAATCTGATAGGTTGCTAAGGGCAACTGAGCCAGTTTTACTTTACACCATGTTTGATAAATCTCCCCCTTCATAACCTTATTACACTTTCTGTCCACCTACTTTCGGACCACCCTGTATATATATATATATATATATATATATATATATATATATAATATAACCGGGGATGCATCCCTCTGTCTGAAGCCTCGATAGACTGCGCATGCGCGACGCACAGTCTGGCTTCAGACAGAATCATGCATCCAGCCGTTACAGGTAAGAGGAGGTGTATGGCGCCGGAGATCGCGGTATGCGTAGACACTGAACACATACCGCGTTCTCCGGCGCCATACTTGCATACTTACCTGACCGGGAGGAGCGTTGCCACGGCACCTCTCTTCTGGCCGGAGACCGGGGGCAGGAGTGAGGCGTCGGATCGGCGCGTGCACATAGCGCTATCCTTCGCCATTTTACTGAAGACACATTTACAGTGTGTCTTCAGCAAAATGGCGCCGGACAGCGCGGTGCTCCGGCGCCGGTCTCCGCCCCCGGCCTCCGGCAGAAGAGGACGCAGCAGCGCTGGAGCACAGAGAACAAAGGTGAGTATAACTGTTAATTTTTTTTTGTATATGTGTACAGTGTGAAAGGGATGAGGGGGCCACACATATCAGGATTGTGGGGTGAGGGGACCATGCATATACCAGGATTGTGGGGTGAGGGGACCATGCATATACTAGGATTGTGGGGTGAGGGGTACCACGCATACTAGGATTGAGGATGAGGGGAGCCACGCATACCGGGATTGGGGATGAGGGGTGCCACGCATATCGGGATTGGGGATGAGGGGTGCCACGCATACCGGGATTGGGGATGAGGGGTGCCACGCATACCGAGATTGGGGATGAGGGGTGCCATGCATACCGGGATTGGGGATGAGGGTTGCCACGCATACCGGGATTGGGAATGAGGGGTGCCACGCATGCCGGGATTGTGGATGAGGGGTGCCACGCATACCGGGATTCGGATGAGGGGCCATGCATACCAGGATAGGGATGAGGAGTGCAATGCATGCCAGGATAGGATGGTGCGGACAGGATGGGGGCAGCACAAATACCAGGAGGGGGGCAGCACATACCACACATACCAGCATGGGAGACCATATACCAATAAAAATGCTCGCCACCCGGGCATAGAACGGCTTCAATAGCTAGTATATATATATACATAGAAAGTCATGATTAACTTACACCAGGTATGGGCCGGTAATGTTCTCCGCAATTTCTTTCTCTCCCTCTAAGTATGTCTGCATCTCTTGGCATCCTGATGATTGTGCACATTCTGCCAGCCGGCAAGAAGCACCTGGTTGCCATGGATACGTGTCCCTATGACGCGGCACTTCGGGGACTCCTTACTGATGTGTCAGCGGGAGGCGGGCACCTGCTGCGTTGGACACTGACTCCCTTGCTTCCGGCGCTGGCTTCCGCCACTGGAAGCGCCGCTGTACCCCCGCTACACGTGCCAAAATACTTTGGATATATATACCCCCCTGCCTGTCACCCATACACAATCACCCCCTGGAGAAGCAGGACTTGAAACGCGCGTCAGGGCCGCTTTCATGCCATCCACAGGTTGTAACTAGGCTGTACTCTCATTTTATGTGGGACCATAACTTTCTATATGTGTCACTGTGTATTACTCTCACTAGAAGATATACTTATGTTGTGACATCTGTGTCATAGGCATGATTCTTCTCCTTATTTGGATATTAGCAACTTGTACTGTATAATTAGTTCCTGCTGTGCACTCGTACTTTATATGCTTTACTTGTGATCTGGACTCTGATACATTCTTTTCCAGTTGCTCTATGTCTTATCCCTAATTTAGTGTATCATTAACCTTTGTGCATGGGATGCAGTAAGTATGTTAATGAATCAATTGAACGTATTTATTGATTTTTCTCTGCCTCCCTTGGGACGAATCATGCTTTAATAACACTTGTTGATTATTCCTTCTTTATAGACACTTAACTGTATGTATATATATATATATATATATATATATATATATAAAGTTATAAATATATATTTTTACATAATGAAATGGTATTCCTACTTATGGAGGGAATTGGATTGTAATGTATTCCCAATTAAACACCTGAGATTGGGAAGGAGGTGGAGACCTGTTGAAGGTTCCTCCTCTGGCCTATTAATCTCACTCCATGGATGAACCTAGGAATAGGGAATTCCATGGAAGGGTGTTTGGGTTATGTAATAAATATTATCCCTCAGTTCATTTATGGACACAGGAATCACTATTTGAATACTGTCATTGCAATGCAAATATATTGGGAAACTGCTAACAGAATGTTGTCCCTAATAATGAGAAATAGTGCGCTTTTATTGTAAATAGGGGATAAGAGAAATCATTAAAGCACATACGTTGTTTACATTTGAAGAAAAGCTTTTGGTGGGGCTTGCCAATTTAAAAGATGGCGATCGTAGCATTAGAAGTGTAATGCGCATGCCCGGTGACGTCACGAAGCGGGCGGACCAGGTTTGCCCCGATCATGTGACGAGATAATGGGGATTTCCTGGGAGACATGCGCAGATGGGATTTTGAGACGCCGAGGACAGCGTGGAGGAAGTAAGAAACGTGGTCATGCATGATTGCTGCAGTGTGAGTCGCAACCTCAAATATATTATGATTTATAATGTACACCTGGCACTGATAAATACTAATCAAAGCACTTATCACTTTATGAGAGTTATGGATACTGTAATTGGTGATAATAATATATCTGTCTAAAATTTTATCACTATGTATGTAACTGAATAATATTTTGTGATATGCACTACTGCACTTTTCTTATGTAATCATGGTTTTGTATCAATTAATTATAATTATGGAATCACTGTTTGTAACTATATATATTGCACTATATGCACTTGAACTCTGCTTGAGAAAGATTCTGTGAACCGAAACGTTGCCTTTGGGCTCATTAAAGTCCATTTTTCTATAATATTTTTGGAGTGCTGCCTCTTGATATTCTTTCTTTCTATATATATATATATATATATATATATATATATATATATATATATACTGTATATATATATATATATATATACATAAATGTATACACAGGGTGGGCCATTTATATGGATCCACCTAAATTAAATGGGAATGGTTGGTGACATCAACTTCCTGTTTGTGGCACATTAGTATATGGGAGGGGGAAAACGTTTCCAGATGGATGGTGACCATGGTGGCCATTTTGAAGTCGGCCATTTTGAATCTAACTTTATTTTTTTCAATGGGAAGAGGGTCATGTGACACATCAAACTTATTGACAATTTCATAAGAAAAACAATGGTGTGCTTGGTTTTAACGTAACTTTATTCTTTCATGAGTTTTTTACAAGTTTATGACCACTTATAAAATGTGTTCAAAGTGCTGCCCATTGTGTTGGATTGTCAATGCAACCCTCTTCTCCCACTCTTGACACACTGATAGCAACAACGCAGAAGAAATGCTAGCACAGGCTTCCAGTATCCGTTGTTTCAGATGTTGCACATCTCATATCTTCACAGCATAGACAATTGCCTTCAGATGACCCCAAAGATAAAAGTCTAAGGGGGTCAGATCGGGAGACCTTGGTGGCCATTCAACTAGCCCACGACGACCAATCCACTTTCCAGGAAACAGTTCATGTAGGAATGCTCTGATCTGACACCCATAATGTGATCGTGCACCATCTTGTTGGAAAAACTCAGGGAACGTGCCATCTTCAGTGCATAAAGAGGGCAACACATCAACATGTAGCAGTTTCAGATATCCAGTGGCATTGAGGTTTCCATTGATGAAGAATGGCCCCACTATCTTTGTACTCCATATACCACACCATACCATAAAGATACGAGATGTGCAGCAACTGAAACAATGGATACTGGAAGCCTGTGCTAGCATTTCTTCTGCGGCATTGCTGTCAGTGTGTCAAGAGTGGGAGAAAAGGGTTGCATTGACAATCCAACACAATGGGCAGCACTTTGAACACATTTTATAAGTGATCATAAACTTGTAAAAAACTCATGAAAGAATAAAGTTACGTTAAAACCAAGCACACTATTGTTTTTCTTATGAAGTTCTCAATAAGTTTGATGTTTCACATTACCCTCTTCCCATTGAAAAAAATAAAGTTGGACCCAAAATGGCCGACTTCAAAATGGCCGCTATGGTCACCACCCATCTGGAAAAGTTTTCCCCCTCCCATATACTAATGGGCCACAAACAGGAAGTTGATATCACTTAGGTGTATCCATATAAATGGCCCACCCAGTATATATATATATATATATACATATATATACAGTAGATATATTGTCTCTTGCCTTACATTGGTTTATTCCTGTGGTTCCGTGGCACTTTGTTGTCACCTCTTTCCCTTGGATTTTTTATCTCTTTTGATTATGTCTGATTTTACTTACATTTTTGCAATAAAAATGTAACTTTTATTGGATTTGCTCCTGTTTCCATTTTTCTCTTTTTGGGTTATATAGTTATGGAAGAGCATTTATAGGGGCCGACTCTTTTCTTTTTGGATACTCCCTATAGAGAAGGTAGAGAGGATTTATTACCGTCTCTGCCTTTTCAATTACTGTGTACACAGCTCTGAACAAGTGCTGTGTATTCAGTATGGTAAGCGCAGATAGCGCTTCCTGCTCCAGACCCAGAGATCATGTGATGGCCGGGTGGGGTGTAGAGAAAGAGCAAGAGCTTCTGGGTCCTAGGAGACCCAGTCAACGCTGCTATATAGGCAGTAGGTTGAATGTCCCCTGTAACTAGGATCAATATACCAGCAGATGTGTTTGGGACACAGGTTTATTAACAATTACTATTATATAAGTATGGCAGGTTCTCCTCCTGCACTTGTTAGTTCAGCTTTCCTCACATACTGCACAGCTCTCCAGTCCATACAATGGTCACTGATGGAGGAGCATGTAACCAGACCACTCCATCAGCCTTGTCCTATTGAGAACCTCCCATGAGAAAGATGCTTTTATAGTGAAGTAGACTGACGGACAGGTCTGGTCACTGCTCCTCCACCAGCAGCCATATTATAGACTAGAGAGCTGGGCAGTCTGTAAGGAAAGCTGCAGTAACAAGAGCAGGAGGAGAATCTGACATACCTACAGTATATCATAGTAAATGCCACAAAATCATGTCCCCAACACATCTGTTAAAGTAAAGATAAAATGGTCAACCTCATTAACTAATTCTGCAGCCAGCAATAGACAGCGCAACACAAAGACTATAGGAGGCAAACGACTCAATTTTATTTTAATGAAACCATATTGCAATTTTTTTTATCCATTCAAGCAAGAAAAAAATCAAATGTTTCAAAAGTTAAGACAACCCCTGTGTAAAATCATTGAAATAAAGAGCAAAAAAAACAGGAAAAAATAAATAAAAAAACAATGACTATCCAAATTGCATTTACAAGCCCCATCCCTAACAAAAAACCATGTAACTAATATATAAAAATAACACAAGCACAGAAATCCTTTATTTACTACAGATATTACCAGAAAAAAAATAAAATAATATTAAAATATTGTAAAATTTAGACTCGATGTTTCACAAAAAAATATTTAAATATCCAAACATTACAATTTTTTACAGTTTTTTAAACCATATGTATGAAAATAAGAAAAAAATGTGCCTTGGCAAGAATGGGGAAAAATGGCCTGATCATGTAGGGGTTTAACAAAGTACTGAATATATACATATATATAAATGGACTGGGGAACAGTTCTACAACCCTCCAGCTTCAGATCTTGCTCATGTATCACATCCTCCACCTGTCAGATTTAAAAGATGTGTAACTTGTGTAAAGTGACAACATTGCCCTGATCTGTAAGTGTGGGCATGAGAAGCTACATGTCATGGTGCTCCCTGTGGTAAGCTGATGTATAGTATTACCTGTGCCCTTGGTGGTCTTCTGCCCTTCTTCTTCTTTCTTGATTGAAGAGCTTTCATGTGATGAGCCAAAGATTTGTCTTCTCCTCTTGGCTCCACTTCTTCTAGCTAGGACCTCCTGATGACATTCCTGTTCTTCTTTCTGGCCTTGGTGATCAATCTTCTGAGAGACGATCTCCAACTCTGAGCCATTTCTCTTCTCTCCTCTCCTATGGCTCTTCTTGATGGACGGCTTCTCATCATCCGATGAGTCCAAAACATTTCTTCTCCTTTTCTTCCCTCTCATCCTAAAGTCCTCCTCTTTAATCTCCATAATGTCGCTTTGCTGAAGGCAGCTCCTCCTCATCCGCATGCAAGCCAACCGCAACTCTCCAACTGCCAACCGGCAACATTCCAATGTGCTCACTGGTCATGTGATAGGAATTGACCATAAGCAGTCATATATATGAGTTATCAGATATTGGTATTTTTCTATTTTATTCTCATCATATCACATAGTATTAGGCCAAGCTCACAGATAGAGGTTTATTTTAGCTTTTCTGCTGCCTTTTTTCCTATAGAAAGACTCAAATATCCAGATCTTTTTCACATTTTCAGGTTAAGACTTGAATATACTTTGCAGCAATCTCGATAGTAATATTTACACGTAATGACAACTATAGGTTTCTAAAGAATAATTTCTAGTTACTATAATGGCTTCTTAGAAAACCCACATGTGTGAGTTTGCTGTTTTGCAGAACGCTCTTTGCCACCATTTTCCTTCTGACGCTGTTTTGCAGCATTTAGGGGATGTGCACACGGTTATTATTTGTAGAGGAAAAGAAATACTAGAGTGTTGGCGGGTAAAATGCTGCCTAAAATATGTGCAAAAACGCTTCAAGAATTGACATGCAGAAGATATGAAACTTCTTCAAATCTGCAAGGAAAAAATAAGCAGAATGTACATGAGATTCCATAAATCTCATTGACTTTGCTAGTACATTAAAACACTGCGTTTTTTCATGCAAAGAACGTGCGGAAATAACTTTTGAAAATACGGCAAAAATGCAACATGTGAACATGCCCTTGGCTTCTAGTCCATCAAAAATAGTGTAAGTCTGAACTTGAGATGCCGCTGTGGATACTCATTCTGGTGTTAATACTATAGGAAATGACAAGGCAATGATCGCGCTTTTTATTAGTGTAAATAGGGAAATACAGCCCTCCTAGACCGGACACAAGGATTTTATTTGCCAATAGTAATAATATTGGTGGGTTATATTTTTTACACTATACTACATACTTTTTTCACATATAACTATTTTCCTGTGATAAATTGTATTATCAATATATGGACTGGAGTTATTTGTAATTTAATTCCATATTTGGTGCACACAGATTGTTCTTTCTGCTGAATTCTAGATTAGTCATTGCTAGTGTCTCGGCATATTAGCATGTTTTTGTAATTTTTTGCTAAACCCTAATGAGGATTATTTGCTTATACTTGATATTCGCTTCTCAATAGTATTCGCTTATTCACTATATTCTAGATTATACATTTTGTCTTAGATGTATATTGGAAGTTCTTCATATTTTTTTCTTATGTCACATTATTATTTTTCACAGTGAATGTTTGATAAAGATCATGTTGACGCTTTTGTATTATACATTTTACTTTGACTTAAAAATAATACTTAGTACAATTTTAATGGAAACAATTTGCTTCAATAACACAGACCCTTATTAAATGACCCAGCATGCCACTTCTGGCCTGAGCTTTCAATGTAGAATTACATATTTGCTGTGTAACTAAATAGCTGTAATGCATAGAATAATTGGGCTTACTACAGAAGGGATAGATGCTCTTCTAGTGAAGCTTCATGATGTCCATTGCTCCAGAGTAGACGACCTTCTCTATGAACACTAAATGCCTGTAAGGCACAGTGTGATTATGGGGTGGGAATGCTTTAGGACATTTCTTTAGGATACAATGACATTGGTGGCAGACTGGTATCTGGTGTCACCACTAAAGGACGGCAGAAGTAATTCAGGCACATACTGGTGACAGTTTAGGATAATGTTACTGAAAAGAGGCAACAAGCTTACTGGTCACAGAGTCTCCGAGACGCCAACATGCTTCATAACTACAAATACTCTTAAATAGGGGAACAGCTTCACCACAGATAGATGACTGGCAAAAACATTTACGCTGGGCTTCCACTTTCCAAACTTTACACCACCTGCTGGAAGGCTCCTCCGCAGTATCTCAAGCTGTCTCGGTGTCCGTCCTCTTACAGAACAGCACTCACACGTTCAAGCAGTTATATGACCAGGTTTCACAAAGCAAACTGTAAAAATACTATTAATCAGATCTCGGACCAGATGGGGCTGATGTACGTACTCTGAAAATTCACATCAGGATGGCTGTGCAATCCTGATGTTAAGAGGAGCGTTTTATCCTTATTTTAATGTGATAAAGGAAAAGTTTCACAAAGGATTATACAGCCATCCTTATGCATATGCTGACAAGTACACCAGCCTCATCTGGGCTAACAGATTTGCATAATAATATATAATACTATAAGCAGTATGTATTGTAAAATCAGTGCTTGGATGTGGCATGAGGCATCGGAGGAGCTCAAGGACCCTGAAGGTGGCTGAATCCTGGTATCTAGACAGCTTCTCAGCAGCACTCACAAGCTCCATGGGAAACAAGTTGTAAGCGCTGTCCTCCTTGTTTGGGAGAACAGTCAACTCTGACAGACAGAATGGTGGCTGACCTAGGCAACAAGCAAATTCTAGAATTCAAAATACCTCCTCTCATGAGAAATGAAGAGAATTTTTAAAAAGGGGTTATTTGCAAAGTTCCCTATTTTTACAAGCACTTTGCAATTTTACCCAATTAAGAAATTGCGTATAGCCTTTTAATAATGTAATTAATCTGACTGATGTAAAAAACTATCCTTTTATAGACAGCACATTAAATATAAAATACAGGTGGATACAATTCTGTTACCATATACTGTGAATATAACTAGTGCCATGAACTGCCCATATGGGTAATGCCATTCAACTGTGCCATATAGTTGCCATATGTACAATATAGGAGCTATAAGAAATGTGCACTTTGAACTTCTGAATTCCAGCACCATGCGGAGCCTACACATGTATCGGTATAATGTGCCATAATGACTATTGTCATACCTGGGTTTATAATATTGGTGGTGAATATATTCTTATGGGCTCTGTATGACATTACTGACATGGGCAGCATTTGCCACTAATGATGGAGCACTGCATGACACTTTATGTTGGCGTTTTGTCCTATTATCTTGGGATAATCTTATTTTTCTGATCACTGTATATTACTAATATTCTGGATACTATACTTTTGGAATCATCTTCTAGTTGTAGCTCTGAAACTTGGGATAAAAGTGACTCTGTAAATGTCAGATTGACATTTTCTAGAATTGAAGAGCATTGTGGTAAGTATGAGAATGTACCAGGCAATAGATGTGTGTAATGCAATGCACATACCGCAGCCTCATGCTGAACCCCTCACCGCAGATTCATGAGTGTGAATGGCCCAAAGGCCAGACCGAAATCCCATTGAGGATCTGTGGCAAGACTTGAAATTGCTGCTCACAGACGTCTCCATCCAATCTCACTGAGATAGAGCATTTACAAAGAAGAATGGGAGAAAATGTCACCTCTAGATGCAAAGCTGGTAGAGACATACCTGAAAAGACTTGCAGCAGTAATTGCAGCGAAAGGTGGTCCTACAGACTATTTACTCCGGAGGGATAAATACAAATGCAAGTCACAGTTATCAGATTTATATTTTCTCAATATATAGAAAACCTTGTAGAATTTACTTTACACTTCACACATACAGTGGTGTGAAAAAGTGTTTGCCCCCTTCCTGATTTCTTATTCTTTTGCATCTTTGTCACACTTAAATGTTTCAGGTTAGTAATGGGGGTGTCTTATAGACGCCCATCATTACTAACCTGGGCTTCATGGCAGCTGGCGCTGACATGAAAACCAACCCTATTACCCCCTGCCACCGCACCAGGGCAGCGTGGAAGAGCGAGGCTAAGTGCCAGAATTGGCGCATCCTATGGATGCGCCATTTCTGGGGTGGCTGACGGCTGGTGTTTCTAGCCTGGGAGGGGGCCAATATTCATGGCACCCTTCCTGGGCTATTAGTATCAGCCCCCAGCTGTCTGTCCAGCCTTTGCTAGCTATTAAAATAGGGGGGACCCCACGTCATTTTTTTGGGTGGGTCTCCCATTTTAATAGTTAGTAAAGGCTAGGAGGGGGCCAATATTCATGGCACCCTTCCTGGGCTATTAGTATCAGCCTCCAGCTGTCTGTCCAGCCTTTGCTAGCTATTAAAATAGGGGGGACCCCACGTCATTTTTTTGGGTGGGTCTCCCATTTTAATAGTTAGTAAAGGCTAGGTATTCAGCTGGGGGCTGATATTAGTAGCCGGGGAAGCTCCATGGGTATTACCCCCTTCCCAGGCTTCAAACATCTGCCCCAGCTGTCTGCTTAACCTCCGATAGAGACTAAAATTATGGGGGATCCCACGTCAATTTTTTTTTAATAAATCCTTTATTTTAACACTAAATGACACTTGAGGGGTTAATAAAGATGCAGTCCCTAAATTAATATTTATTTTTTAATTAATTTTTCCCAAAAATTTTGACGTGGGCTTTGCCATATTTTTGTATGCGAGCCAGGTACAGAATCCAGGAACGGGCTGCCCCCAACTCCCAGCTGCCTATTTGTACCTGGCCGGACACAATATAGGGAAGCCCTTTTTTTTTTATTATTTCATGAATTTCATGAAATAAGTTTAAAAAAGAAAAATACGTGGGGCTTCGCCCTATTTTTGTGTCCAGCCAGGTACAAATAGGCAATTTTTTTTTAATTATTTCAGGAAATTCATGAAATAATTAAAAAAAAATTGATGTGGGGTTTCGCACTATATTTGTGTCCAGCCAGGTACAGCAGACAGGAACGGGCTGACCCCAACCTCCAGCTGCCTATTTGTACCTGGCCGGACACAACAATATAGGGAAACCCTTTTTTTTAAATTATTTCATGAAATAATTAAAAAAAAATTGACGTGGGGCTTCGCACTATATTTGTGTCCAGCCAGGTACAGCAGGCAGCAACGGGCTGCCCCCAACCACCAGCTGCCTATTTGTACCTGGCCGGACACAACAATATAGGGAAGCCCTTTTTTTCTTAATTATTTCATGAATTTCATGAAAAAATTTAAAAAAAAATACGTGGGGCTTCGCCCTATTTTTGTGTCCAGCCAGGTACAACTAGGCAGCTGGGGACTGGAATCTGCAGCGCAGGGAGGCCCAAGCTTTCTGGGCCCCACCCGCTGCAAATTGCAGTCCACAGCCACCCCGGAAAATGGCGCGTTCATAGAAGCGCCATCTTCTGGCGCTGTACCCAACTCATCCAGGGCCCTGATGCGGCGGCTCACTGGGTAATAAAGGGGTTAGGGCCAGCTTGGCATTATCAGCTGGCCCTAAGCCCGAAATTCATGGGGTCACGCCAATATTAGACATGACCGCCATGAATTTCTAGTAAAGTATTTAAAAAAAAACACAAACACCCAGAATAAAGTCCTTTAATTGAAATAAAGACACAATTCTTTATTGTTCTAAATTAAATCATACTTACCATCACGCCCATTCCAGCTGAAGCCAACGATCTCCTGCAATAAAAGAAAAATAATAAAGCAACATCATTCTTACCTTTCGATGGTTCCCAGGACAGCTCCAGCTCTGCTACATCGAGATGACAGGCTGGACCGCAGGAGAAAGCTGCCATCCAGCCTGTCATCCCGCAGACACTGAGAAGCGCAGGCATGCTTGCGCTCCTCAGTATCAGGCTGTGACGGCATCCCGATGAGCCGAGTCTCTCACGCTCACCGCATGCGCAGGAGAATTCTCCCACGCTATCAGTGACGTGCATGAGGTGAGCTGAGTTCATTGTTGGCTCATCGGGATGCCGTCACAGTCAGACACTGAGGAGTGCAAGCATGCCTGTGCTTCTCAGTGTCTGCGGGATGACATGCTGGATGGCAGCTTTCTGCTGCGATCCAGCCTGTCATCTCCATGTAGCAGAGCTGGAGCTGTCCTGGGAGCCATCGAAAGGTAAGGATGAAGTTGCTTTATTATTTTTCTTTTATTGCAGGAGATCGTTGGCTTCAGCTGGAATGGGCGTGATGGTAAGTAAGGTTTAATTTAGAACAATAAAGAATTGTGTCTTTATTTCAATTAAAGGACTTTATTCTGGGTGTTTGTGTTTTTTTTTTAACTTTGACTATGGGGTTAGTAATGGGGGTGTCTTATAGACGCCTCTCCATTACTAACCTGGGCTTGATGTCAGCTGGCATTATAAGCTGACATCAACTCCAACCCTATTACCCCACTGCCACCGCTACAGGGCAGTGGGAAGAGCGAGGCTAAGTGCCAGAATTGGCGCATCCTATGGATGCGCCATTTCTGGGGTGGCTGACGGCTGGTGTTTCTAGCCTGGGAGGGCGCCAATATTCATGGCACCCTTCCTGGGCTATTAATATCAGCCCCCAGCTGTCTGCCTAGCCTTTGCTAGCTATTAAAATAGGGGGGACCCCACGTCATTTTTTGGGGGGGGTCCCCCATCTTAATAGCTAGTAAAGGCTAGGTATTCAGCTGGGGGCTGATATTAGTAGCCTGGGAAGCTCCGTGGGTATTACCCTCTTCCCAGGCTTCAAACATCTGCCCTAGCTGTCTGCTTAACCTCCGCTAGAGACTAAAATTACGGGGAGCCCCACGCCAATTTTTTTTTAAATAAATCCTTTATTTTAACACTAAATGACAAGTACAGTAACCAACACTATCACTGTACTTATTATATATGTGACTGACATGTTTCTATCTATCTAATCTATGTGTGATGCTCTATTATTTCTGTTGTAAATTGTCGGGTACCGCTGCTGAATTGCCGGCCGGCTTTTTTAAAGAGACGGTGCATGAAAACACTAAGATTTTTTTAAATAAATCCTTTACACTAAATGACAAGTACAGTAAGCAACACTGTCACTGCACTTCTTATATATGTGACTGACATGTTTCTATGTATCAAATCTATGTGTGATGCTCTTTCTTTCTGTTATAAATTGTCGGGTACCGCTGCTGAATTGCCGGCCGGCTTTTTTAAAGAGACGGTGCATTAAAACACTAATATTTTTTTAAATAAATCCTTTACACTAAATGACAAGTACAGTAAGCAACACTGTCACTGTACTTCATATATATGTGACTGACATGTTTCTATCTAATCTATGTGTGAAGCTCTATTCTTTCTGTTCTAAATTGTCGGGTACCGGTGTATGCCACTGATGAATTGCCGGCTTTTCATGTTTCACTGTGAGCACTGTTCCCATCGATTTGGGCAACCACCTCCACCAATACATTCTACATTATTGTTAGTTGTTTTCCTTCATGTAGAATTAACCTACAAGGAAAGAAAGGGTTTATTTTCATTCCGATATTTGTGTCCCATTGATTTGCATTGGTTTCCGGTATCGGAATCGGCGATATCCGATACTTTTTGGGTATCGGCCCGATCCAATCCGATCCGATATTTCCTGATATCGGAAGGTATCCCTCAATACTAGTCCTGACCTCAATCCCATTGAAAATCTTAGGGGTGAGCTGAAATCTGCCATTGGGAAAAAGAACCCTGCAAACATTCAAGAGCTTGAACAAACTGCAAAGGAAGAGTGGGAGAAAATTCCAGCTGAGAAGTGCAAGAAGCTTACAGATGGCTACAAGAAATGTCTGGAGGCTGTCAGCAATGACAAAGGGTGTGCAACCAAGTATTAATTAGGGGTGCCATTATTGTGGCACATTCAGTTTTTTCTTTGATATTGCAACATTGAAGTTGAAAAACAATATTGTATTGTTGTATTACTTTGGACCACAAATCCTGAGGATATAACTTTGGTACATTTCCATTTATTTCTGAAGATATTGTACAGTCTACGAAAAAATTACGGCGTGACAAGAATGGTGAGCAGCACTGTAGTACAATAAATCATTAAAAATTTAAATATATATAGAATATAAAAAATAAAAAAAGATTAAATTAAATTAATAATTAATTTTTTAAAACCTTTTTTTAAAAAGCATTTTCCCTTGCAATTATATACTGTATATATAAAGGATAGAGCTTATGTGTTCAGTAATAATGTTGTCGTGTCAATGGAAGGGTGAAAAAAAATGGTAAGAGGAGGATATATAGATGGAAAACGTCCAATCACTAGCTGCCTCTATCTGTACCAGAAGCTAGGTACCACCCGACCAATTATCCATAGATCATCGCAACCCAGGGAATCATCTATTAACTTTCATAGCTGCAAATCATTATCCGGTAATCTTAAGACAAATTTACATACCAAGAAAGGGGGACATTCAACTCATTTTGGTGAAACATTATTTCTATGTCTGTTATTCCTTTCATTCATCCTGCTCTGTTCAGCCGCTGTTTAGCGTGATAGTATCAATCCTTTATCTAGTAGCCATTCTTCCTTACGGGTTTTCACACAGGACCCGCTAATCTATCAGCAGCTTCCAGCAATACCCACTCCCCTTTTTTCGGCGCTAGTGTTTTAAAGCCTAATTTCTTTCTAGATTCAGCTCCGGACATTTGTGATAGATTATTTCCTCCTATACTCGTATATAGATATAGCCATTTGAATTGCTGTTATGAAATGTTTTGAAATGATTGAAAGTGCATGTTTAACAAAAAAAAATTTCTATTCTTATTAATCTGTTCTCCTCTCCTTTTTTAAGAGGTCTCAGAGTCCTGCCAATATATTGCTTTGAACATGGGCACTGAATTAAATCTATAACTCCTTCACTTTCACACCTTAAAATGCACCCAACAAAAAAATGCAAGTGTATTTCTGCAATTGTCCCATCTTTAATGTAACGGCAGTTCACACATTCATTCCTACTGCTGTATATGGGAATCACTGACATTTCTACAGTATGTTATATTTTATCTTGATTATCAATATTTCTTGCACGGGGTCCCCATGGTATCATATTACTGATTGTAATTTTTTTATGTGTAATAATGATTATTAATAGGGGGATTTATATGTGCCTGTAATTATTTTTCTTCAATAAACATAAAGCTAGAATCGCTACAGAATGTGCCTCTGCCATATACTAGTCTGTAGAGTTTGAATACTCGTGCAAGAAGCATTTATCAGGTTTGAATTTTATGAGAAAGTTTGCAGATATATAATGAATATGTGTAAATCAATCTGTACAACTAGGTAAAAATCCTTACATCAAGGAGACCAAGTAGACAAAAGTGAGCACTTCAAGTTAGTGTGTATAAAAAACAAATGATTTTACTGAACAATATCATAGACATTACCAAACACATACATAAAATAAAAACAGATGCCTCTTGTTTGAGGGATGGTAAGAAATGCCAACCCAGTATGCATGAATATTATCTCCTGGTGCACCCCACAAAATAGCATAGAACAACCTAGCAGAGATAGTCACTGCAGAGTAACCTATACCATTACATAATCCAACGATTCCAAGGATTGAAACTATCCAAAGTGCATGTGCATGTCAAAGAAGGAAATTGTTCATTAATTGGGGTGGTCCAGTGGTTAAACAAAAACAAAATAAACCCTGCTTCAAAGTCACCAATCAAGAGATAAATACATAATAAACCCTTAAAGTGCATGTGTATGGAGAATTATAATGCTCAGAATTATAATACACCAATGTCTGGAAATGACAGGGCTACTACAGAGCATGTATATAACTTAGTGTTCACAGAAGCGAAAGAGTCGAGGTGAAAAGCAGTTTATATGCTTGTTAGAAACTCACAACATGTATGGCTATACATGCAATACCGCACGCCTGGAAAACATGGACTGCCTCTGATGTACAAAAGCCCTGCTAGATGCAATCAAAAATAGGTAAAATGCAGTGGTGTACCACTAATGGAGGCAGACCACACGACTGCTATGGGGCCCGTGAGCTGGGGGGCCCCATAGCAGTCCAGGGGCGGACATATCGCTGCTGGTGCAGCTGTGCCGGGGGGCCCGCCGGTGCAGCGTCTCCCTGCTCGTGGCGGGCAGGGAGCGATCCCTGCATCCCCGCTGCTGACAGGACAGAATGGCAGCGGAGCTTCAGAGATCCATCCTCTGCTTCCTGCCCGCCGCTTCCTCCCTTACACAGGCACGCGCTCCTTGATGACATCATCATGCAGCGCGGGCCTGTGTGAGGGAGGAAATTGCAGCGGCCTGCGGGGGCAGAGAGGTAAGTGTTTTTTTTTTTGTTTTTTTTACTGAAACGCTGGTGAGATCAATAATGGGGCTGATGGAGCTGGAGAGCGCAATAAGGGGGCTGATGGGGCTGGGTAGAGCAATGGTGGGGCTGGTGCGGCTGGGGATAACAATGGTGGGGCTGGGAAGAGCAGTGATGATGCAGCTTGCGGGGGAACGGGCAGAGGGGTAAGTGTTTTTTTTTTTATTTTTACTGAAACGCTGGGGAGAGCAATAATGGTTATGACTGGGCTGGAGAGAGCAAAAGTGGGGCTGATGGGGCTGGTGAGAGCAATGGTAGGGCTGATGGGGCTGGGGAGAGCAATGGTGGGGCTGGGGAGAGCAATGGTGGGGCTGATGGGGCTGGGGAGAGCGCTGATGGGTCTGGGGAGAGCAATGGTGGGGCTGGGAAGAGCAGTGATGGGACTGATGGGGCGAGGAGAGCAATGATGGGGATTAGTAGACCAATGACGGGGATGGGGAGAGCAATGATGGGTTGCTGGGAGAGAGCAATGATGGAGGTGCTGGGAGAGTAATGACGGGGGTTGCTGGGAGAGAACAATGATAGGGGTGCTCGGAGAGAGCAATGACGGGGTGCAGGGAGAGAACAATGACGGGGGTGCTGGGAGAGAGCAATGACGGGGGTGCTGGGAGAGAGCAATGATGGGGGTGCTGGGAGAGAGCAATGATAGTGGTGCTGGGACAGAGCAATAATGGGGGTGCTCGGAGAGCGCAATGACGGGGATGCTGGGAGACAACAATGATGGGGTGCAGGGAGAGAGCAATGACGGGGGTGCAGGGAGAGAGCAATGACGGGGGTGCTGGGAGAGAGCAATTACAAGGGTGCTGGGAGAGCAATGACTGGGGTGCTGGGACAGAGCAATGTTGGGGGTGTTAGGAGAGAGCAATGATGGAGGTGCTGGGACAGAGCAATGATGGGGGCGCTTGTATATTTTCCGTGTGCACATAACCTTACAGTTAATTGGGGAGAGTCACAGAGACTGAATAATTTATATTATTGGCAGGTGGAGATTATAGTTAATGGGGGGCACAGTGCTGCTTATCACTTTATATTTTGATTACTAAGTGGCTACCCCTAGTATATTAATGGGGGATAACAGACCTGTATTCAGGGGCGCAGTGCAGGAGAGACACATGTATATATACAATATATGTGACCTTGTTATTATCTAGGCTGGAGATCATCATGACAAGACGAATCGTGACTGGGAGATGTCGACATGAAGGTCTGACCAGATGGAGAAGAAGCAGCAGAAACCGACTCTGATCAGGCGAGACGTCAGCGGTAAGTGCCTGGATGTAAATATTATTCTGTATCTGCGCTGTATGACTTGGAGTGATAATGTTACATGTAAAATCCCTTAGGCTGCATTCTCGCATTTGTGTAAAATGTCAGATTTTTTTATCGGATGGTCCACGGACTTGTAGAGTTTTATAGATCACGGATCACGGATCTGAGAATGAGATCTGTGAGGATCAGAGAATGTCCTGTTCTGATCCGATTTTGAGGATTACAATAGGACATGCTCAATGCGTCTGTAAAACAGGGTAGCACACTGACACTGCACACAAATGCAGGAATATAGCCGTATTATGTATAGCACAGTCCCTTAGTACATAGTGTAATCACTTATTATGTATAGCATACGCCCTTAGTATATAGTGTACTCGCTTATTATGTATAGCGCCGTCCTTAGTTATATAGTTTCATCTTTTATTATATATAACACCCTCCCTTTTTACCTACCATCCTCTCTAGTTCTAGAGCTCACAATTGGGGGATCATACTGTGTTGGGGTCAGCAAACTTTGCCCTGGTAGTTGAGGTGAGGTACAGTAGGGTCATTATACTGCGCATGTGGAGGAATTCACCATGGGGGTATCATACTGTGTTTGGGGGACACTTTTGTTGGTATCACACTTCATGGGACAATGAAAGAGGGGTCTAGGACGTCAGCAGGAGGAAAATTACTATGTAAAGGCTGGAAGGTTGTGTGATCTGCTCTTCTGTGACACCGACAATTATTTACATTTTTTTTGGGGGGGGGCCCAATTTGAACTTCTGCTATGGGGCCCCATGAATCCTATGTACGCCCCTGGTAAAATGTATTGCTAATAGCATTGTGCCACTTACACAGTGGAGTGTGAGACAGGGTTTGTCCTGCATCCCTCTTCCCCGACGCGCATTTTGTCCACACTTCCTCAGGGCCGTGTCAGAGGAGAGGGACGCTGGACCTTTTAAGTGATCACTGTACCAATGGTTGACGGAGGCTAGATATCACATGATTTAAACCTTCAGGGTTGTGAAGGATATGACGTGACACATCGTAGGATTTTTTACCTTGTACATTGATTTACAGTTGTCCCTGTGACACTATGTTTGTTTTCAATCATTTTTATTAATATTTTATAACAGTTCAAGGGGTAGGGATATGGTTAGGGAATAGAGGAATATATGGGGGACGGGAGAGTAATGGATAAGTGTGGGAAAATGGATAAGGGGAAGGAGAACTCAAAATTGAATAAACAGTAGAATATATAGTATTACAACAAGTAAATTAAGATGAAAATCAAAATTTGGTTATAGAACAACTTAGTCGTAATATAATAGATATCCAATTAAATCTAATAAGTATATGTATTAATAATTTAAGTAACAATCAGGAATATATTTCAGGCCACTTTGTTCATTTTTTGAAATATTTGTTAAGGTTATTATTAGAGTTTGCAAATCAGTATTCACATAATTTATGTAGAGCCATTTTTTCTTTAATAACTGAAAAGATAGGTACATCCGTTTTTTTCCAGTAAGATGCAATGGCATTTTTAACTACCATATTTTTCGGACTATAAGACGCACCGGACCATAAGACGCACCTAGGTTTTAAAGGAGGAAAATAGGAAGAAAAAATGTAAGCAAAAAATGTGGTCCTGATGCCCTGTTATGGGGGAGGGGGTCTGCTGCTGACACTGGCATTGGGGTAATGTCCCTCAATTCTGTTAATATCCTCTATCCTGGTATGTATGGCCTCTCCTTCCTGGTATAAGTGGCCCCCATCCCATCCTGGTATGCATGGCACCCCTTTATCCCCCATCCTGGTATGCATGGCACCCCTTTATACACCATCCTGGTATGCATGACACCCCTTGAGCCCCCATCCTGGTATGCATGGCAACCCTTGAGCCCCCATCCTGGTATGCATGGCACCCCTTGAGCCCCCATCCTGGTATGCATGGCACCCTCTGAACCCCCATCCTGGTATGCATCTTGCCCCGCTTCAAGTGGACCGGGTGAGAGGCCCGAATCTATGAATGTAAAAGTGAACAGCTCTTCAGAGTGTCCATGTGTGGGATCAGTTGTCTCTGGGCGCTTGGCATGGTGGGAGGAAGGAGGATCAGGGTGAGGAATATGCGGTCCAGACTCACGGCTACTGAGACTTGACCGTGTGGAAGACAGGGTGGTGGTGGCGGCTAAGTGACTGGAAGCATTATCCACTATCCAACCAACAACCTTTTGACACTGCTCTGGGTTCAATAGTGGTGTGCTGCGGTCCCCTAGCAGTTGGGACAGTAAGGTCGGGCGAGAAGATGTGGGTGTTTGTTGTGGCACAATTTCAGCTTGCCCACGGCCTTGTCCTTGGCCTCTGCATGCACCATCACCATCACGTCCAGTTCCCCGTCCCTTGCCACGTGCCTTGCCCATTTGTCTTGTCCTCGGCAGAGATGAGGGGGTTGGAGGGGGCAGTGGTGGGCAGAGGAAGGAGTTAAAAGTATTAAATAACCATTTGGACTTGAAAAATAAGGACAGGGTCGGACTGGCCTGGCGGAATGCCGGTGAAATGCCAGGTGGGCCCCACAGAAGGAGAGGAAAAAAAACTTTTTTTGTAAGGACATGGGCCTTTTAAAAGTGCGGGTGGCAGGAGAACGCGCATGCAGACCTGACCCGCCGTGATGACCATGGCCGGCGTCACCGCCACTAGGCGCACCCAAGTAAGTGTTGGGGCCCCGGGGTTGAGGGACACCGGCACGCTACTGGGCCTATGAGTCGGGGGAGGGAGAGCCCCCTACGGAGAGGGGGAGCGCCCCCTTCAGGAGGGAGAGCCCCCGCCCCCACCTCTCCTCCTCAAATACTTACCTATCCTCCTCGTTCCCTGCAGCTCCAGTGATGTTAGCGTCTTCTGATTCTGACGTCTCAGGGCAGAGGGCGAGGTGACATCACTACCGCACTCTGCTCTGAGCACTGCAGAGTCAGAAGACGACGTGCTGAGTACACCAAACCTGCAGGGAACGGGAGAGGTATTTGATTTTTTTTATGTATGCAGCATCATGGGGGCCCATATACTGTATGGAGCAGCATCATGTGGGCCCATATACTGTATGGAGCAGCATCATGGAGGCCCATATACTGTATGGAGCAGCATCATGGAGGCCCATATACTGTATGGAGCAGCATCATGGGGGCCCATATACTGTATGGAGCAGCATCATGGAGGCCCATATACTGTATGGAGCAGCATCATGGAGGCCCATATACTGTATGGAGCAGCATCATGGGGGCCCATATACTGTATGGACCAGCATCATGGGGGCCCATATACTGTATGGAGCAGCATCATGGAGGCCCATAAACTGTATGGACCAGCATCATGTGGGCCCATATACTGTATGAAGCAGCAGCATGGAGGCCCATATACTGTATGGAGCAGCATCATGGAGGCCCATATACTGTATGGAGCAGCATCATGTGGGCCCATATACTGTATGGAGCAGCATCATGGAGGCCCATATACTGTATGGAGCAGCATCATGGAGGCCCATATACTGTATGGAGCAGCATCATGGGGGCCCATATACTGTATGGACCAGCATCATGGGGGCCCATATACTGTATGAAGCAGCAGCATGGAGGCCCATATACTGTATGGAGCAGCATCATGGAGGCCCATATACTGTATGGAGCAGCATCATGGGGGCCCATATACTGTATGGAGCAGCATCATGGGGGCCCATATACTGTATGTACCAGCATCATGGGGGCCCATATAATGTAAGGAGCAGCATCATGGGGGCCCATATATTGTATGGAGCAGCATCATGGGGGCCAAATACTGTATGGAGCAGCATCATGGGGTCCAATATATTGTATAGAGCAGCATCATGGGGGCCCATATACTGTATGGAGCAGCATCATGGAGGCCCATATACTGTATGGACAACAAAGAAAATGACGGCACTTCCACTACAAAAAATAGGTGTGAACAGGTGCTTACTAAGAGCAGCTACCTCCATATATAATGAACAAATAACACTGAGTATATAGATATGAAATATGAAATATGAATAACATAACTGCTGTAGAAAATAGAAATAAATGAAAAAAATTTTGAAAATTTTTTTTTAGCGCATGTAAATATGAAGTATGAAAAATGAATAGCATTACTGCTGTAAGTAAATGAGAAATCTTAGCACATAAATTGGCCAATTCATGTGTCCCTGATAGCCGCGGTAAGGCGTTTCTCGATGTCAGGACCTACCAATGTGAATACCTCTCTAAGAGACCTCTGTCTGATTATGTGTACCTCTTAGAGAGGTATTCACATTGGTAGGTCCTGACATCGAGAAACGCCTTACCGCGGCTATCAGGGACACATGAATTGGCCAATTTATGTGCTAAGATTTCTCATTTACTTACAGCAGTAATGCTATTCATTTTTCATACTTCATATTTACATGCGCTAAAAAAAAATTTTCAAAATTTTTTTCATTTATTTCTATTTTCTACAGCAGTTATGTTATTCATATTTCATATTTCATATCTATATACTCAGTGTTACAGTGTGCTACTTTATTTGTTCTTCATATACAGTATGGAGCAGCATCATGGGGGCCGATACAATGTATGGAGCAGCATCATGGGGGTCAATACACTGTATGGAGCAGCATTACATGGAGCCAATATACTGTATGGAGCAGCATCATGGGGGTCAATACACTGTATGGAGCAGCATTACATGGAGCCAATATACTGTATGGAGCAGCATTACATGGAGCCAATATACTGTATGGAGCAGCATTACATGGAGCCAATATACTGTATGGAGCAGCATTACATGGAGCCAATATACTGTATGGAGCAGCATCATGGGGGTCAATACACTGTATGGAGCAGCATTATATGGGGTCAATATACTGTATGGAGCAGCATTACATGGGGCCAATATACTGTATGGAGCAGCATTACATGGAGCCAATATACTGTATGGAGCAGCATTACATGGGGCCAATATACTGTATGGAGCAGCATTATATGGGGTCAATATACTGTATGGAGCAGCATTACATGGGGCCAATATACTGTATGGAGCAGCATTACATGGGGCCAATATACTGTATGGAGCAGCATTACATGGGGCCAATATACTGTATGGAGCAGCATCATATGGGGCCAATATACTGTATGGAGCAGCATTACATGGGGCCAATATACTGTATGGAGCAGCATTACATGGGGCCAATATACTGTATGGAGCAGCATTATATGGGGTCAATATACTGTATGGAGCAGCATCATATGGGGCCAATATACTGTATGGAGCAGCATTACATGGAGCCAATATACTGTATGGACCAGCATCATATGGAGACAATATACTGTATGGAGCAGCATGACAGGGGGCCAATATACTGTATGGAACAGCATCATATGGGGCCAATATACTGTATGGAGCAGCATGACATGGGGCCAATATACTGTATGGAGCAGCATCATATGGGGCCAATACACTGTATGGAGCAGCATCATATGGGGCCAATATACTGTGTGGAGCAGCATTACATGGGGCCAATATACTGTATGGAGCAGCATCATATGGGGCCAATATACTGTATGGAGCAGCATGATATGGCGCCAATATACTGTATGGAGCAGCATGACATGTGGCCAATATGCTGTATGGAGCAGCATCATATGGGGCCAATACACTGTATGGAGCAGCATCATATGGCACCAATATACAGTATGGAGCAGCATTACATGGGGCCAATATACTGTATAGAGCAGCATCATATGGGGCCAATATACTGTATAGAGCAGCATCATATGGGGAAAATATACTATATGGAGCAGCATTACATTGGGCCAGTATACTCTATGGAGCAGCATTACATGGGGCCCATAATTCTGTATGGAGGTGGTCACTGTATTACCTGTATATTTCTGTATTACAGCATATATAGGTACTCTGTATATGCTGTAATGTCTCTGGTGATCACTGTATTACCTGTACACCGACACTATATACAGAGCTCCTGTGTATTATGTCACCAGTGGTAATATTAATGTTATTAGTATTGTGTTTTTTATTAATGATCAGTATTGTATTATTCGGTCACTGAGGTGGTAATATATGATCTGGTCATGGTGTGGAGGTATTTGTTCCTTGTACAGTATGTGGTATTATTCGGTCACTATGTGGTAGTAATACATGCTCTGGTCATGGTGTGACAGTATTATTCAGTCACTATGTGGAGGTAATATGTGGTCTGGTCATGGTGTGACTGTATTAATTGCCTGTATGTGGTATTTGGTCAATATGTGGTCTGGTCATGGTGTGGCGGTATTTATCTCTTGTATGTGGTGGTATTGGTCTTGGTATAGTGGATTGTGTTGTGTATGGAGGTCACTTGTTCCCTTTGATATCAATAAGGGGAAGATTCTTGATTTCCAATGGAGATTAAATACTTGGATGTTTAACGCCTCCCTGTCCTGTGGCTATTGCACAGTAGCAAATATGCACTTACAGGGGTTCTACGGTGAAAACAAGTAATCACCTCTCCTAAGGCCATGTTCACATGTTCAGCATATGGTCAGTATTTTACATCAGTATTTGTAAGACAAAACCAGGAGTGGGTGAAAAATGCAGAAGTGGTGACATCTTTCTACTTTACTTTTCCTCTGATTGTTCCTCACAAATACTGATGTAAAATACTGACCAAATGCTGATCGTGTGAACGTGGCCAAAGGATAAATAAGTTATTGAATGCTGTGACCTGGAGAATGTGCAACCTTTATCCCCATTAGTATGGAGCGGCAAGTACGACTCGACCACTGATCCATTTATTCCCTAAGGGGCTGCACTTGGCTTTTTCTGGAAGCCCCCAAAGAGGATGAATGGAGCTACGGTCAGACATACCACATGCCGCTCCATTTTAAAATGGGGATAAAAGTGTCCTGTCAGGGATAAAAGTTCCCCATTCTTTCAATCAGTGCGGTTTGCAATGCATAAGGAGAAAGGATTACCAGCTTCATGAATAGTTCAAAAAATAGGTTTCTTTATTGTGACAAAAGCTCTTTAAAAACAGATTCCATAGTCACATAGTGTAGCCAGGGCAACGCGTTTCGAACGCTAAAGATGCGTTCTTTGTCAAGACTACAGTAATTGTACATCCCAGTTATGGTGGCGCACAGTAGATGTGCAGGAGCCGCCTGTGATTTACAGTCGACGCTCCACTATAACAGGGATAACGGCTAACAGGTATGTGCATATAGCTGTAGGGTGGGCCCCTAGGGTCAATTTCCCCTGTGGGCCCCAGACACCCCAGTGTGACCCTGGATAAGGAAGATACGAGGGTTGTGAAGTAAGCCTGTTTAGCAGAGGTAAGGGCTGATTTGAAAGCGAGTGTTGCTTGTTTGAATGCCGAGAAGTCATCTTGCGAATGTGTTTTCTTCCAATGCCGCTCCATGACCCCAGGGCCGCCATCAGGGCATTACTACCCTTACTACTGTATGGGGCCAGGTGAAAAGAAGCAAGAAGGGGGGGCAGGCACGCTGGCAGCCCGGGGCCCCTCTCTTTGCTTCTTCTTACCGGGCCTCAGGGGTAACAGTTAAATGCCCGATGCACCCGGCAGACGGAAATGGGTGCTTTACCTTTAAGCAGCGGCCAGGTGCATCATGGTCCTGACTCCAATCTCCTGACACACTGCATGCTCATCTTCATTCCTGAGCAGAGCAGCATGTCTCGGAGGCGGTGGCTAGTGTGTGAGTAGCAGGAGGAGGAAGCTGCTGCTGAGTTTGGTGGTGAGTGGGGCCTGGTGGTGCTCAGAGGGGCCTGCTGATGGTGATGAGGGGGCCTGCTGATGGTTATGCGGGGCCTGCTGATGGTTGTGGGGGGCCTGGTGATGGCAGGACCTGCTGCTAGTGATGGGCGGCCTGCTGCTGGTGATGCGGGGGCCTGCTGATTGTGGTGGGGGGGCCTGCTGATGACGGTGGGGGGGCCTGCTAATGGTGATGAGGGGAGGCTGCTGCTTCTGGTGGTGAGGGGAGGCTGCTGCTGGTTCTGAGGGGAGGCTGCTGCTGGTGCTGAGGAGAAGCTGCTGCTGGTGCTGAGGGGAGGCTGGTGCTGAGGGGAGGCTGGTGCTATTGCCAAGGGGAGGCTGCTGCTGCTGGTGGTGAGGGGAGGCTGCTGCTGGTTCTGAGGGGAGGCTGCTGCTGGTGCTGAGGAGAAGCTGCTGCTGGTGCTGAGGGGAGGCTGGTGCTGTTGCCAAGGGAAGGCTGCTGCTGGTGCTGAGGAGAGGCTGCTGGTGCTGAGGGGAGGCTTGTGCTGAGGGGAGGCTGGTGCTGGTGCCAAGGGTAGGCTGCTGCTGGTGCTAAGGAGAGGCTGCTGGTGCTGAGGGGAGGCTTGTGCTGAGGGGAGGCTGGTGCTGGTGCTGAGTAGAGGCTGCTGGTGCTGAGGGGAGGCTTGTGTGGAGGTTGCTGCTGGTGCTGAGGGGAGGCTGCTACTGGTGCCAAGGGGAAACTGCTGCTGGGAGGAGGCTGGTGCTGGTGCCGATGGGAGGCTGGTGCTGGTTCCGAGGGGAGGCTGCTGCTTGTGCCGAGGAGAGGCTGGTGCTGGTGCCGAGGGGAGGCTGGTGCTGGTGTCGAGGGGAGGCTGCTGCTGGTACCGAGGAGAGGCTGCTGCTGGTGCAGAGGAGAGGCTGCTGGTGCTGAGGGGAGGCTTGTGGTGAGGCTGATGCTGGTGCTGAGGGGAGGCTGTTGCTGGTGGTGAGAGGAGGCTGGAGGTGAGGGAAGGCTGGTGGTGGAGAGGGGAGGTTGCTGCTGGTGATGAGGGGAGGCTGCTGCTGCAGCTGCTGAGGGGAGGCAGCTGCTGGTGCTGAGGAGAGGCTGCTGAGGTGGTGAGGGAAGGCTGCTGATGTTGGTGAGTGGAGACTACTGGTGGTGGTGAGGCGAGGCTGCTGGTGATGAGGGGAGGTTGCTGCTGGTGATGAGGGGAGGCTGCTGCTGGTGATGAGAGGAGGTTGGTGCTGAGTGGTGGCTGGTGCCGAGGAGAGGCTACTGCTGGTGCTGAGGGGAGGCTGATGGGGAGGCTGCTGCTGGTGATGAGGGGAGGCTGGTGATGAGGGGAGGCTGCTGGTGGTTGTGATGAGGGGAGGCTGGTGGTGATGAGGGGAGGCGGCTGGCGGTGGTGAGAGGAGGCTGCAAGTGGTGGTGAGGGGAGTCTGCTGGTGGTGGTGAGGGGAGGCTGCTGCTGGGGGGAGGCTGCTGCTGGTATTGAGGGGAGGCTGCTGGTGGTTCTGAGTTGAGGCTGTTGCTGGTGCTGAGGGGGGCCTGTTTCTGAGGGGAGGCTGCGTCCGGCAGGGTGAGGCTGGTGCTGAGGGAAGGCTGCGACCGGCAGCGAGAGGCTGAGGAGGCGGTGGCGAGGACGACCAGGGCTAGTCGACAAGGATATGCCAATTGCATATCAAGATGATGCCAACCTCTGTGGACAGGTAGAAGGAACAAGAGTAGTTGACAAATAGGGTGATCAATAGACCTTGGAATAATAATAACTTCCACAATTGGATGTGTTTAAATAAAATGTTCCTGTGCTGAGATAATCTTATACATGTGCCCCTGCTGTGTACTGTGTAATGGCTGTGTCTGACCGTGCAGGAACATGGTCTGATCATACCACATCTCCTGGGCAGGGGAGGAAGAAAAAGAATATACAGACATTACAGCAGGGGATCACAGCTGATTCTTTCTGTGAGGTAAAACATTTCACTGCCTGTTTTTAAACAATGTTTTACTTCAAAGAAAGAAACAGTTGGGATCCCATGCTGAAATGTCTGTATACTCTTTTGTTTCCTCCCCTTAGCATGAGATGTGGTTGTGGCACCCCAGGGGTCCGGTTGCCACAGTGGCATTGCCTCCCTCACAAGAGTTGATGCCATGCCTGGAAGCAAGCAGGAGTCCCCTAATCAGGTTTTACTAAGCATGCAACACTTTCCTGGCTCCAGACCAGCAAGGGGAGTCCCTCCCCTTGGCAACTGGGATCTGGGGGCGTGGTTAGTGAGACTTAGTGTGTGAGGAGTTGAAGTCAGGACATCGAGGAGAGAGGAGCTGGGGACTGGAGCTGCGAGGCAGCTCACCCCAGAAGAACCAGCACAGAAGAACCGGACACCGGAGTCCGAGGCTGTGGGGCACCGAAGGCCCAGCAGTAGAAACCGGAGGGCAGGAGACTGCAGGTCTCCTGGCCCCATCAGACGCCCAAAGGCTCAGCAGCACCGCAGGGTTCAGCACCGCCACGTGAGAGCGACGCACCAGCAAGGCCCGAGCTGCCTGCCATACGGGTGAGCACAGAAACGTTGCACTCAGGGACGAGGGCCGCGCACAGCTACAAGCAGCAGGGCCAAAGAGTTTAGTGTAAAGGGAAGGCCTCCAATTTCACCTGGCAAGGAGGATTCTTTACTTGCTTCCAGGATGCCCGGACTTCCACTTCTAGCCAGCACCCTAGTCCCGGCTTGTCTAATCACCACCAGTAAAGATAAGAGGAAACCGCCATTGAGTTGTGGATTATTGCTGCGCCATCAACCCCTGCACTACAACGTCCAGCATGACCCATAACATCTACACTGCCCTGGAGCTAAGTTTTACCTGTGGAGAGCCACACTATCCCTGCTGCAGTAACATCAGCTCCAGAGGACCTGCTCCGCAGCGGCGGCTCCCCTAGCCGCATACCACAGGTGGCGTCACAAACTTTATACAATCACCATAAATCCCCTATCAATAACCCCTGGGTCACGGACCGGGTCACCGCTACTGTGACAT
This sequence comes from Phyllobates terribilis, assembly GCF_046119375.1. Lineage (NCBI taxonomy): Eukaryota > Metazoa > Chordata > Amphibia > Anura > Dendrobatidae > Phyllobates > Phyllobates terribilis. The sequence continues at coordinate 849,871 of NW_027363081.1, forward strand.
CCCCCAGCATTTACCGGCCCGGCACCAGGTACCCCACGGCCCAGAGGGCGCGTCATGGTATGATCAGACCGTGTTCTGTACACGGTCAGACACAGCCATTACATTATTCAAAGATCTATTGATTAAAATTAACTTTTGTTAGTGGGAAAACCCCTTTAAGTTCATGTATTAATTTGTCCACCATCTCAGTACATGATTATATGATACAATCATTCCCTCTTCTCCTGAAAGGGGAGAGGGGAGGGAATGATTGATATAAGTGTATACAGTGCATTGTGAAAGTATTTGGTCCCCTTGAACTTTTCTAACTTTTGCCACATTTCTGGCTTCAAACATAAAGATATAAAATTCTATTTTTGGGGGAAGAATCAAAAACAAGTGGGACACAATCGTGACGTGGAACGAAATTTATTGGAAATGTTAAACTTTTTTAACAAATTAAAAACTGTGGGAGTGCTGGCTTGTGGTTTTAGACTGGACAACCCCTTTAAGGCTCCTTCAGCCATCAGTGAATATCGGTCTGTGCTCGGACCGCAATGCATGGACTTGCCGCGGGTCTCCTGACCTCAACTCAGCAGCCTCACAGCATGTATGAGGATGCGGGTCAGCATGATTGGTGCCCAGTCCAAGCACTGCAGACTGAGAGCAGAACGATTTCTCACTTCCAGTATTTACACTGTCATAATAATAAAGATGTTTCCCAATCATATACAGTGCATTGTGAAAGTATTTGGCCCCCTTGAACTTTTCTACCTTTTGCCACATTTCTGGCTTCAAACATAAAGATATAAAATTCAAATTTTTTGGAAAGAATCAACAACAAGTGGGACACAATCGTGAAGTGGAACGAAATTTATTGGAAATGTTAAACTTTTTTAACAAATTAAAAACTGAAAAGTGGGGCGTGCAATATTATTCGGCCCTCTTGAGTTAATAATCGCCATCTTTTGCTGCGATTACAGCTGAAAGTCGCTTGGGGTATGTCACTATCAGCTTTGCACATCGAGAGGCTGAAATTCTTGCCCATTCTTCCTTGCAAAACAGTTCGAGCTCATTGAGGTTGGATGGAGGGCGTTTGTGAACAGCAGTTTTCAGCTCTTTCCACAGATTCTCGATTGGATTCAGGTCTGGACTTTGACTTTGCCATTCTAACACCTGGATATGTTTATTTTTGAACCATTTTATTGTAGATTTTGCTTTATGTTTGGGATCATTGTCTTGTTGGAAGATAAATCTCCGTCCCAGTCTCAGGTCTTTTGCAGACTCCAACAGGTTTTCTTCCAGAATGGTCCTGTATTTGGCTCCGTCCATCTTCCCATCAATATTAACCATCTTCCCTGTCCCTGCTGAAGAAAAGCAGGCCCAAACCATGATGCTGCCACCACCATGTTTGACAGTGGGGATAGTGTTTTGAGGGTGATGAGCTGTGTTGCTTTTACGCCAAAGATATCGTTTTGCATTGTGGCCAAAAAGTTTGATAATGGTTTCATCTGACCAGAGCACCTTATTCCACATGTTTGGTGTGTCTCCCAGGTGGCTTGTGGCAAACTTCAAATGAGACTTTTTATGGATATCTTTGAAAAATGGCTTTCTTCTTGCCACTCTTCCATAAAGGCCAGATTTGTGCAGTGTATGACTGATTGTTGTCCTATGGACAGACTCTCCCACCTCAGCTGTAGATCTCTGCAGTTCAACCAGAGTGATCATGGGCCTTTTGGCTGCATCTCTGATCAGTCTTCTCCTTGTTCGAGATGAAAGTTTAGAGGGACGGCTGGGTCTTGATAGATTTGCAGTGGTCTGATAATCCTTCCATTTCAATATGATCGCTTGTACAGTGCTCCTCGAGATGTTAAAAACTTGGGAAATCTTTTTGTATCCAAATCCGGCTTTAAACTTCACCACAACAGTATCTCGGACCTGCCTGGTGTGATCCTTGGTCTTCATGATGCTCTCTGCACTTGAAACAGAACCCTGAGACTATCACAGAGCAGGTGCATTTATACGGAGACTTGATTACACAAGGTGGATTCTATTTATCATTACCAGCCATTTAGGACAACATTGGATCATTCAGAGATCCTCACTGAACTTCTGGACTGAGTTTGCTGCACTGAAAGTAAAGGGGCCGAATAATATTGCACGCCCCACTTTTCAGTTTTTAATTTGTTAAAAAAGTTTAAAATATCCAATAAATTTCGTTCCACTTCACGATTGTGTCCCACTTGTTGTTGATTCTTTCCAAAAAAATTGAATTTTATATCTTTATGTTTGAAGCCAGAAATGTGGCAAAAGGTAGAAAAGTTCAAGGGGGCCAAATACTTTCACAATGCACTGTATATGATTGGGAAACATCTTTATTATTATGACAGTGTAAATACTGGAAGTGAGAAATCGTTCTGCTCTCAGTCTGCAGTGCTTGGACTGGGCACCAATCATGCTGACCCGCATGCTCATACATGCTGTGAGGCTGCTGAGTTGAGGTCAGGAGACCCGCGGCAAGTCCATGCATTGCGGTCCGAGCACAGACCGATATTCACTGATGGCTGAAGGAGCCTTAAAGGGGTTGTCCAGTCTAAATCCACAAGCCAGCAGTCCCTCTGTGTCACTGACTGAAGACTTGTGAATCCACACATCGTAAGCACTGTGAGGATTCGCTGGTGTCAGAGCCAGGAATGGCAATCACTTGGCTTCAAGGATGTGAAATGCAGACTCCCAGCCAGAAGGGGGGGTGTGGAGATAGAGGGAGAACAAACAGGTGGGCAGGTGAATTTAAAGGGTTGGCTCTGCCGTGAAGTACCGAGTGGTTGGACTTTATTTGAACAGTCATCCTGTGCTGACAGAGTCCCTTTAAACATAAGTCATACTCATCTTCTGGCGTCTTCATCAATTTTCAGCACTGCTTCGGTCTTGCGGCGCCATCTTGTGAACGCAGCTTCTGACTGACTGGAAGTCAGAAGCTATGTCACAATCTCTCAATGCAAGTCTGAAAGCCTGAACGATGCTCTCATAGACTTGATCTGGTCATGGTGTGACAGTATTTGTCTCTTGTATGTGGTATTATTCAGTCACTATGTGGTGGTAATATGTGGTGTGGTCACAGTGTGGCAGAAAGTAGAGTTTTTCCAAGAGTGGTCGGTGGGACTGTGGAAGGTTTGAGGAGTGGAGGCGGAGCTGGGGTGAAGCCTGGGTGGAGTTTCAAGGGGGCCCCAAAATTTTGCCAGTATGGGGCACCGAAATTCCTAGCAGCAGCCCTGCACGACCCTGGACACTTGCCAAAGCTTTTTAGTGATGCTATTGTGCCAGTTTTGTCTATTGATTCGTCACACTCTGTCATGCATGAGAGGGGTAACCGAGTCAATAGCTGGTGCTATGCTAGAGTGGCATTGTAGAAGGCAGTGACACTGTCTGTGTCGTGGAGTGAAGATATGGATGTCAGTGGTAGAATAGAATTAGAGAGTGTGTGAGTGTGGAGACATGCAAGGTTTCTTCAGGGGTGTGCTATTTGCTGACATGGGTGACAGGTGAGGAGGACAGAGATGAGAAAGTGTTGGAATAATACATATTAATCTGTATGTGTATTGCAACAACTACTGTGCTGTTTCATATGTTGTGCATATTGTGAGGTTGTTAACAAAGTTTAGTTAAAAAAAAAACAAAAAAAACTCCCACAGACAGGATGCCCCCTCCTTCTCTTCCTGTGTTGTTGTTATATATCTGATTTGATTTCCTCATGCTGCAGTAACATCATGCTGTGCCTGTGCTGGATATAAATAAACCTACATTCTGTGTTCTAAACTCTGGATGTCACGCGGATTAATCCTCTGCTAACAGGTTATGGGCCCAGATGTACCAGAGTCCCAGAGTCACAGATCCCCAGAACACAGAGGAAAGAAAAGAAAGAAAGACAGCAAACTGAGAAGAAGCAAAGATGGCCACCAGCAGCAGCTCCATGAAATTTACAGTGCCAAGTCTCACTAACCAGAATTATCAATCCTGGAAATTCAAAGTGAAAATGCTGCTAATAAGAGAAGGTACGTGGAAATACACACAGGAGCCTAAACCTGACCCAGTGCCACAGGAGTGGACAGAGATGGATCAGAAAGCACAAAGTACCATATCACTCAGTATAGATGATGACCAGATTGTGCATGTGTGTAAATGTAATACTGCAAAGGAAATGTGGGAGCAGTTGCAAAAGGTACATGAGAGGATAAATTTAAGCAATAAGCTCTATCTCATGAGAAAGCTGTACCAGTCTAAGCTACAGAAAGGCCAGGATATGCAGGATTACATAAGAAGTGTTCTGGAAGTTGTAGAACGCCTGAGAGTCATTGGGGAAGATCTAAAGGACTTTCATGTGGCCGCATTACTGCTTAGTGGCCTTTCAGAGAGGTATGATACGCTTGTAACCGCACTAGATGCGCGTCCAGATGATGAGCTTACACTGGATTATGTCAGGGGGAAGCTCATAAATGAATATAAGCGAAAGGCAGAAGGTGTAAACAGTAGGACATGCAACACAGAATCTGCTTTACAGACACAAAACCTAACTGATAACAGGAAGCACATAAAAGAAACACGTGAATGTTTTGTTTGCAAGAAATCAGGACATTTGAAAGCTGACTGCAGAGTCTGGAAAGCTAGAATGAATCAGCTGAAAAAGCAAAGCAGTCATCAAAGGGTTAAAAGTGCTGTATCTGGAGAAAATGATTCTGTGAATACTGAAACTGCATTTACTGTCAGTGCAAATACATCAAAGCATGCATGGTGTATAGACTCTGGAGCAGCTAGTCACATGACTAATAACAGAGACTTCTTTTCTAAGCTTAACCAAAGTAAATCAGAGAAAGTGATTATGGCTAATGGTCAGTACATGACTTCAGAAGGCATAGGAGATGGTTATATTGATTGTCAAATCTCACCAACACAAAGCAGGAAGATCCCAGAAAAGGATGTGCTGTATGTGCCTAGTCTTGAAAGTAATCTACTATCTGTGAAGAAACTCACAAAACAAGGAAATGAAGTTACATTTAAGCATGATAGCTGCATCATCTCAAAGGAAGGTCACACACTAGTAGAGGGAAACATCACAGATGAACTTTATCAGCTGAAATGCAAAGAGTGTGTGTATACAGCGCAACAAGAAGAGCATAAAAACTGTATTCATGTGTGGCATATGCGTCTGGCACACAGAGACCCAGAAGCAATAAGAAAGTTAGTCCAAAAGCAACTAGCTGAGGATATTACAATTGATCTATGTAACCAGACAATGAAGTGTACTAGCTGCATCAAAGGGAAAATGTCTAGGAAAGCTTTTCCTAAGAGAATTAGTACAACAACAGCACAGCCACTAGATTTAATACACACAGATGTCTGTGGTCCAATGAGCACTCTGACCCCAGGGAAGAAGAGATATTTTCTCACATTTATTGATGATCATTCAAGATATACAGTTGTCCACCTGCTTCACAGCAAGAAGGAAGTTCCAGAGAAACTTGAAATATACCTAGCTGAAGTATATAATAAATTTGGAAGAATGTCAAAGATTCTACGTGCAGATAATGGGACTGAATATACAAGTAATGAGACACAGAGCATTTTAAAGAAAAATGGAATCCTATTTCAGACCACTGTACCGTACAACCCAGAGCAAAATGGTGTCGCGGAAAGAAGGAACCGAACACTATGTGAAAGTGGAAGAAGCATGTTATTTGATGCAAATCTGCCCACAGTATATTGGGGTGAAGCAATCATGACAGCTTGCTATCTTCAGAACAGACTACCAGGTAAAGCTACAGACAAAACTCCATTTGAGCAATGGAATAGCAGAAAGCCAAAACTACATCACATAAGAATATTCGGAAGTAAAGCATTTGTACATGTTCCCAAAGAAAAGCGAACTAAGTGGGAATCTCACGCTAAGGAAGGTATCCTGGTAGGCTACAGCGAAACCCAGAAAGGTTATAGGATTCTACACCCAGATAAAATATGTGCAAAATACAAGGACCTAAAAACACAGATGTACTGTCTGTGATATTAGATAGCCAAAATACTTCCATGTATTGTTGCGTCCAAAGATATTTTCTTCATATTTCTTCATATTTCTTCATATTCCCCTTTTTTTTTTTTTTTCATAATTTCACCTTTATTTCCATTTTTATTTTCATAATAATTTTTTGTTTGGGCTTTAAGTGCGCTCTCGACCTGGGCCGTGGCACCACTGTGCGGTTTTGACCTATGAGGTATTTCCAGCTCATGAACCATTGGGGCAGAATATACGCGGTTAGTATATACCGCGGTACATACGGTATGTGCCTGGATGGGTGTCAGCTACTGTATAACTTGGACATTTGCCCTGGCCTGGGGTACTTATGGATGGGAGGGCTTCATGTCACCATCCAACACAAGATGTCAGTTGGTTACCTTGTGTGCCCCTTAATCGTCGCTCCGTAGTGTGCGGTTTTTCCTTGTCTGTGATGCGCACACCGGATGTGACGCTTGCGTGTCACGCCCGGCACCTGCGTTCCACATACCGGATGTCAGCTGACCGGAACCGGAAGTGACACGATCGCGAGTATAGCGCGACTAGGATTTAAAAGAGGACTTATCAGAGTGTCAAATGGCGCTGTCTGGTGAATGAGCTGCGCGATTGTGGGCAGCGTGCATACCGCATGTCTTCTCTTTTTTTCCCCTGATGACTAGCTAAGGCAAAGAAACGCGTCGGGAGCGGTATATTGTGATGGGCTGGTGACCCTATGAGACTTGGTCTGCCCCCATCATATGGAGCTATCTTGAAGTCTGAGAGCAGGAACGGATATCAAAATTGGTGAGGATGTTCCATTTCTATATATAGCAAGGTTAAATGGTTACCATTGATAGGGTTAATGTTTCTGCGTTCTCACATATTGAGACACAATAAGTTGTTATAGTGTCCCGTAGGCTCCATCATTTTCTTTTTGCCACACTTTCTTGGTTGCGTCAGAGATACAATATGCTTATATGACATATATCTATATCTTTGGACGCAACAATACATGGAAGTATTTTGGCTATCTAATATCACAGACAGTACATCTGTGTTTTTAGGTCCTTGTATTTTGCACATATTTTATCTAGTGGTAATAAATGTTAAGTTTTACATTTCTATAGCACTACACCTGCTTGTGTTTACATTTATTTTTTTGTGTAGTTATTTCTAAAACCCCTGCTGCTGCATTTTGATTCTACACCCAGAAACAAACTAGATCACAATAAGTAGAGATGTAGTGATTGATGAGAACTTTGTATCACCCAAGTTTTGTGACATCACGCCAGTAGTCCAGCTGAAGTCACAATTACAAGACAGCAACAAGGAGGATGTAGAGGTCTGGCTGGATTCTTCAACTAATGAAGGAACAACAGAAAAATCAGGTGAATCTGAAATCAGGAGATCGTCAAGATCAAGCAAAGGTATACCAGCTAAACGTCTATCCTACATTGTCAAGACACTACCTGAGTCAGAGCCGCAGTCATGGGATGAAATGCAAGCACTACCTGTCCATGAAAGAACAAAGTGGATCGATGCCGCTAATGAGGAAATCAAATCGCTTCATCAACTCCAAACTTGGAAACTCACCAAGCTACCACAGGGCAAAAAGGCAATCAAGTGCAAGTGGGTCTTCAAAACCAAATATGACTCAGAAGGTAAAGTCCACAGATTCAAAGCAAGGTTGGTCGCAAAAGGATATTCTCCAAAGTATGGCGAAGATTACGATGCTACATTTGCTCCAGTCACTAAACAGACCACGTTCAGAGCTTTGTTAGCTGTAGTTGCTGTACAAAAGATGTATGTCAGACATTTGGATATAAAAACTGCCTTTTTAAATGGTGACATTGAGGAGGACTTATACATGACTCAACCTGAAGGTTATGTAAAAAGAGGTCAAGAGAATCTTGTTTGCAAACTACAAAAATCTCTCTATGGTCTTAAGCAATCAGCAAGAGCATGGAACACCAAGATGAATAAAGTCTTGTTGGAAGACAAAATATACAGATGGAAAGTGGATGTATATTCTCTTATATGTGGACGACGTGATTGTTGTTCATCAAGACGACGCAGAAATTGGAAAAATGACTGAAATTCTGAATCAGCACTTTGAATCAAAAGACCTTGGAAGTGTGACATATTATCTAGGAATCCAAATCCAGAGAGAGGAAGATGGAAGTTTTCTTCTAAACCAAAGTGCAAAAATTAATTTGATTCTGAATCAGTTTAAAATGTCGGAGGTCAAAGGTATATCAACCCCAATGGAACCATCCTACCTGAAGCTGGAAGGAGAAGATGACCTGTTGCCTAACAATGAGAAATATCGTCAGGCAGTGGGGACACTTCTATACATATCAACTATGACTCGACCGGATATCACAACAACAGTTGGAATCCTTTGCAGATATGTGGAAAAACCGCGCCAAAGAGACTGGAATGCTGTTAAGAGACTTCTCCGATATTTGAAAGAAACGCAAGATGTAAATTTAAAACTATCTGCAGCAGGAGATCTAGAACTTACCGGCTATGTAGATGTGGATAGGGCTGGTGATTCGCGTGATCATAAATCCACAAGTGGATACTTGTTTAAAGTTGGAGAAAGTTCAATCTCCTGGTCTAGTAGGAAACAAGTGTCTGTTGCCTTGTCATCTACAGAAGCGGAGTATGTGTCCGCAGCCTATGCAAGCCAGGAGGTTGTTTGGCTAAGACAATTGATGGACGATCTTGGCAAACCGACAACTCAGCCGACGGTGATTTATGAGGACAACCAAGGATGCATTAAACTTGCATGCAGTGAAAAAATCAGTGCTAGAACCAAGCACATTGACGTCAGACATCATCATCTACGTGATTTGATAGATCGTGGGATAATTCACTTTGTCTATTGTGAAACTGATAAGATGGTAGCTGACATTATGACAAAGCCATTGCCACGAGCTAGGTTAAAAGAATTGAGAACCACAATGGGACTAAGAGGATAAGTAGTTGTTGAGTGGGGGTGTTGGAATAATACATATTAATCTGTATGTGTATTGCAACAACTACTGTGCTGTTTCATATGTTGTGCATATTGTGAGGTTGTTAACAAAGTTTAGTTAAAAAAAAAAAAAAACCTCCCACAGACAGGATGCCCCCTCCTTCTCTTCCTGTGTTGTTGTTATATATCTGATTTGATTTCCTCATGCTGCAGTAACACCAGACTCCATGCTGTGCCTATGCTGGATATGAATAAACCTACATTCTGTGTTCTAAACTCTGGATGTCACGCGGATTAATCCTCTGCTAACAGAAAGTGAGTAGATGGTGATGAGGTAGGGGGAGAGGGGAGGTTGTGAAGTTAGATAGGGAGCAGAGACGGGTGAAGATAAGGTCTAATGTATTTCCGTCTGTGTGGGTGGCTGAGGAGGAACATTGAGTAAGTTCAAAAGATAAAGTAAGACACAGGAGTTTGGAGGCTGCTGACTGGAGGGTGTCAGTAGGGATGCTGAAGTCACCCATTATGATAGTGGGAATGTCAGCGGAAAGAAAGTGAAGAAGCCAGGTGGAGAATTAGTCAATATAGGTAGTGGCCGGGCCCGGAGGTCGGTATATGACGGCCACTTGGAGGTAGAATAGATGCGGACAGAGTGGACTTCAAAAGAGAAGATAAGGGAGGTTAGAGGTGGGATTGGATTAAAGGTGCAGTTGGTAGAAAGAAGAAGACCCACTCCTCCGCCATGTATGTTGCCAAGGAGAAGAGTGTGGGCAAAGTGGAGGCCATCATAACACAGCGGAGCAAGGGAGGCAGTGTTGGAGGGTGTCAGCCATGTTTCGGTGAGGCCCAGGAAGGAGAAATTGTGAGAGGTAAGGAGGTCATGAATCACATGGAGCTTATTACAGACAGAGTGGGCATTTCAGAGTGCTCCAGAGAGAGGGAGCAGAGGGGTGGTCGTCAAGGACACAGGTTTTACATAGGAGAGATTGCGGTAATTCATATTAGGATGAGAGCGATAAGAGGGGGAATAAATGGGAAGTATCAGATGTGGGCAGGCTGACATTATGGGGAGGCAAACAAAGCAAATGCCTGGGGCCCCCACTCCCTCAGGGGCCCCCAGTGGGGGCATAATGGTTGCGGTCACACTGGGGGCTGTGTTGGGGGCTCCTTTCCAATTATCAATGAGACAGGAGCTACGTCGTTCCTGCACTCTCAATAGAAACGGCCAGGCAGCGCTCCATCCCCTCCAGCCCCTGCCAGTGACTTTGGTCTGAGACTGAGCTGGGTTTTTTCTGCGCATGTGACAGGATGCTGAAGGAATCAGGTGAGGCGCTGACACGTACAAGTGTGTGAGGCAAAACCTGTGCCTCGTCCCAGCACTGCAGCCTCTGTCTGTTCCCTCTGACTCCCAGCTCATGGTCCGTGACTTGAAGCTTATCTTTTAATGTTCCATGCTATTATGGACAACAGCAAGATATCTTACTGAAAAGTGCAGCCGGCATTCCAGGCTGTGCGGTGGGCTGCCTTTTCTGCAATATATCTTAGTGTAAACTGTCAGACTGATGTCAGCTGAGCTCACCAAGCAGAAAACACTTTGGTAACTAGTAGCTGATGGAGCGGGGATGAGGGAGGCTGGGAGATAGGAGAGTGGGGGGTTGTCAGCAGGCTCGGACAGGCCTGGCGGGGTGCCAGGAAATTTCCCGGTGGGCCCCGGCCCCCTGCAGAGAAGGCAGAGGAGAATTTAAAGAAAAAAAAAGTGGTCGCGGGCCCTTTAAGGGCGCGCGCACACACTCTCACCGTCGCCGCGATGCCCAGAACAGTAGCGGGAGTGGCCTGGGAGCAGGAGAGCCGAAGAGCAGAGCAGGGGCTGTACTGCAGCGTCACATTTAGCAGACAGGGCCACACGTCTGCTGAAAGTGACGTCACAGCGCGCCCTGCACTGCAGTCTTCCGCCTTAGGAGCGCTTCTGTACTGTACAGATTGTGTAATATAGTGTGTGTTTGTATGAATTTTTATGTATATGCTGCCTGCCTGTGTGTGTATATGCCTGTGTGTGTGTGTGTATATATCCCTGTGTATGTGTATATGCCTGTGTGTACAGTCATGGCCAAAAGTTTTGAGAATGACACCAAAATTATATTTTCCCATGATCTGCTGGCCTCTGGTTTTTATTAGTGTTTGTCTGATGTTTATATCACATACAGAAATATAATTGCAATCATATTATGAGTACAAATAGGTTATATTGACAGTTAGAATGAGTTAATGCAGCAAGTCAATATTTGCAGTGTTGCCCCTTCTTCTTCAAGACCTCTGTAATTCTCCCTGGCATGCTCTCAATCAACTTTTGGACCAAATCCTGACTGATAGCAGTCCATTCTTGCATAATCAATGCTTGCATTTTGCCAGAATTTGTTGGTTTTTGTTTGTCCACCCGTCTCTTGATGATTGACCACAAGTTCTCAATGGGATTAAGATCTGGGGAGTTTCCAGGCCATGGACCCAAAATCTCTATGTTTTGTTCCATAAGCCATTTTGTTATCACCTTTGCTTTATGGCAAGGTGCTCCATCATGCTGGAAAAGGCATTTTTGGGCGCCAAACTGCTCTTGGACGGTTGGGAGAAGTTGCTCTTGGAGGACATTCTGGTACCATTCTTTATTCATGGCTGTGTTTTAGGCAAGACTGTGAGTGAGCCGATTCCCTTGGCTGAGAAGCAACCCCACACATGAATGGTTTCAGGATGCTTTACAGTTGGCATGAGACAAGACTGGTGGTAGCGCTCACCTCTTCTTCTCCGAATAAGCTGTTTTCCAGATGTCCCAAACAATCGAAAAGGGGATTCATCAGAGAAAATGACTTTGCCCCAGTCCTCAGCAGTCCACTCCCTGTACCTTTTGCAGAATATCAGTCGGTCCCTGATGTTTTTTCTGGAGAGAAGTGGCTTCTTTGCTGCCCTCCTTGGAACCAGCCCTTGCTCAAAGAGTCTCCGCCTCACAGTGCGTGCAGAAGCACTCACATCAGCCTGCTGCCATTCCTGAGCAAGCTCGGCGCTGCTGGTAGTCCGATCCCGCAGCTGAAACAGTTTTAAGATACGGTCCTGGTGCTTGCTGGTCTTCTTGGGTGCCCTGGAGCCTTTTTGACATGCTTCTCCTTGAAGTTCTTGATGATGCGATAGATTGTTGACTGAGGTGCAATCTTTGTAGCTGCGATACTCTTCCCTGTTAGGCCATTTTTGGGCATTGCAATGATGGCTGCACATGTTTCTTTAGAGATAACCATGGTTAACTGAAGAGAAACAATGATACCAAGAACCAGCCTCCTTTTAAAGTGTCCAGTGATGTCATTCTTACTTAATCATGACTGATTGATCGCCAGCCCTGTCCTCATCAACACCCACACCTGAGTTAATGGATCAATCACTAAAATGATGTTAGCTGCTCCTTTTAAGGCAGGACTGCAATGATGTTAAAATGTGTTTTGGGGGTTAAAGTTCATTTTCTGGGCAAATATTGACTTTGCAAGTACAGTAATTGCTGTTAAGCTGATCAATCTTTGACATTCAGGAGTATATGCAAATTGCCATTACAAAAAATGAAGCAGTAAACTTTGGAAAAATTACTATTTGTCTCATTCTCAATACTTTTGGCCATGACTGTATGTGTATATGCCTGCGTGTGTGTATATTCCTGTGTGTGTGTATATGCCTGCATTTGTGTGTGTATATGCCTGTGTGTGTACAGTGTGTGTATATGCCTGCCTTCATGTGTGTGTGTGTATGCCTGCATGTGTGTACAGTGTGTGTGTATATGCCTGCATGTGTGTGTGTATATATACCTGCATGTGTGTGTATATGCCTGCATGTGTGTGTGTGTATGCCTGCATGTGTGTGTGTGTATATGCCTGCATGTGTGTGTGTGTGTATATGCCTGCATGTATGTGTGTTTGTGTATGCCTGCATGTGTGTGTGTGTGTATATGCCTGCATGTGTGTGTGTTTGTGTATGCCTGCATGTATGTGTGTGTGTATATGCCTGCATGTGTGTGTGTGTATATGCCTGCATATGTGTGTGTGTGTATATGCCTGCTTGTGTGTGTGTGTATGTATGCCTGCATGTGTGTGTGTGTATATGCCTGCATGTGTGTGTGTATATGCCTGCGTGTGTGTGTGTGTATATGCCAGCATGTGTATGTATTTGAGTGCCTGCATGCCTACGTGTATATGTGTCTTCACACGTTTGTGCGTGCTTCCCTGCTTGTCTGCATTTTTGTGTGTGATTGTCTGAGTGTGTCTGTGCATGATTGCGTGTGCATTTCTGTGTGTGCTTGCCTGCGTGTGTACGTGTCCCCATTTCTGTGGGTATCTGTATCTGCGTGTGTATATTAGGGCTCTTTCACATGTCCTGATATTTACGGGACTGGAGATATGTGTCCACCTGTGTGTCATCCGTGTGACACATACCAGTGCTTGGGAATCAGTGTACAGTTAACGCTGTTCCCAAGAGCCGGGTGCTGAGCGCTTGCCCTCATCATGGATCCCTGCCGGCACTGCGATCAGCAGCAGGGTCAATGATGAGAGTAGTAGTCAACTCCCGCCGTGTCCAACTGTAAAAATAGGAATAAAATTAAAAAATCCTTGTACTCACCTCTCCTAAGTGTCACCCGCTGTAATCTGTGCGAGCGCTCACGCCGAAGAGAATGACTTCTGCAGCGAGCGGGCCTCGGAGCTGCACTCAGTGATTGACAGGGCACCGCTTGTTGAGCGCAGCTCCGGGGTCCACTCGCTGCAGGAGTCATTCTCCTCGGCGTGAGTGCTCGCACGGATTACAGCGGGTGACTCTTAGGAGAGGTGAGTATAAGGATTTTTTTTATTTTATTCCTATTTTTACAGTTGGACACTGCTGGAGTAGACTACTACTCTCATCATTGACCCTGCTGCTGCTGATCGCAGCGCCAGCAGGGATCTATGATGAGGGCAGCGCTCAGCACCCAGTGCTTGGGAAGAGCACTAACTGTCATCAGTGTGCGGGACGTTTTGCGGCCTGTGCAGCAGGTAAAAAACAGACGTGTCAGCGTGTTTTGCCCATGGACACCACATGGTCTGTGGAAAGTGGAAACACACTGACGTGTGCACATTCATTTGAATGGGTCTACGTGTACCAGTGTCTGTGGTACATGAGGAAACTGTCACCGCATGTACTGACGTGTGAAAGAGCCCTTAGTATGTGTCTGTGTGCGCTTGTTTTCGTGTGTGTAAGCGCGCTTCTGCATGTCTGTGTGGTCTTCCGATGATTTATTATATTTGGGGAGAGAAATTTTAGGAGACAAAATGGGGAGATGTGTGAAGAAACGGTATGGTGAACTAGAGGAGGGGTGGGAATGAGTGCAGGAACAGAATGGGGAAGGGGGATGTATAAGGAAACAGTATGGAGAGTGGGGGAATAGTGTGAGGAGACAGTATGGAGAGAGAAAAGTGTGATGTGACACAGCACAGAGACTAGGTAGTGAGGGGGAAGGTATAGAGATGCGGCAGTATAGGGGAAACAGTGTGAGGGCACAGAAAGGAGGCAACAGTATGCTGAGGAGGTGGAGTGTGATGAAGGGGCACAGTATAGAGACTGGGTAGTATAGGGGGGACACAGTGTGAGAGGACAATGTGAAGAGGGGGCCCAGTATGGTAAGGAGAGGACAGTGTGGAGAGCATGTACCATAAGAGTTGTAGAGTGTATGTCATATTTTGTGCAGGGAGCATTGTAAGAGTTAGGTTTATTTAGGGGCTCAGTGTAGATATTTTTATTCAGGAGCATCATAATGACACTGCTATCTTTAAGGGCATCATGTGGGGATGTGCTGCAGAAGACCGGAGAAGATGGAAGTCTGCAGAGACGAGCTGTGGAACTCATCATGGAGTCTGGACAAGAGGAAGAACAGAAAGAGAACGACTCTAATCAGAGAAGCCGTCTCAGGTAAGATACCTGCATGTAAATGTTCATTTGTGATCCTGCCTGTGTCTCATCAGTAATGTGGTTCCTGTATGGTCTGCAGTCTGATGATGACTGATAACTCCCAGTATCTCTATTGTTAATTACATACTGGGAGTTGTAGGTTTATGCGATACAAAGATATATGGGTCTGACCTGACATTACAATTGATGGTGGTTCAGATGATGTATTCGTGTACTGATGTGTTTGTGCTCGTCTGCGTGTTTGTGCGCGTCTGCGTATCTGGAATAATATGTATTTTTGTAAGATGCGTGTATGTAACTGTGCATTGTGGTGTGTAATAACATTCATATGCTTGAGGCACCTTTACTAAATCTGTTAGGACTCACTCACATGTGTTAGGGAATTCCATTTGTCTTTCCACATTTAGGAACAGACAAGTGAAATATGCTAACCCTGACAAAACTGTCACCATAGAGATGTGCTTGTATGGACACGGGTTCAGGAGCTGAGCCTGCTCCATACTGGGCAGATGTCGGCTGTGTTACATAGCCGGCGTCTGCCTGTAACAGCAGTGATCAGAGCTCGCCTTGATTGCTGCTGTTTTGAGTATTTAAGTGCCCTTGTCAATCACTGACAGCGGCATTTAGATAGCACAATGGCCGGTGCATGCAGTCACCTGTTCCCTTCAGCCCCCTGTGACGCAGTTGCAGGTTGCTGATGGGTTGCCAGTAGTGCTGAGTGCGCGTGGTCGGATAAGAGACATTACAGTCACCGCGAGCTACAAAGTGCTGCAATAACGTCAGGCACCTTAATTGTGACACTTCCATGGAGCCCAACCTCAGGCTGAGCGTTATTGAATGACTAACATGGCAGCAACACCTGGCAACTAGTGCTGAGTGAGTGTGGTTGGATAAGGTGTGATCCCAGCATGCTCAGGTGTTATCTGAGTATCTTGTAGTGCTCTGCTAATATGCTCGAGTCCCCGGGGTAGCATGTTTTGCGGCGGTAGACAGAAGCAACACATGCAGGGATTACCTAACAAACAGGCAATTCCTGCATGTGTTGCGTCTGTCTACTGCCGCAAAACATGCTACCCCGGGGACTCGAGCATATTAGCAGAGCACTACAAGATACTCAGATAACACTTGAACATGCTGGGATCACACCTTATCCGACCACACTCACTCAGCACTAGTTGCCAGGTGTTGCTGCCATGTTAGTCATTCAATGAAGCTCAGCCTGAGGTTGGGCTCCATAGAAGATGTCACAATCAAGGTGCCGGACGTTATTGCAGCACCCTCACTTTGTAGTTCGTGGTGACTGTAATGTCTCCCTCCTTGCACCGACCCAATAACAGGAAGCGAGTGGCGGCAGGGAGAATAAAATGTAATTTTCTCTGTGTAGCCAATGCTTTTCCAATAAGCCGTCTAACCAGGCTTTACACCCTATTTACCTGCAGATTACCCTTTTATCTGCAGATAAATAGCGTTTTTCAAGGTGACAAGTTACCATTAAAGGGACTCTGGCAGTACGGAATGACTGTTCGAATATAGTCCTGCAACTTGGTGCTCCACAGCGCGGCCAATCATGTAATTATAGAACATTATAGAAAAGCATAACAAGTAATAAAACCGTTTATGGTGGGCTGTAGTGTGGGCCCCTAGAGTCAGTTCCCCTGGTGGGCCCTAGCCACCCCAGTCCGACCCTGGTTGTCAGCCTGCAGAATCACATCAAGTGTGTGATGACAGGGGGAGCATCTGGAGCAGTTCAAATTTGTTGAAGAGGTCCTGTTTACTGTGCTTATTACACAATAAGAAGATTTGATAAGTCCTGGGCGGGAGCTTTAAAGGGAACCTGTCACCAGAAAAAGCACTATTAACCTGCAGATATGGGGTCAATCAACAGGGTAATAGCGTTACTAACCTGCCTGGTGCCTGCACTTAGCTGAACGCTGCGAGGAGAAAATGAACTTCATTCCTTCCAGCAGTGTTCCAGTTTCAGTCACGGGGCAGTGCCGGCGCGGTTTCAGTCACCGGTCTGAAAATACAGAGCAGTGGCTGTAACTGCGCCCCCGGCCCTGACTGACAGTCGCTCTGCATTGGGGCCGGCTGTCAGTCAAGGCCAGGGGCACGGTACTGTAAACTCAGATCGGTGACTGATCCTGTGCCCCCATGACTGAAACTGAACGTTGCTGGAGTGAATAAAGGACATTTTCTCCCCATAGCGTTCTGATATGTGTGGGCACCGGGCAGGTTAGTAACGCTATTAACCTGCAGATTAAGCCTATATCTGCAGATTAATAGCGTTTTTTTCTGGTGACAGGCTCTCTTTACAATACCCAGCTGACTTGACTTGAGCAACCAATAGTTGCTCTAGAGGGTGAGGGGAGGAGCGCAGAACCACTGTGCAGAAAGGAGACCAGCCATTGGCAGCATTTCTCAAAGGTGCACAAAGAAAAGTTTAGTATTTTGTTGTGTCATATTCAACCTCAGGTAATGGATTTAAAGGGGTTGTCAACTACTAGGGAACCCCCTCTCAAAGGGTTTATCTAGAATTATATTAATTTTTTACTATGGGCATAAGTGCTGACAGGCAGGTGGTTACTAACTACCTGCCTATTCTACCCAGCGCAGATCTCTCCTAGCACAGAGTGGTCACAGACCATTCCTGACGATCATTCTGAGACTTCCGCTGACGTCACATTGTCGCAACAGCTTCTCTTCCGCTCTGTAGCCAGGGTGTAACTGCTGATGTCATGCTGACAGCCAGCTCCTCGCTGCCTCATTGCGGGGAGCCGTCTCTCAATTAGCATGATGTTGACAGTCACATCCTGGCAACAGAGCAGCCCAAGTTACACCACTGACACCAAACATCTACCGCAAAAACTACATAATAGCTCTGCGTTATCAATACAGTTGTTGGGACTGCTTAAGGATCTTTGATGACACCACAGTCGTAACCATGATATCATCACAGGTCCTGTACTGTGCAGGAGTTTAGAAGAAGTGAAGAGGAAGAGACAGACTGGTAAGTATTGTGCATATATACAGTACAGACCAAAAGTTTGGACACACCTTCTCATTTAAAGATTTTTCTGTATTTTCATGACTATGAAAATTGTACATTCACACTGAAGGCATCAAAACTATGAATTAACACATATGGAATTATATACTTAACAAAAAAGTGTGAAACAACTGAAAATATGTCTTATATTCTAGGTTCTTCAAAGCAGCCACCTTTTGCTTTGATGACTGCTTTGCACACTCTTGGCATTCTCTTGATGAGCTTCAAGAGGTAGTCACCGGAAATGGTCTTCCAACAATCTTGAAGGAGTTCCCAGAGATGCTTAGCACTTGTTGGCCCTTTTGCCTTCACTCTGCGGTCCAGCTCACCCCAAACAATCTCGATTGGGTTCAGGTCTAGTGACTGTGGAGGCTAGGTTATCTGGCGTAGCACCCCATCACTCTCCATCTTGGTCAAATAGCCCTTACACAGCCTGGAGGTGTGTTTGGGGTCATTGTCCTGTTGAAAAATAAGTGATGGTCCAACTAAACGCAAACCGGATGAAAAAGCATGCCGCTGCAAGATGCTGTGGTAGCCATACTGGTTCAGTATGCCTTCAATTTTGAATAAATCCCCAACAGTGTCATCAGCAAAGCACCCCCACACCATCACACCTCCTCCTCCATGCTTCACGGTGGAAACCAGGCATGTAGAGTCCATCCGTTCACCTTTTCTGCGTCGCACAAAGACACGGTGGTTGGAACCAAAGATCTTAAATTTGGACTCATCAGAGCAAAGCACAGATTTCCACTGGTCTAATGTCCATTTCGTCTGTTCTTTAGCCCAAACAAGTCTATTCTGCTTGTTGCCTGTCCTTAGCAGTGGTTTCCTAGCAGCTATTTTACCATGAAGGCCTGCTGCACAAAGTCTCCTCTTAATAGTTGTGGAAACGATGTGTCTGCTGCTAGAACTGTGTGTGGCACTGACCTGGTCTCTAATCTGAGCTGCTGTTAACCTGCGATTTCTGAGGCTGGTGACTCGGATAAACTTATCCTCAGAAGCAGAGGTGACTCTTGGTCTTCCTTTCCTGGGGCGGTCCTCATGTGAGCCAGTTTCTTTGTAGCACTTGATGGTTTTTGCAACTGCACTTGGGGACACTTTCAAAGTTTTCCCAATTTTTCGCACTGACTGACCTTCATTTCTTAAAGTAATGATGGCAACTCGTTTTTCTTTACTTAGCTGCTTTTTTCTTGCCATAATACAAATTCTAACAGTCTATTCAGTAGGATTATCAGCTGTGTATCCACCAGACTTCTGCACAACACAACTGATGGTCCCAACCACAATCATAAGGCAAGAAATCCCACTTATTAAACCTGACAGGGCACACCTGTGAAGTGAAAACCATTGTTGGAAGACCATTTCCAGTGATAACCTCTTGAAGCTCATCAAGAGAATGCCAAGAGTGTGTAAAGCAGTCATCAAAGCAAAAGGTGGCTACTTTGAAGAACCTGGAATATAAGACATATTTTCAGTTGTTTCACACTTTTTGTTAAGTATATAATTCCACATGTGTTAATTCATAGTTTTGATGCCTTCAGTGTGAATGGACAATTTTCATAGTCATGAAAATACAGAAAAATCTTTAAATGAGAAGGTGTTTCCAAACTTTTGGTCTGTACTGTATATATATGTGCTTAATAAATATATATATATATATAAACACAAGTCTATATCTATGTGCTCATATATACAGTGGGGAAAATAAGTATTTGATACATTGCTGATTTTGCAAGTTTTCCCACCTACAAAGAATGAAGAGGTCTGTAATTTTTATCGCGGGTACACTTCAACTGTGAGAGACAGAATATAAAAAGTAATCTAGAAAATCAGACTGTATGATTTTTACATTTTTACATAATTAATTTGTATATTATTGCTTGAAATAAGTATTTGATATAATAGAAAAACTGAACTATGTGTATGTAGCATCCACAGTTATAAATCCCGGCAGCACAGACAAAAGTTAATAAGTGTAAAGATTGGCAATTGCCCAATGAATGAGCAAAATGCTGCTCATTCGTCGGGTGATTGGATTGTTTATGGCAGAACAAAAATCATTATTCTCAGCAGCACATCACTAGTAATTGTTCATCACTGTTCATCATGCGCTCATCATTGTTAGTCAGCCTGTCTAAAGACGCCAATATCAAGCACAGAACGACTTGACAATTGCACTCGCTTAACGGCCTGAACTCTGTGCATGTAAATGCAACTGAAATGTTTCTGTGTGATGGTACAATATATGAGCGTTTGGTGCCCCACTTTAAACTTTTGCCCAGGGCCCCACTTTGGCTAAAACCGGCCCTGGATGTGGGGGGAACAGGATTGGAAGATATGTCACCTGCAGTGAGGAGAAGCAGAGAGAGGTAGAGCAGGTGGGAGAAGGAGAGTGACTGTTTTTTCATGTTTTAGTAGGATAGATCTGAGGTTGAAGAGCAGTATGGCAGATGAGGACAGGTGTGGAGATAAGAGGGAAGGAGAGATAATTATTTGGTTAGAGGGTGCTGAGGTTTGGGGATAGCGAAGGAGACTGAGGATTAGTGGAGCCAAAACTGTGAGCATATGTAAGCATGTTGAAGGAGTAGGAGTAGGTTAAAAGAAAAGCTAGGTACATGTAATAAGCAGTGCTTACTGTTCCCTTCTGGTTTATTCCTGGTATACAGTGGGTACGGAAAGTATTCAGACCCCTTTAAATTTTTCACTCTTTGTTTCATTGCAGCCATTTGGTAAATTCTAAATAGTTCATATTTTACTCATTAGAGTACACTCTGCACCCCATCTTGACTGAAAAAAAACAGAAATATAGAAATTTTTGCAAATTTATTAAAAAGAAAAATTTAAATATCACATGGTCATAAGTATTCAGACCCTTTGCTCAGACACTCATATTAAAGTCACATGCTGTCCATTTCCTTGTAATCCTCCTTGAGATGGTTCTACTCCTTCATTGGAGTCCAGCTGTGTTTAATTAACTGATAAGACTTGATTTGTAAAGGCACACCCCTGTCTATATAAGACCTAACAGCTCACAGTGCTTGTCAGACCAAATGAGAATCAAAGGAACTGCCCAAGGAGCTCAGAGACAAAATTGTGGCAAGGCACAGATCTGGCCAAGGTTACAAAAGAATTTCTGTATTACTCAATGTTCCTAAGGGCACAGTGGCCTCCATAATCCTTAAATGGAAGAAGTTTGGGACCACCAGAAGTCTTCCTAGACCTGGCCATCCAGCCAAACTGAGCAATCATGGGAGAAGAGACTTGGTGAGAGAGGTAAAGAAGAACCCCAAGATCACTGTGGCTGAGCTCCAGAGATGCAGTAGGGAGATGGGAGAAAGTTCCATAAAGTCAACTATCACTGCAGTCCTCCACCAGTCAAGGACTCCCAGACTATGAGAAATAAGATTCTCTGGTTTGATGAGATGAAGATAGAACTTTTTGGTGATAATTCTAAGCAGTATTTGTGGAGAAAACCAGGCACTGCTCATTACCTGCCCAATACAATCCCAACAGTGAAACATGGTGGTGGCAGCATTGCTATGGGGGTGTTTTTCAGCTGCAGGGACAGGATGACTGGTTGCAATTGAAGGAAACATGAATGTGGCCAAGTACAGAGATATCCTGGATGAAAACCTCTTCCAGAGTGCTCTTGACCTCAGACTTGGCCAAAGGTTCACCTTCCAACAAGACAATGACCCTAAGCACACAGCTAAAATAACAAAGGAGGGGTTTGAGAACCACTCTGTGACCATTCTTGACTAGCCCAGTCAGAGCCCTAACCTAAACCCAATTGAGCGTCTCTGGAAAGACCTGAAAATGGCTGTCCACCAACGTTCAGCATCCAACCTGACGGAACTTGAGAGGATCTGCAAGGAAGAATGGCAGAGGATCCCCAAATCCAGGAGTGAAAAACTTGTTGCACCATTCCGAAGAAGACTCATGGCTGTACTAATTCAAAAGGGTGCTTCTACTCAGTACTGAGCAAAGATTCTGAATACTTATGACCATGTGATATTTCAGTTTTTCTTTTTTAATAAACTTGCAAAAATGTCTACATTTCTGTTTTTTTCAGTCAAGATGGTGTGCAGAGTGTACTTTAATGAGTAAAATATGAACTATTTAGAATTTACCAAATGGCTGCAATGAAACAAAGAGTGAAAAATGTAAAGGGGTCTGAATACTTTCCGTACCCACTGTATTACTGCAGCACACTTACAGAGCAACACAGAATTCGTCACCAGACCTGTATCTACACATGTAAACCTACATAAGAGATATCACTAAAGAGAAGTGTGTTGTACCCCTAAGAAGATATCAAAACCAAAAAGAAGGGAATCCTAGTCAAATACCGCTCAATATATATAATGTTAATAAATATGGAGGAGACGGAGACCCAAACGAAAACAAAGGTTTGTTAAATATATAAACCATTTTATTGTACATCAATTATAAATATAATACCAATAATACAACAATACAAGGTAAGGGGGAGAAGTACAATTAAAAAACAGGGAGGATGGAAACAATCCCTGAATATAAGGATAGAACCAGATAATGAGGAGCTCCTGTGAGATGAAAAATGCTCTAGAGTTCTAGGGGCAAACACAATTAGGGCGGGCTAGTAATTACTGCAAACTGCGAGACTAAGAAATATGATGAATAGTCTATAAAAAACAGGAAAAAATATGAATATACCTGCAAAAGAAGTATACTAACAAGTAGAATATGCAAGCATATAATCCGGTATAATTAAATAAATTAAATACTAAAACCTCACAGCTAACTGACAATTATATAAGGTATAAATATCAGAGAGTTTAGCTGATCAATTGTGAGTGGCCGTAGTTTTAATAAGAACCCGGAAAAAAGGCTCGATGTTTATAATACGTTTTAACAGTACGCAAAATATAGGTGAAGCAACCCTGATGTTCTACAGCACTAGTGTCTTATAAGTGGCGTGCATTGCAGTCAGTTAAATAAATACATAGTAGAGAGCAGGAAGGCAAAACTTTAAACTTTGCCTGTATAATACCCCTGCAATATCTATATAATAATCAGAAGTTGGTCAAAAGACGAGATGGCCGCAGTAGATGCTAATCCCCAATATGGGGTGCAGGTGAAAATAATGAAGCCAATTAACCCTGGTAGATATAATCATAACAAGAGCATAAAGAGATAAACATATGATGGTATCAGGAGAGCCCGAAGATAATCAGTCATAAAGTATGTGCACCAGTACCATGTCTCACGAGAAGCACAGGAGCATCCAGATGGTGTGTGTGAGCCTCGACATGCATTTCACCAACTGCGGCCTCGTCAGGCTCTCCGGACACCGTCATATGTTTATGTCCTTATGCTTTTGTTATGATTATATCTAGCAGTGTTGCTAGATATAATGCTATGATTTAACAAAAAAAAAAACCTGGCCTCTTCCACCCCTTAATAGCCAGCCATCACACACCTTATTTCCCCCGTCGCCCAGTACAGCTCAATGAGTTGTTATGGAGGAGGGGGAAAAGTGTAACTATAGTCACAGGTAAATGTAATTATTTTACATAGCAAAGCAATACAGCTTTAAATGCTATGATTTAAAAAAAAAAATCTGGCCTTCTTCCACCCCTTAATAGCCAGCCATCACACACCTTATTTCTCCGTCGCCCAGGACAGCTCAATGAGTTGATATAGAGGAGGGGGAAAAGTGTAACTATAGTCACCAGTAGTCACCGGTAAATATAATTTTTTTTACATAGCAATGCAATATAGCTTTAAATGCTATGATTTAAAAAAAAAAAAAAACTGGCCTCCTTCCACCCCTTAATAGCCAGCCATCACACACCTTATTTCCCCGTCGCCCAGGACAGCTCAATGAGTTGTTATAGAGGAGGGGGAAAAGTGTAACTATAGTCACCGGTAGCCACCGGTAAATATAATTATTTCACACAGCAAAGCAATATAGCTTTAAATGCTATGATTTAAAAAAAAAAAAAAAAAAAACTGGCCTCCTTCCACCCCTTAATAGCCAGCCATCTCACACCTTATTTCCCCGTCGCCCAGGACAGCTCAATGAGTTGTTATGGAGGAAGGGGAAAAGTGTAATTATAGTCACCGGTAGTCACCGGTAAATATAATTATTTTACATAGCAAAGCAATACAGCTTTAAATGCTATGATTTAAAAAAAAAAATGTGGCCTTCTTCCACCCCTTAATAGCCAGCCATCTCACACCTTATTTCCCCGTCGCCCAGGACAGCTCAATGAGTTGATATAGAGGAGGGGGAAAAGTGTAACTATAGTCACCAGTAGTCACCGGTAAATATAATTTTTTTTACATAGCAATGCAATATAGCTTTAAATGCTATGATTTAAAAAAAAAAAAACTGGCCTCCTTCCACCCCTTAATAGCCAGCCATCACACACCTTATTTCCCCGTCGCCCAGGACAGCTCAATGAGTTGTTATAGAGGAGGGGCAAAAGTGTAACTATAGTCACCGGTAGCCACCGGTAAATATAATTATTTCACACAGCAAAGCAATATAGCTTTAAATGCTATGATTTAAAAAAAAAAAAAAACTGGCCTCCTTCCACCCCTTAATAGCCAGCCATCTCACACCTTATTTCCCCGTCGCCCAGGACAGCTCAATGAGTTGTTATGGAGGAAGGGGAAAAGTGTAATTATAGTCACCGGTAGTCACCGGTAAATATAATTATTTTACATAGCAAAGCAATATAGCTTTAAATGCAATGATTAAAAAAAAAAAAAAAAAAAACTGGCCTCCTTCCACCCCTTAATAGCCAGCCATCTCACACCTTATTTCCCCGTCGCCCTGGACAGCTCAATGAGTTGTTATGGAGGAGGGGGAAAAGTGTAACTATAGTCACCGGTAGTCACCGGTAAATATAATTATTTTACATAGCAAAGCAATATAGCTTTCAATGCTATGATTTAAAAAAACAAACCAAAAAAAAAAAACTGGCCTCCTTCCACCCCTTAATAGCCAGCCATCTCACACCTTATTTCCCCGTCGCCCAGGACAGCTCAATGAGTTGTTATGGAGGAGGGGGAAAAGTGTAACTATAGTCACCGGTAGTCACCGGTAAATATAATTATTTTACATAGCAAAGCAATATAGCTTTAAATGCTATGATTTATGAAAAAAAAAAAACTGGCCTCCTTCCACCCCTTAATAGCCAGCCATCTCACACCTTATTTCCCCGTCGCCCAGGACAGCTCAATGAGTTGTTATGGAGGAAGGGGAAAATTGTAATTATAGTCACCGGTAGTCACCGGTAAATATAACTAGAATATTTTTTCTCTTATGTACTATATACATAGCGTAACACTATACATATAGTATCATAAGGCTCTTATTGTCAGGGGCATGTAGTGTGCATGGTATTCCCAGGCACACCATAATGCCACACATAAAAGTCCCTACTGGGCACTTACCTCCCTTGCCTCATCCATCTTTATGGCCATCCTTTTGAACAGGAATATCTTCTGTGTTCTTCTGGGGTCCTGATCCTGGCTTGAGTCCTGACACGCTTATTTCTTGCTTGTCCAGGTCCTGCTTGCCCTTCCGGATCTTCTTATTTTGATGTTCTTCTTGGGGTTTAGGAAGACAGCTTGCTCTGATGATATTAAAGAGCCGGTGGATGGTTTGGGGTTTTCCAGCTGATGTTGGTAAATGAAAACCCCGTGAACAAGGCCTGGTGGTCTGCTGAGAGGGCTGAGTTGTTAGCCTCTGCTGCTTCCAGAATTTGAAGATTGAATGGTCTGGAGCCGCGCTGGATGTTACTTGGCTATAAGAGAAAAAGAAAACACAAGAAGGTGATTACATAAGAACAGTATATAGTAAAGTTCAGGAAAGCTAGAGGCTCTCTACATATGTCAACCAATGATCGGCAGATTTTGTCACTATCTGCTGATCATTTAACATGTATGGGGGCTTACAATCTCACCACTGACAAATCAGCGACCTTCACTGTTATTAGTAATCTGACGAATTTGGAAAAAGTGATTAAAGCTATGTGAAACTATTCATAAATGAGTCTGTATAAAACATCTCCTCTAATACTTACTGGCACAGGAACATGTGGGGGACACATTCTAAGGGCTTCCACCGAGTCCCAGTCAATACGCTGGAAAAACCTATGGGCTCTGATGTTACCATGGACTCCGAGGCGCCTGGCAGGATCTTCCCGGAGGAGCTGCAAAAGAAGAAAAAAAAATGTTTATATTTATATAACAGCTTCATAAATAAAATTTAACTAAAATAAATAAATATTATATATATTTATGAAAAAAAAAAGCCTAATATTAGTGTTTTTTTTCTGACATCTTCAATAATACATGACAGGTAATATATACCATCACGTCACCCCTACAAGTGTTTACGTGTTATATTGAACACGTAAACACTTGACCTAACATGAGATTCCACTCCCACCAATGGAGCTGAATATAATAGTAAATTACCGCTAACATCACAATAAATCACACAATAATATAAAAGTAATACAACTTATATCATGTACTGACCTTTTTAATGATGTTCTTCGCCTCCTTGCTGGAAGCGTTGAATAGTCCTCGATGGTATTTGGACCTGCTGGTAATCATGATGTTCAAAATGATGCCAAATGCATACCAGTCTACCCCAGCATTGTACTCCTCCGCAGCCAGCATCTCAGGAGCCATGAAGCCTGGTGTCCCAGCGTATTCGGTGGCTGTCCGGTCTCCATAGATGTTCTCAAGTGCCAGACCGAAGTCGGCAATCTTTATATGGCCCGTCGCAGCCACCAAGATGTTAGAAGGCTTGAGATCTCTGTGAAGAAGACAAATGGATTCTTATCAGTGTCCGCTGTATAATTCTCAGTATTGCTGTGTATAGTTATAGGCATCACTGGTGGTGGAGGATTAGATGTATTTCTAGTTACCGGTGGATGATGCCCTTAGAATGCAGGTGTTGAATTCCACACACAAGTTCTGCGGCGTAGAATCTGGCCGAAAGAAAAGAGGAGAAAATAGTTTTTAGTGAATCAGAAACTCAGAAATATATATTGCCCAAAAGACTAGACAGGCAGGACTTATCAGGATTTTATATTTCTGGTTATTATATACAAGTATTTATATTATTATAATGGTCTAGAAGGGCAGTCGCACATATCGTATTGATTATAAGGCACCTGGACCTGCTCATCCTAAGTATAGGACATCAATGTTAAAGTAGTGGATAACCTCTTTAAGTTCCTTCTTGCCTATAGGGATACACAATTGCTACTATTACAATGTATATTCATATGGTGTTAAAGGATTATCCAGGATCAGAAAAACATGGTGTCTTTCTTTAAAAAATAACGCCACATGACTAATGTGAATGAGGATGAACTGCGATGCCTCACACAACCTGTGGACAGGTGCGGTGCTATTTTTGGAAATAAAAATTAGAGCTGTATTTTTCTAAGTGTTTCCCTAATAACATCCCTGTGAATGGGAGATATGAATTTACGTGAACGTTAGGGCTAACAATCGAATCAATCTAGTCAGTCTCATTTAGAAAATACATAGCTGTATGGCTTAGACTGTGAATACTGTACCGTGCACTGGGGATGTCAAGACACCCCTTCCTCATCAGGAGATGGTGGAATTCGCCACAGGTGACATACTCCATCCCAAGAAGCACAAGCTCCTGTCAGACAAGACGTAGAAATCAGTCGTATGATAAAGTCATTGTAGCAGTCATACATTTACTAACACTCAATAATCAGTGATTTCTTCTGCGATTTCTTCTGTGATTAATCTCTGTTCCACTTACTCGTGGAGATATAGTTGCATAATAATAGCAGTAATGATACTTTCTTCTTTTACTATGTGTTTATTAGTTATTCTAAGTATATACATATAGAAGATATATCTACATATGTAGAATGTGATGTGCTAAATGTACAGCATTACTTTTCACTGTAATGTTGCCTTCTGCATTTCTCACCATTATGAAGTACTCATTAAGAATGACATCCATAGGGGTGGACAAATGACTTCAGATATTGGGAGCCAGTTGAACCACTCCAAGACTTTCCATAGACTTCAATAGAGAAACCCCAAAAGTTAACCGTCAGCATCATATTTCTAGGCACATTGCCTGGTTCCCAGGGTTTGTCCAGTGTTCCCACAGTAGGTGACAGCTACACATACAAGGAGCAGGACATGAAAATGTTTCCAATGCTGAAATGTTAACAAACACCAGATATAAACGTGGACATATCCTGTGCATATAGATGAGTGCACTTTATTCTTTATCCAATATTAATGAACAGGTCACAATTTTACCTTGGTCTGAAAGGCGAATGTGCCATGAAGAAGGAAGGGGCTGCCAGATGCAAGTTGTAACACACGCCGCTCCACCAACGCGCGCTCCTCTCCTTCAGCTAGCAGGTTCCTCTTTGTGATGACTTTTACAGCAAATTGCTGGCGGGTATATCTATCTTCCGCCAGCACCACCTAGAAAAAAATGGTCATTAGTTGATGATCTTCATTAAAGGTGTTGTCTGGCCTTGGGGTACAAGTCTGCAGACACTTTATGTGAGTGTAGACTCATGAGGATTCTCCAGTGTTGGGAGCGGATGGTCATTTATCCGGCCTCACTCGATTCCCTTGTATTGAGCGAGCCTGTGTAAGGGGGTGTTGACTGGACCGTCGCATTCATACCCCTGAAGACACCAATCGTGTTGTATTGTAGTGCAGTTTTCAGTATATATGGTGTAATTACATAGTTACAGTATGTCATATTATGTGAATTGTAATATAGAGTGTGATATGGTCATATGTATAATGTATAGTGTACAGCATAGGATTGCGCAAGATAAGACATAGTTTAGGACTTAGGAGTTGACATAGGTAGGATGAGAATAGTGTAAGAAAGTGTTCATGTTTAGGACTAGCTCATAGTGGGAGGGAAAAGTGCCAGTTAAAGGAGACTGCTTCCTGTTTGTAGAGCGTTCGTGAGTGATATAAGATCAAATTCAAGGGCAGTTGGGGCTGATATCAAGAGTGAGTACATATTGTTCTGGGTGATATGAGGCCTTACAAAAATTCACTGCAGACATTCCTGCAATGTCCGGAGATCAGGGCTCGATTCAGGTGCTATGGCAAGCACCTCACCCCTTTACATACAGAGGAAGATGGACGTGCAATTGTGTATGGGAAATGTAACAGATCTCGGGTGTATTGTGGAACTCAACTGGGAAATCCTGGGGCTGACAGGATCAGTGAACGTAGGGATAGTCCAGTTAGAACGTAAATAAATGCTGAAAATGTTCTGTACTATGGAAATAAGAAATGGAGAATGTTGTGCCCGATACTGTGTATTACAATCTGATGCAATTGAACTGTCGAGTAAACTTCTGTGTGTTGAAACGAACTGAGTGTTCCCTAATCTATGTGCGGCAGCTCCTTAAGTTGAAGACCTGGAGACAGCTGGGGCCTGTGGCCTACAAGTGAGTGTAACGCACCCTACACGCAACAGCACATTTGAACTGGCACACAATTTTTCTGTAAAGTGCCAGGGCGACATGGACAGCTGCACATGTCTCGTCGGCACATGACCACATGTATGCAAATTGCATACCTGCAGTTATGCTCCTGCCCATTCCTGGCACCGGCACTGGAGAACCTCAACAGCACACACACTGCACACTGTGAGGACTCACAAGTCTGTAGTCACATAGTTACTGCAGACTTGTACCCTAAGGCCGAACAACTCATTGAAATAAGTGTGGAGGGGAGCAGGAAAGTGACACCATTGCTATTTCTTTAATAATTATTTTATATTTCTACAGTTTCTTACTAGCTTACATACAGGAGATCTAATAGCTATAAACATGGGCACTAGGAAATAACCCCACTAGAATTACCCATTAAAGCTAGGAGGTTAAAGGATTACTTCAGTCTTAGCCATGCATGATTGAGACAGGAATAACTACAACTCCAGAGCTGGTTGGCATTATTCCTGTGTCAGCCATGAAAAGCTGAGATGAGAATCAATATAAACAGACTGTGTTGGGGTGCAGAGCTCAGCTGTACATAGATGCTGGCATCAAAGACCATGCTGCAAATGTATGCCTATCTATACTAGGGTTATTTTGTGCAGCATATATACTTTATCACATTTGGCGTCTATTACACTTTATATGTGTGTAGGAATTATTTCCACCCAACATACCTTTTTCTAATAGCCTATTATGTATACATTACTTAATATTGCTGCATATTCTTTTGTTATGCACCATGGGGTTTGCCTGTGTTTTTAGCCTTATCTGATTTTCTCTTTTTTCATCAGATTTTATCATGTGTCTAAATTGTACTAATAAAATATATACCTTTTATGCTACCTTGGCTATTGCTCATAGTTTTTTGTATAGGTTATTTCAAGATCGATAAAGATTTAAGCAAAACAAAAGATCATTTTACCCTATGAAAGACCACTTTGCTTGTTTGTCGGGCGAACGTCAGCCTGTTTCCACTGGTTTCCGATAACTGCGCAGTGTGAATGCACCTTAATCTGCAGCACAGACCTGAGACTACATTTGCAGACACTTTGTCCTGATCCTAAACTCCTTTTCACTCCACAGCACCTCTGGTGTCAGGTTTTATGTTGCAGTGATGCCAGGAGTTAGGCTATGTGCCCACGATGCAGAAATGAAGCAGAAAATTTCTGCAGCATTTCTGCATCTCCCTGGCAGAAAAAACGCATGCAGATTGTACATGCAGATTGTGCATGCTTTTTTCCTGCAGAATACATGCGGATCCACATGCGGATTCACATGCGTTTCCGCATGCAGATTGACAAGCGCTTTCCAGGCGATAGCATCACTTGGAAAGTGCTTGACAACTAGGTCACACTGTATAAATCCATGCAAACAGCATGGATTTATACAGTGTGAAACGTAAAAATAAAATAAAATAAAGCTATACTCACCCCCGATGCCCCGGCGTGGCTGCAGCGCTCCTTCCTGTCTAGTTCCCGGCTGCCGGCATATCGTGAGACAGAGCGGTGAAGGGCCTGCGGTCACATGACTGTGACGTCACCGCAGGTCCTTCAGCGATGCCGGCATGCAGAGAAGCCTTCGGAAAGGTGAGTATTAACTTTATTTATTATTTTATTCTTTTTTTTACAGGAACAATGGTACCCAGGTCTGGATGAGAGTCTTCTCTCCTCCTGAACTGAGTACCATCCGTACATAGAGACGCATAGAATTCACTTGTAGAAATGTACAGACGCGCATTCTATGCGTCTCAATGCAAGTCAATAGCGGGGCTTCCGCTGCGCTTCCGCAAAATTAAATGACATGCTGCGGATTTTTGTACGCAGCATAAACGCTGCGGAAAAATCCGCAGCATGTGCATAGAACATGCGGAATCCCCTTGGGGACCATGGGGTGCGGATTACCTAGCGTTTCACAAGCGTTTCCGCTGCGGAAATTCCGCATCATAAACGCTTGAAAAACGCTACGTGGGCACCCAGCCTTATAAGAATTGCAGAAAACACGAGAGGTGAATATATTGTGAAGAGTATGCTTTGGGATATTTGCTGGCTTCTCTGGTAATCAAGGAGCTCTCTCCTTTTCCCAGGAATGTCCTAAAAAATCAGAGAGTTGTCTGTAATAGTATTAGGAGGCTTGTCCTCAATTCCATTTTTGTCCTAACTTCAGGGAGTAGTATGATTAAAAAAATAAAACGATACTACCCTGATAAATCCTTTGCTATTCCAGAGCCTGGCACAGTAGTCCAAACCTGCACTTGTTTACCTTGCTGCAGACAATCACTGGTCTCATTGAGGATGTCTCTATTTATTGGACAAAACCATTGAGACGAGTCATTGGTTAGCAATCAGGAGAATGTATGAGACGTCACCACTGCTGACACGGAATTTTTTGAATTATTACTTTTTAACTGTGGACAATATCTTTAATAAATGTCATTCTCAGTACACACACATATATTTACTCATACTTATGTAGCTACGTACATGCAGATGTACAATGTAGTGCCTTGAAAAAGTATTCACATCCTGTGAACTTTTCCACATTTTTTCAAGTTACATGCAAAAACTTAAATGTATTTTATTGGAATTTTATGTGATATACCAACACAGAGTACAAGTATTTGTGAAGTGTAAAGGAAATGATACATGTTTTTCTGAATATTTTAAAAATGTAAATCTGAAAATTGTGACGTGCATTTGTATTCAGCCCCTCTGAGTCAACACTTTGTAGGACCACCTTTTGCTGCAATTACTGCTGCAAGGTATTTTTCTACCAGCTTTGCACTATAGGTTGAAATTTTTGCCCACTCTTCTTTGCAAACTAGCTGTGAGATTGGATAGAGAGCGTTTGTGAACAACAATTTTTAAGCCTTGCCACAAATTCTCAATGAGATTTATGTCTGGACTTTAACTGGGCTATATAAACACACAAGTATGTTTTTATTTAAACCATCTTATTGTAGCTCTGGAAGTATGTTTAGAGTCGTTGTCCTGCGGGAAGGTGAACCTTCATCTCTGTTTCAAGTTTTTCCAGCCTCTAACAGGTTTTTCCTACAAGATTGTCTTGTATTTAGCTCCATCCATCTTCTAATCAACTCTGACGAGCGTCCCTGTTAAAGAAAAGCATCCCCACAGCATGATGATTCCACCACCATGTTTGACGGTGGGGATGGTGTTTTCAGGGTGATCTGCAGTGTTAGTTTTCCTCCACACTTAGTGTTTTTCATTTAGCAAAAAATTTAAATTATTGGTCTCATCTGACCAGAGCACATTCTTCCACATTCTATGTGGGTGACACAGCTAGCATGGATAAAGGTGGATGAAAGTGCTCTGGTCACATATTTGCATGTAGAGTTTCTACGGCAGCTGTCACTTCTGCATGATGTTGTCTATACAGGTGTCTGGCCCACACTTGCACAGCCAACAGGATCGTGCACCTGTATTGAAAAATAGATGTTGTTATCTGCTGGCCATCCAAGATTCCAAGGTGCAGGCATGTGGGGAAAACAGCAGCACCTGCAACTTCCTAGTGCAGAAGTTAGAGGCACCAGAAAAATACTTTAACCCACTGTAGACTATCAGAAAACACTATTACACATATATAGGTAGCAACACATTTGGAAACCGCCCTGCATCTGCCTTTGTCAGAAACACCTGAATTTGGGGATCTAAGATGGTTATTAACAGTGTTATTCTCTACTTCATTCATGATCTTATATTGTATAGCAAACAATATACAATCTGGGCTCGTAATGTTATAGGTTCTTACCTTTCCAAAACTCCCCCGGCCAAGCACTTGATGAAAATCTAGTCTCTTGATGTTGTCAGAGATTGTGCTGCCGGGGAGAGATGGCCGCACACCACTGTCTCCTAAAATGGCAAACAGAAATAAGACGAGAAATTAGAAAAAGAATTTACTGTCCATGTATAAAGTGTTGGTTATTTTGTAACCTTAGCAGAGAATTCAGTTTTGGTCAGCATTGGAGTATTCATCTTTGTAAACATATTGCTTTATGCTGTTAATTGAAAAACAGACTATAATTTACTATTCAGTTTAGCACAAAGGGTTAATTATGTTATTACAAAATGGAGAATCAGTATCATTTATGTGCGGAATAATACTGGTAGCACAGTGATTGTCCTATATTAAGTGTACTGCCTTAGAAAACAATTACAGCTCAACGCTAATATTGTCCTGCAACAGTGTTAAAGGGCCCCTTCCCCTGGGACTGAGAAGTGGGTATACGTTTCGCATGTATAGGCACTCTACCTGAAGCCCTCCATTAGCTCCCCGATGCCTCCTCTGCTGGGATAGGCGTTCCTTTCCTCCTGCTTCCAAGATGACGGTCATAGCAGCATGGAGTACACTGGTAAATCTAAACCTCACCTCTCCTGCCTTTCCTTTCCCATCCCACAGCACAGAAAAGACAGGGAAGATGTGGTTTAGACTTACCAAACTGGTGGCCATCTTGGAGGTAGTAGGAACAGAACACAGATCTAAGCAATGGAGGTAGCGGGAGGCAAAAGAAGGGCGTCAGGAAGGATGACTGTATATTTACAAAGTGTAGTAACTTTTCAGTCTCAGGGTATAAGGTTGCTTTAATATACATTTTTTCCTATACTCAGTCACTAAGTTGCAAAGAGGGGAATTTATTAAATATACATAAAAAAACAAATACATTTTAATCAGATTGATTCTTCCTTGTTCCTCCATATTTTTGCCATTCTGCTAAAACGACTCAACACCGGTATGACATTCACTTCTATATAGTCCACCATCTTATGTGATATATTTAA
The DNA here is from genome assembly GCF_046119375.1 of Phyllobates terribilis. Lineage (NCBI taxonomy): Eukaryota > Metazoa > Chordata > Amphibia > Anura > Dendrobatidae > Phyllobates > Phyllobates terribilis. Next base: position 884,216 of record NW_027363081.1, read on the forward strand.
TGCCAAATATTTCAAACTGTTGCCCTCTTGGATAATAAGTATATCACCATCTGTAATTTGGAAATTCTTGTCCAATAATGATATCTGACTTATTCCAATTAATCTTCAATCCAGAAAAAATACCAAATCCATTCACCAATGTAATATCTGTCCTTAGATCTTCCTTTACATTTATTAAAATAATAACAAATCACCTGTGTACATCGCTAATATTTCCTCCTGAGTCCAAAACTGAGAACCCCTTATTCCTTTACAACCTTAGGCTGTGTGCCCACAATGCGTTTTTAATGCGTTTCCACAGCGTTTTTATAGCTGCTGAAACGCATTAAAAACGCATGGTAGAAGGGCAGCAATGTTCCCCAATGATAATCCGCATGTGCTGTGCACATGCTGCGAAAATTTCCGCTGCGGAAAAAAACGCAGTGCTACCAATTATTTTGCAGAAGTGCTGCGTCTTCGCCGCCATTGACTTGCTTTAGATCACATGGATTACGCATCACTGTATATGTAGATGCGTAATCCACGCGTTCCAATGTGCAGATGGTACCCGGGTGTAGATGAGAGGAGAGTCTCCTCCACACCCAGGTACCATTAAAAAATCTGTAAAAAAAGAATAAAATAAAAAATAACTGTCTACTTACCTTCTGTCGGCCCGCGCTGCGCTCCTACTTGCTTCCCGGCACTTTGCAATGAATTGAAGGACCTGCGCTGACGTCAGAGTCATGTGACGGGTCACGCGATGCTGACGTCGGCAGGTCTTTCAATTCACTGTTGCCGGCAAGGGAGAACGGAGTGTAAAGCAGGACACCGGGGGCCATCGGAGGGTAAGTATACATTTATTTTTTTATTTTTACCACTCTCTCGGGTCACACTATATAAATCCATGCAATTTGCATGAATTTATATAGTGTGACCTAGTTGTCACAAGCACTTTCCAAGTGATGCTAATCGCTTGGAAAGCGCTTGTCAATCCGCATGCGGAAATGTCAGTGAATAAAGCTCCATTTCCGCATGTCCCTGGCAGGAAAACGCATGTACAATCCGCATGTACAATCCGCATGTACAATCCGCATGTACAATCCACATGTACAATCCGCATGCGTTTTTTTCTGCCAGGGAGATGCAGAAACGCTCAGGAAAAAATCCTGAGCATTTCTGCATCGTGGGCACATAGCCTTATATATGGTCAATAAGTAGGGCAAAGAGCAGCTTGGATTAGGAAATCCATGTCTTGTGCCCATAAAAAGGACAAAAAGCTGGGACATAACCCCATGCACCTACTACTTTAGGAGGGCACCATCTAATAACTGGGATCTACCTGCCACATGTCATACAACATCATACGAATTTCAAAAAGAAAAGAAGACATGCACCTAAGCGGTGATCACCTGAAGAAATAATCACGGAATATTTGAATATAAATTACATCAATTTATTACAGTATCTCCTGACACATATATAAGAATACGCACAAAAAAAATTATTTTAAAACACCATTAAAAATAGTGGAGGAATCCACTGCTTGAGGAACCCACTACTTTAGAGACCTTCCCATATTATAATGACAGAAAATACAATAAAGTGCAGTCAAATAGATGAACTCTAACAGGCTGTATAGAATATCTATGATGGTCAATATTGCACAAGCCCAAAGTATTCTATATAAATAGAGAATACACAAAAAACAATATGTATATAAAGTGCAACAACAGGTATCTGTGTGAAAATCAATATGGTGTCCCTGTATACAGGGTAATAGGTCTATAGAACAGTATAATTGTAAACTGGCGATTGCCAATAGACCCTTTCACCTCACACTGGAGATGACTACTCCATAACCACTCCATCACATACACTCAATTGTGGCCACCCGTGCTGCCCCAGCAAAAAATAATAGTAGAGCCAATTAAACAATATGATCATAGAAAGCAAATACTCAATCAAATCAGCCTGTAAATGGGAAGGTGCAAATGGGACCTCAGTGCCCAGTGCGTGTCGCCACACACGGTGGCTTCATCAGGGGCATTTAAAGTACATATCCTCGTGTCCCGGTATATATGTAGCCTAGAATCAAAATAATTACCGAGAAAATGTTTAATTTACCTGGAGAGTGCAGTTTATGAAGTCCGAATAAACCCACCTTGGACATTTTTAAAGAAACTGACTCCTGTGACTATCTTAAAAGTGGCTGAGTGAGTACCAACCCAGTTACAATTAGTGGAGAATGTGGGCAAGATTCCAGGAAAACGTGTACCTGCCACAGAGATCGATGGATGTCCTGGGTAAAGGCCGCCAGCCAGCCAGAGATGTCCGGCACCATGAAAGAGCCACTCAAACACCTGCTGCAAAGCCAACAACAGCAGCACCGGCAGCACTTGCAGAGCCAGCAGAGCCTGCAACAGCAGCACCGGGAGCAGCAACAGATGCAGCAAGAGACTAATAAACTTCTGATGCAGCAGATTCAGCAGCAACAACAGCAGATGGAACTTCTAGCGGGGAAAGTTCGCAGCAGAGAGGCCGTCCCTCCCTCAACTCCAGGTAATGATTCACACGTCAGGAAGACGGTAAGAAGAGCATTGCAAAAGATTACTCCGGGTGATGACGTCGAGGTCCTAACGTTCTTTGGGAGGGTGGCGGAGCGGGAGAGATTGCCTCCAGAGCAGTGGGCGGAGGTGCTGGTGCCATATTTAATGGGCCAGCCTCAGAAAGCCCATTATGACTTGTTTGGCCCTGCAGGACGCAAAGGAGTGCGCCAAATTAAAAACAGAAATTTTGGCGCGCTTGGGAGTGACTCTGACTGTTAGGGTGCAACGGGTGCACCACTGGGCCTATTGCAGTGACAAACCTCCCAGGTCCCAAATGTTCGACCTCCTACACTTGGTTCAAAGTGGTTGTAACCTCAATCTTCCTCCCCAGTACAGATGGTGGAAAAGGTCATCATGGACAGGTTCATCCACTCCCTTCCAAAGTCGGTGCAAGCCTGGGTTGCCCAGGGAGATCCCCGTAAAAGCTGCTGAGTGAGTATCAACCCCCTTAAAGGAGTTTATACAAAATTTCTCCATTGCCAAAAACCATATCAATAGGGAATCAGGATTGCTAAGTCTTAGAGTAACATGAATCCTGATAATCCTTGGGATTAATAAGCCTCTTCCCCAAAAAATTCTTCCAGAGGATTGGAAAAGATGTTGTATCACTAGACTTTGACGCACGTCTACATGATTTTCTATTACAGGTAAAGTCAATTACAGTATTAAAATCTCCTACAATCAAAATCGGATATTGCAAGTTTTCACTTTCTTCATAGTGAAGCTCAGATTTATATGGGAGAGGAATACAGGTGTTTGCAATTTCTAACCTTATGTTGTTAATTTTACATTTCAACAGTTTATATATATATATATATATATATATATATATATATTTATATATATATATCTTACTTCTACCCTGTGTAATACATACTTATATTTACACCCCTTTGAACAAGGATAAAGACCCTCGTGAGTAGATATTATGTACAGCATGATATACATGTACTTGACAACCCACTTTTAGCTACTTTCTTGAATCACTATCTGAATGTGTCTTTTGAAGACATATCAGAGACATCAGATCTCTTCTCATCCAAGCAAAGAAATACCATTTCAACTTATCTTAAACCCTTCTAACATTAAATTAGATAACTTTCACCATATTAAAATAATAATTAAGTTAAAATATCCCTCCTCTTCTGATACCTCCCCCACTCCACCTTCCACTTCACCCCTTCAAACCATCTCCCACTCTTAGCTCCCCAACTACACGTTAGGCCGGGTCACACAAGTGTTGATTCTCTCATGTGAGAGAATTGGATCATTTATGCTAATGACACTAGGCTCAAGCTCTGACCAGAGTTTGAGCCGAGTGTCAGTTTACTGGGATCCGTTTCTCTTGTTTGAGACAATCATATTACAGGTGCGGAGAAGATGGAGAACTTCGTTTCTCCAACTTTTCCATCGTCTGTGTCTGCATAAATCAAACTGCACTGGGATGAAATCCAAGTCTGGGCCAAGGTTTTACACGCACCCATAGACTTGTATGGGTGCATGTGATCCGATTTGCTGAGCCACTCTCAGCGTGCTGCAATTGTTTTCCCATGCCGAATCGTCATGAGCAAAAACATTTCAGATCTGCACTGCCCCATAGTATAATATTGGGCTGAGTGCTGTCTGATAAAACATCAGAGAGCACTCTACTATGTCATACAGCAGTGTGAACGAGTTCTTAGAGAACTCCTCAACCAGACATCCACCCACCCTCCAACTAACCTGCCTTAAATAAATGAATCTTCCATAATCAATTGTAAGGGAGAATATCTCTCTATTTACATCTCAAAACCCTTAGATTAGCCACTGACACAGAATTTAAGAAAACAAATAGTAAGATATTGTATGGTAATTCAATAGTGTATTAAATAATGTTTAAGTGCATTTATAAAATGACCCTAAAAATTCTTTATTAGATGTAGATATTTGAGTCTTAAAAGAAGTAGTAATAAGATCTTATTAATACGTATTTTGTCTCAAACTCTGTTTGCAGTTATGAGGAAATGGAAGGTAAAAGAACAACCTGAATTAAATTAATTGATAAGCGAAAAAAGAGAAAGTGGTCTACGATAATAAAAATCAGACAACTGTTTATGAGCATATCTGGGAAGAATGGACAGGTGTAGAGCAATGCTAGTTATGGGGTGAAGGGTTTTCCTTGTATCCTCCCCTTCAGTTTGGGGGTGCAGGTGGGGTTTGTTTTGATTCAAGGGAGGAGGGATGATGGAATAATATGGAAGGGTTAATATTTGTTCCATTTTGTTTTTCTTAAACAGATGATTGAAGCGTATGGATATTTATTGTATATGAGAGAATATAAATAAATGTTATATGTGAAGTACTATAACTGCATTAAAATAAATGAGATTATTGCAACATATTACTATTTAATAAACTATTTGTAATCTTTAAGAAAAAAAAATAGCAAGGAGGGGAATTTTATATGCATTTGTTGGAAATGTGTTTTTTGAGTATAAATGGTGCAAGATAAAAGATCTTCACCCTGAGGTTTCTGCCCCCATAATCAGTGCAGGAGAGCAAATGCTATGCAAAACCATGAATCTGCAACAACAGTAGTGGATTTTCTGTTTCCCATTTTGCTACAATGAATAATAATGGTACATACCCTCAAAATGGTACTTACCACACTAAAGAAATAGAGGCTACATACACATGCATCTCACTAAATTAGAATATTATCAAAAAGTTTATTTATTTCAGTTATTCAATACAAAAAGTGAAACTCACATATTATATAGAGTCATTACAAGCAGAGTGATCTATTTCAAGTGTTTATTTCTGTTAATGTAGATGATTATGGCTAACAGCCAATGAAAACACAAGCGTCATTATCTCAGTAAATTAGAATACTTTATAACAACAGCTTGAAAAATGTTTTTAAAATCTGAAATGTTGGCCTACTGAAATGTCTGTTCAGTAAATGCACTCAATACTTGGTCGGGCTCCTCGTGCATCAATTACTGCATCAATGCGGCAATGTGGCATGGAGGCGATCAGCCTGTGGCACTGCTGAGGTGTTATGGAAGCCCAGGTTGCTTTGATAGCAGCCTTCAGCTCGTCTGCATTGTTGGGTCTGGTGTCTCTCATCTTCCTCTAGACAATACCCAATAGATTTTCTATGGGGTTAAGGTCAGGCGAGTTTACTGGCCAATCAAGCACAGTGATACTGTTGGTTTTAAACCAGGTAATGGTACTTTTGGCAGTGTGGACAGGTGCCAAGTCCTGCTGGAGAATGAAATTTCCATCTCCAAAAAGCTTGTCAGCAGAGGGAAGCATGAAGTGCTCTAAAATTTCCTGGTAGACGGCTGCGCTGACTTTGGCCTGGAAAAAACACAGTGGACCTACACCAGCAGATGACATGGCTCCCCAAACCATCACTGATTGTGGAAACTTCACACTAGACCTCAAGCAGCTTGGATTGTGGCCTCTCCACTCTTCCTCCAGACTCTGGGACCTTGATTTCCAAATGAAAATTGGAACTCTGGAACCTTGTGGGGTGTGTCAATGACTGCCTTCTGGACATCTGTCAAGTCAGAAGTCTTCCCCATGATTGTGGAGCCTACTGAAACAGACTAAGGGACTTTTTAAACGCTTAGGAAGCCTTTGGAGGTGTTTTTTGTTAATTATTCTAATTTACTGAGATAATGACTTTTGTGTTTTCATTGGCTGTAAGCCATAATCGTCAACATTAACAGAAATAAACACTTGAAATAGAAAGGGTGCTTCTACTCAATACTGAGCCAAGGGTCTGAATTCTTATGACCATGTGATATTTCAGGGTTTTTTTTTTAATAAATTTGCAAAAATTTCTACATTTCTGTTTTTTTTCAGTCAAGATGGGATGCAGAGTGTACGTTAATGAGAAAAAAAATGAACTTTTTAGAATTTACCAAATGGCTGCAATGAAACAAAGAGTGAAAAATTTAAAGGGGTCTGAATACTTTCTGTACCCACTGTATGCCCACATACTGTCCCTCTCCAAAATGAATGAAGGACCCCCCACCACAATTGTGCCCCCTTTGACAATTGTCACCCTCATTATGTGCCCTCACTGTAACATTAGCCCCTTCCTTCCTCATCCACAATGATATAATTAATTTAATCTTTGGCTCCTTGACTTACTATTGGCTGTGCCATCTCTTCTCCTCTGAGGTGTTTGGGTGCCGACAATAGTGTGATGACGTCAGCAGCGTGCCGAGCAGCAGCATGTCGAGGCTGGGACTGACGAGCGCTGTTTTACCCTAGTCCCGATGACAGTGTTCAAATATGTTTGCGTCTGAAACATTTGAATATAAGAAGATGGGAGCTCCATATCCTGGACGGCTCCATGGGCTGCAGCAAAACTTTGGTGGGCTGCATGCGGTACATGAGCTGTTTGTTGTGCAGGTCTGTTCTAAAACAACACTACATTGTATAACACCTGCACCAGATTGTGCAGTTACCTCAGCCGGGAGCCTACCGGCAGTCACAGTCGGACTCCCTATAGAGAAGGTAGAGAGGATTTATTACCATCTCTGGCTTTTCAATTACTGTGATAGATGTTAGAAATGCATTGGGGAAATATTGGCCCATTTTGAAGCAAGACCTAGTCCTTTCCAAATGTACTACACCAGTCCCTTCCACCACCTATAGAAGGGCGATGAACCTGAGGGACTTGCTGGTACATAGTTACCATAAAGATCCGGGACCAGAGAAAGCCTTCAGCTCAAAAGGCCCCAGATGGGGCTTCTATCCATGCAAGAACTGTGCGGCCTGTGTAAATCTGGTGCGGTGTACATCCTTCCCATCAAGTGATGGTCATAAGGAGTTTCAAATCACACAGCATACATCTTGCAATACAGAAGGCGTAATCAACCACGCCTTGTGTCCATGTGGCCTCATCTATGTGGGTCTTACTTTTCGCCAACTGAGAGTGCGTGTGAGGGAGCACGTGCAAGATATTAAGAATGCATCAGAATCTCTTGCCGATACTGTATTGAAGCCTATCCCAAGGCATTTCAAGTTAAAACATGGGTGTGATGCTAGCCTCCTCCAAATTCGGGGTATTGACCGGATATTAATTGACTGGGGGGGGGGGGATTGGAGAAAGACCGTTGGTGGATTATGAAAATTGATTGCATATGCCCCAAAGGCCTCAACGAGGTCCTCAGTTTTGTCCCTTTCTTGTAATGTGCTATTGTGTTTAGGTGTTACTTATGTTTTATGCTGTTTATAACTTCTCACTTTTTTATTTACATGCAGGGTATCCAGTATTTTTGTACACTCTACTGTGAGACAGATGCTGGACCACCACTCACTTGGAGGATCTTCTTCTCCCTTCCCTCCCTCCCTTTTTCTGCCCCCCTCGGGGACCGGGTGCCTGATCGTCCTTGCGGGCCAGCGCTCCACGCGTCTCCCTTTTTATGGATATGTACTCACCTTTCAGCAGCATCCCGCCCTGCTGCTCTCTCTTTTTCGGACCTGTCTATTTCCTGTGCGGTGTGCCACTAATTGATTCCATCCGCTATAAGCATTTTTTATAAAACATTTTACTCACTATTGTTATTCATCGGCTTTTACTCTTTGTTTATTGTTGCTTTAAATCTGTGATTTTGGATGCACAAAAAAGGGCACTTTAAGATGCACTTCCTGTGTCACACTGACACGTCAGTATTCCTATCACTTGTATATTTTTTATTTTATTTTTTCGATTCCTCTTGCCCATTGTGGCTTATAATTTTCTGATTTTTTTATTGTACATTTTCCATTATACTGATGTCAGTAGCTATGTTACTATATAACACATGTCTATGCTCACTCGTATGTGAAGGGCACACATACATTTGTATTGTGACATTAACTATCTCTTCATACTATTGTTATTTATTATATTTATTTTACCTGTGATTGGTCTCACTAGTAGTGATGGGCGAGCGTGGTTTGTTAACCCTTTCGGCGAGCATGCTCGGGTGCTCGCCCAGTATCTTCAGCGTGCTGAGGTGTTATGTTTGAGTTATTGTGTGTGCATGATTTGCGACTGACAGCTTTAATACATGTGAGGAAAGCCTAACAAACAGGCATTCCTCACATGTGTTAAAGCTGTCAAACAGTCGCAAATCATGCACACACAGTGACTCAAACATGATATTCAAGTACACTGAAGATGCTCGGAAAACACCTGAGCATGCTCATAAATCTCGAGTAACGAACGTGCTCGCTCATCACTACTCACTAGTGTAACACTTTCACGTAACATATGTGGTTTTTCACGTTGCTGTGATTCTGGTTGCCATTGGATGCATCCGACATCTGCACCACATGGGCTTGGTCACGAAATAATAATAAAAAATATTCACACAATTCGTGCACTCTCTGTTTATTATTGTTTCCATGTTTTCATTCACTTGTCACATCTTCATTTTTTCTTCCTTTTCCCTTTCCCTTCCCTCCCCTCTTTTTTACCACCGTTAGTTTTGCACATTTATGCACAATTTATAACTTTGTTCTGTTGATACTCATGGTATTCCCATATTCTCTGTACCATATTGAGTACATATTATATTATATTGTCTCATGACTCTCTCTATATATACTCCTTTATATTTAATAATGATACTTTGGGTATTACTTGGTGGACATTATACTTTATACACATATGTTGTACATAATTCTCACAATATGATGTCTATTCCTGATTGTTTGTTTTCATATATTATTTTCCCTCTTTTATCTACATCTTTGTATCTTTGTGTATTTATATATATATATATATATATATATATATACATATATAGTGGTCCAAAAGTAGGTGGACAGAAAATAATAACATTTATTTTGATTTATATATAAAATGATATTTACTAACACAAGCATAACATTGACAATTACATTTTATTCTGAACAATAACACAAAAGCCCTTAAATGTTATCAATGCAGGGGCTCAAACTGTTTTCCATTACAATTTGCACAGCTTTGAAGTCGCCTCTTGCGCTTCAACAAACTTTTTTGCACAAGTCTCTTTGGGTATTAATTTCTTGAAGTGCATCTCTTATGTCATTTTTCAAGTCACTGACACTTTTTGGTTTTCGACTATAAATTTTGTCCTTGAGTACTCCCCAAAAGAAAAAATCCATTGGGGTCAAGTCTGGTGAACGTACCGGCCAATCAAGTGGGCCTCTTCAGCCAATCCATTTATTAGGAAATGTTTCATCAGGATACTCGCGGATTACTCTTGAATAATGTGGAGGGGCCCCAACTTGTTGGAAATAGACTTTTTTTTTCAAAGAGTCTGTGAGGTATGAAAAGTGGAATCTGATTGGTTGCTAAGGGCAACTGAGCCAGTTTTACTTTACACCATGTTTGATAAATCTCCCCCTTCATAACCTTATTACACTTTCTGTCCACCTACTTTCGGACCACCCTGTATATATATATATATATATATATATATATATATATAATATAACCGGGGATGCATCCCTCTGTCTGAAGCCTCGATAGACTGCGCATGCGCGACGCACAGTCTGGCTTCAGACAGAATCATGCATCCAGCCGTTACAGGTAAGAGGAGGTGTATGGCGCCGGAGATCGCGGTATGCGTAGACACTGAACGCATACCGCGTTCTCCGGCGCCATACTTGCATACTTACCTGACCGGGAGGAGCGTTGCCACGGCACCTCTCTTCTGGCCGGAGACCGGGGGCAGGAGTGAGGCGTCGGATCGGCGCGTGCACATAGCGCTATCCTTTGCCATTTTACTGAAGACACATTTACAGTGTGTCTTCAGCAAAATGGCGCCGGACAGCGCAGTGCCCCGGCGCTGCTCTCCTCCCCCGGCCTCCGGCAGAAGAGGACGCAGCAGCGCTGGAGCACAGAGAACAAAGGTGAGTATAACTCTTTATTTTTTTTTGTATGTGTGTACAGTGTGAAATGGATGAGGGGGCCACACATATCAGGATTGTGGGGTGAGGGGACCATGCATATACCAGGATTGTGGGGTGAGGGGTATCACGCATACCAGGATTGGGGATGAGGGGAGCCACGCATACCGGGATTGGGGATGAGGGGTGCCACGCATACCGGGATTGGGGATGAGGGGTGTCACGCATACCGGGATTGGGGATGAGGGGTGCCACGCATACCGGGATTGGGGATGAGGGTTGCCACGCATACCGGGATTGGGAATGAGGGGTGCCACGCATGCCGGGATTGGGGATGAGGGGTGCCACGCATACCGGGATTCGGATGAGGGGCCATGCATACCAGGATAGGGATGAGGAGTGCCATGCATGCCAGGATAGGATGGTGCGGACAGGATGGGGGCAGCACAAATACCAGGAGGGGGGCAGCACATACCACACATACCAGCATGGGAGACCATATACCAATAAAAATGCTCGCCACCTGGGCATAGAACGGCTTCAATAGCTAGTATATATATATACATAGAAAGTCATGATTAACTTACACCAGGTATGGGCCGGTAATGTTCTCCGCAATTTCTTTCTCTCCCTCTAAGTATGTCTGCATCTCTTGGCATCCTGATGATTGTGCACATTCTGCCAGCCGGCAAGAAGCACCTGGTTGCCATGAATACGTGTCCCTATGACGCGGCACTTCGGGCCCTCCTTACTGACGTGTTAGCGGGAGGCGGGCACCTGCTGCGTTGGACACTGACTCCCTGGCTTCCGGCGCTGGCTTCCGCCACTGGAAGCGTCGCTGTACCCCCGCTACACGTGCCAAAATACTTTGGATATATATACCCCCTGCCTGTCACCCATACACAATCGCCCCCTGGAGAAGCAGGACTTGAAACGCGCGTCAGGGCTGCTTTCATGCCATCTACAGGTTGTAACTAGGCTGTACTCTCATTTTATGTGGGACCATAACTTTCTATATGTGTCACTGTGTATTACTCTCACTAGAAGATATACTTATGTTGTGACATCTGTGTCATAGGCATGATTCTTCTCCTTATTTGGATATTAGCAACTTGTACTGTATAACTAGTTCCTGCTGTGCACTCGTACTTTATATGCTTTACTTGTGATCTGGACTCTGATACATTCTTTTCCAGTTGCTCTATGTCTTATCCCTAATTTAATGTATCATTAACCTTTGTGCATGGGATGCAGTAAGTATGTTAATGAATCAATTGAACGTATTTATTGATTTTTCTCTGCCTCCCTTGGGACGAATCATGCCTTAATAACACTTGTTGATTATTCCTTCTTTATAGACACTTAACTGTATGTATATATATATATATATATATATATATATAAAAAGTTATAGATATATATTTTTACATTATGAAATGGTATTCCTACTTATGGAGGGAATTGGATTGTAATGTATTCCCAATTAAACACCTGAGATTGGGAAGGAGGTGGAGACCTGTTGAGGGTTCCTCCTCTGACCTATTAATCTCACTCCATGGATGAACCTAGGAATAGGGAATTCCATGGAAGGGTGTTTGGGTTATGTAATAAATATTATCCCTCAGTTCATTGAGGCTGAGTGCCCATGTAGCGTTTTTCAAGCGTTTATGCTGCGGAATTTCCGCAGCATAAACGCTTGTTAAACGCTAGGTAATCCGCCCCCCATGGTCCCCAAGGGGATTCCGCATGTTCTATGCACATGCTGCGGATTTTTCCGCAGCGTTTATGCTGCGTACAAAAATCCGCAGCATGTCATTTAATTTTGCGGAAGCGCAGCGGAACTCCCGCCATTGACTTGCATTGAAATGCATAGAAACCGCGACTGTACATTTGTACAAGCGGCTTCTATGCGTCTCTATGTGCGGATGGTACCCAGTTCTGGAGGAGAGGAGACTCTCCTCCAGACCTGGGTACCATTGTACCTGTAAAAAAAGAATAAAATAACAAATAAAGTTATATTCACCTGTCCGGCGTCTTCTCTCTGAATGCCGGCATCGCTTGAGGACCTGCGGTGACGTCACAGTCATGTGACCGCAGGCCCTTCACCGCTCTGTCTCACGATATGCCGGCAGCCGGGAACCAGCCAGGAAGCAGCGCTGCAGCCACACCGGGGCCTCGGGGGTGAGTATAGCTTTATTTGTTTTAATTTTTACGGTTCACACTATATAAATCCATGCTGTTTGCTGTTTGCATGGATTTATACAGTGTGACCTAGTTGTCAAGCACTTTCCAAGTGATGCTAATCGCCTGGAAAGCGCTTGTCAATCTGCATGCGGAAACGCATGTGAATCCGCATGTATTCTGCAGGAAAAACGCATGCACAATCTGCATGTACAATCTGCATGCGTTTTTTCTGCCAGGGAGATGCAGAAATGCTGCAGAAATTTTCTGCTTCATTTCTGCATCGTGGGCACATAGCCTTATGGACACAGGAATCACTATTTGAATACTGTCATTGCAATGCAAATATATTGGGAAACTGCTAACAGAATGTTGTCCCTAATAATGAGAAATAGTGCGCTTTTATTATAAATAGGGGATAAGAGAAATCATTAAAGCACATACGTTGTTTACATTTGAAGAAAAGCTTTTGGTGGGGCTTGCCAATTTAAAAGATGGCGATCGTAGCATTAGAAGTGTAATGCGCATGCCCGGTGACGTCACGAAGCGGGCGGACCAGGTTTGCCCCGATCATGTGACGAGATAATGGGGATTTCCTGGGAGACATGCGCAGATGGGATTTTGAGACGCCGAGGACAGCGTGGAGGAAGTAAGAAACGTGGTCATGCATGATTGCTGCAGTGTGAGTCGCAACCTCAAATATATTATGATTTATAATGTACACCTGGCACTGATAAATACTAATCAAAGCACTTATCACTTTATGAGAGTTATGGATACTGTAATTGATGATAATAATATATCTGTCTAAAATTTTATCACTATGTATGTAACTGAATAATATTTTGTGATATGCACTACTGCACTTTTCTTATGTAATCATGGTTTTGTATCAATTAATTATAATTATGGAATCACTGTTTGTAACTATATATATTGCACTATATGCACTTGAACTCTGCTTGAGAAAGATTCTGTGAACCGAAACGTTGCCTTTGGGCTCATTAAAGTCCATTTTTCTATAATATTTTTGGAGTGCTGCCTCTTGATATTCTTTCTTTCTATATATATATATATATATATATATATATATATATATATATATATACTGTATATATATATATATATATATATATATATATATATACATAAATGTATACACAGGGTGGGCCATTTATATGGATTCACCTAAATTAAATGGGAATGGTTGGTGACATCAACTTCCTGTTTGTGGCACATTAGTATATGGGAGGGGGAAAACGTTTCCAGATGGATGGTGACCATGGTGGCCATTTTGAAGTCGGCCATTTTGAATCTAACTTTATTTTTTTCAATGGGAAGAGGGTCATGTGACACATCAAACTTATTGACAATTTCATAAGAAAAACAATGGTGTGCTTGGTTTTAACGTAACTTTATTCTTTCATGAGTTTTTTACAAGTTTATGACCACTTATAAAATGTGTTCAAAGTGCTGCCCATTGTGTTGGATTGTCAATGCAACCCTCTTCTCCCACTCTTGACACACTGATAGCAACACCGCAGAAGAAATGCTAGCACAGGCTTCCAGTATCCGTTGTTTCAGATGTTGCACATCTCATATCTTCACAGCATAGACAATTGCCTTCAGATGACCCCAAAGATAAAAGTCTAAGGGGGTCAGATCGGGAGACCTTGGTGGCCATTCAACTAGCCCACGACGACCAATCCACTTTCCAGGAAACAGTTCATGTAGGAATGCTCTGATCTGACACCCATAATGTGATCGTGCACCATCTTGTTGGAAAAACTCAGGGAACGTGCCATCTTCAGTGCATAAAGAGGGCAACACATCAACATGTAGCAGTTTCAGATATCCAGTGGCATTGAGGTTTCCATTGATGAAGAATGGCCCCACTATCTTTGTACTCCATATACCACACCATACCATAAAGATACGAGATGTGCAGCAACTGAAACAATGGATACTGGAAGCCTGTGCTAGCATTTCTTCTGTGGTGTTGCTATCAGTGTGTCAAGAGTGGGAGAAGAGGGTTGCATTGACAATCCAACACAATGGGCAGCACTTTGAACACATTTTATAAGTGATCATAAACTTGTAAAAAACTCATGAAAGAATAAAGTTACGTTAAAACCAAGCACACTATTGTTTTTCTTATGAAGTTCTCAATAAGTTTGATGTTTCACATTACCCTCTTCCCATTGAAAAAAATAAAGTTGGACCCAAAATGGCCGACTTCTAAATGGCCGCTATGGTCACCACCCATCTGGAAAAGTTTTCCCCCTCCCATATACTAATGGGCCACAAACAGGAAGTTGATATCACTTAGGTGTATCCATATAAATGGCCCACCCAGTATATATATATATATATATATATATATATATATATATATATACATATATATACAGTAGATATATTGTCTCTTGCCTTACATTGGTTTATTTCTGTGGTTCCGTGGCACTTTGTTGTCACCTCTTTCCCTTGGATTTTTCATCTCTTTTGATTATGTCTGATTTTACTTACATTTTTGCAATAAAAATGTAACTTTTATTGGATTTGCTCCTGTTTCCATTTTTCTCTTTTTGGGTTATATAGTTATGGAAGAGCATTTATAGGGGCCGACTCTTTTCTTTTTGGATACTCCCTATAGAGAAGGTAGAGAGGATTTATTACCGTCTCTGCCTTTTCAATTACTGTGTACACAGCTCTGAACAAGTGCTGTGTATTCAGTATGGTAAGCGCAGATAGCGCTTCCTGCTCCAGACCCAGAGATCATGTGATGGCCGGGTGTAGAGAAAGAGCAAGAGCTTCTGGGTCCTAGGAGACCCAGTCAACCCTGCTATATAGGCAGTAGGTTGAATGTCCCCTGTAACTAGGATCAATATACCAGCAGATGTGTTTGGGACACAGGTTTATTAACAATTACTATTATATAAGTATGGCAGGTTCTCCTCCTGCACTTGTTAGTTCAGCTTTCCTCACATACTGCACAGCTCTCCAGTCCATACAATGGTCACTGATGGAGGAGCATGTAACCAGACCACTCCATCAGCCTTGTCCTATTGAGAACCTCCCATGAGAAAGATGCTTTTATAGTGAAGTAGACTGACGGACAGGTCTGGTCACTGCTCCTCCACCAGCAGCCATATTATAGACTAGAGAGCTGGGCAGTCTGTAAGGAAAGCTGCAGTAACAAGAGCAGGAGGAGAATCTGACATACCTACAGTATATCATAGTAAATGCCACAAAATCATGTCCCCAACACATCTGTTAAAGTAAAGATAAAATGGTCAACCTCATTAACTAATTCTGCAGCCAGCAATAGACAGCGCAACACAAAGACTATAGGAGGCAAACGACTCAATTTTATTTTAATGAAACCATATTGCAATTTTTTTTATCCATTCAAGCAAGAAAAAAATCAAATGTTTCAAAAGTTAAGACAACACCTGTGTAAAATCATTGAAATAAAGAGCAAAAAAAACAGGAAAAAATAAATAAAAAAACAATGACTATCCAAATTGCATTTACAAGCCCCATCCCTAACAAAAAACCATGTAACTAATATATAAAAATAACACAAGCACAGAAATCCTTTATTTACTACAGATATTACCAGAAAAAAAAAAAAATAATATTAAAATATTGTAAAATTTAGACTCGATGTTTCACAAAAAAATATTTAAATATCCAAACATTACAATTTTTTACAGTTTTTTAAACCATATGTATGAAAATAAGAAAAAAATGTGCCTTGGCAAGAATGGGGAAAAATGGCCTGATCATGTAGGGGTTTAACAAAGTACTGAATATATACATATATATAAATGGACTGGGGAACAGTTCTACAACCCTCCAGCTTCAGATCTTGCTCATGTATCACATCCTCCACCTGTCAGATTTAAAAGATGTGTAACTTGTGTAAAGTGACAACATTGCCCTGATCTGTAAGTGTGGGCATGAGAAGCTACATGTCATGGTGCTCCCTGTGGTAAGCTGATGTATAGTATTACCTGTGCCCTTGGTGGTCTTCTGCCCTTCTTCTTCTTTCTTGATTGAAGAGCTTTCATGTGATGAGCCAAAGATTTGTCTTCTCCTCTTGGCTCCACTTCTTCTAGCTAGGACCTCCTGATGACATTCCTGTTCTTCTTTCTGGCCTTGGTGATCAATCTTCTGAGAGACGATCTCCAACTCTGAGCCATTTCTCTTCTCTCCTCTCCTATGGCTCTTCTTGATGGACGGCTTCTCATCATCCGATGAGTCCAAAACATTTCTTCTCCTTTTCTTCCCTCTCATCCTAAAGTCCTCCTCTTTAATCTCCATAATGTCGCTTTGCTGAAGGCAGCTCCTCCTCATCCGCATGCAAGCCAACCGCAACTCTCCAACTGCCAACCGGCAACATTCCAATGTGCTCACTGGTCATGTGATAGGAATTGACCATAAGCAGTCATATATATGAGTTATCAGATATTGGTGTTTTTCTATTTTATTCTCATCATATCACATAGTATTAGGCCAAGCTCACAGATAGAGGTTTATTTTAGCTTTTCTGCTGCCTTTTTTCCTATAGAAAGACTCAAATATCCAGATCTTTTTCACATTTTCAGGTTAAGACTTGAATATACTTTGCAGCAATCTCGATAGTAATATTTACACGTAATGACAACTATAGGTTTCTAAAGAATAATTTCTAGTTACTATAATGGCTTCTTAGAAAACCCACATGTGTGAGTTTGCTGTTTTGCAGAACGCTCTTTGCCACCATTTTCCTTCTGACGCTGTTTTGCAGCATTTAGGGGATGTGCACACGGTTATTATTTGTAGAGGAAAAGAAATACTAGAGTGTTGGCGGGTAAAATGCTGCCTAAAATATGTGCAAAAACGCTTCAAGAATTGACATGCAGAAGATATGAAACTTCTTCAAATCTGCAAGGAAAAAATAAGCAGAATGTACATGAGATTCCATAAATCTCATTGACTTTGCTAGTACATTAAAACACTGCGTTTTTTCATGCAAAGAACGTGCGGAAATAACTTTTGAAAATACGGCAAAAATGCAACATGTGAACATGCCCTTGGCTTCTAGTCCATCAAAAATAGTGTAAGTCTGAACTTGAGATGCCGCTGTGGATACTCATTCTGGTGTTAATACTATAGGAAATGACAAGGCAATGATCGCGCTTTTTATTAGTGTAAATAGGGAAATACAGCCCTCCTAGACCGGACACAAGGATTTTATTTGCCAATAGTAATAATATTGGTGGGTTATATTTTTTACACTATACTACATACTTTTTTCACATATAACTATTTTCCTGTGATAAATTGTATTATCAATATATGGACTGGAGTTATTTGTAATTTAATTCCATATTTGGTGCACACAGATTGTTCTTTCTGCTGAATTCTAGATTAGTCATTGCTAGTGTCTCGGCATATTAGCATGTTTTTGTAATTTTTTGCTAAACCCTAATGAGGATTATTTGCTTATACTTGATATTCGCTTCTCAATAGTATTCGCTTATTCACTATATTCTAGATTATACATTTTGTCTTAGATGTATATTGGAAGTTCTTCATATTTTTTTCTTATGTCACATTATTATTTTTCACAGTGAATGTTTGATAAAGATCATGTTGACGCTTTTGTATTATACATTTTACTTTGACTTAAAAATAATACTTAGTACAATTTTAATGGAAACAATTTGCTTCAATAACACAGACCCTTATTAAATGACCCAGCATGCCACTTCTGGCCTGAGCTTTCAATGTAGAATTACATATTTGCTGTGTAACTAAATAGCTGTAATGCATAGAATAATTGGGCTTACTACAGAAGGGATAGATGCTCTTCTAGTGAAGCTTCATGATGTCCATTGCTCCAGAGTAGACGACCTTCTCTATGAACACTAAATGCCTGTAAGGCACAGTGTGATTATGGGGTGGGAATGCTTTAGGACATTTCTTTAGGATACAATGACATTGGTGGCAGACTGGTATCTGGTGTCACCACTAAAGGACGGCAGAAGTAATTCAGGCACATACTGGTGACAGTTTAGGATAATGTTACTGAAAAGAGGCAACAAGCTTACTGGTCACAGAGTCTCCGAGACGCCAACATGCTTCATAACTACAAATACTCTTAAATAGGGGAACAGCTTCACCACAGATAGATGACTGGCAAAAACATTTACGCTGGGCTTCCACTTTCCAAACTTTACACCACCTGCTGGAAGGCTCCTCCGCAGTATCTCAAGCTGTCTCGGTGTCCGTCCTCTTACAGAACAGCACTCACACGTTCAAGCAGTTATATGACCAGGTTTCACAAAGCAAACTGTAAAAATACTATTAATCAGATCTCGGACCAGATGGGGCTGATGTACGTACTCTGAAAATTCACATCAGGATGGCTGTGCAATCCTGATGTTAAGAGGAGCGTTTTATCCTTATTTTAATGTGATAAAGGAAAAGTTTCACAAAGGATTATACAGCCATCCTTATGCATATGCTGACAAGTACACCAGCCTCATCTGGGCTAACAGATTTGCATAATAATATATAATACTATAAGCAGTATGTATTGTAAAATCAGTGCTTGGATGTGGCATGAGGCATCGGAGGAGCTCAAGGACCCTGAAGGTGGCTGAATCCTGGTATCTAGACAGCTTCTCAGCAGCACTCACAAGCTCCATGGGAAACAAGTTGTAAGCGCTGTCCTCCTTGTTTGGGAGAACAGTCAACTCTGACAGACAGAATGGTGGCTGACCTAGGCAACAAGCAAATTCTAGAATTCAAAATACCTCCTCTCATGAGAAATGAAGAGAATTTTTAAAAAGGGGTTATTTGCAAAGTTCCCTATTTTTACAAGCACTTTGCAATTTTACCCAATTAAGAAATTGCGTATAGCCTTTTAATAATGTAATTAATCTGACTGATGTAAAAAACTATCCTTTTATAGACAGCACATTAAATATAAAATACAGGTGGATACAATTCTGTTACCATATACTGGGAATATAACTAGTGCCATGAACTGCCCATATGGGTAATGCCATTCAACTGTGCCATATAGTTGCCATATGTACAATATAGGAGCTATAAGAAATGTGCACTTTGAACTTCTGAATTCCAGCACCATGCGGAGCCTACACATGTATCGGTATAATGTGCCATAATGACTATTGTCATACCTGGGTTTATAATATTGGTGGTGAATATATTCTTATGGGCTCTGTATGACATTACTGACATGGGCAGCATTTGCCACTAATGATGGAGCACTGCATGACACTTTATGTTGGCGTTTTGTCCTATTATCTTGGGATAATCTTATTTTTCTGATCACTGTATATTACTAATATTCTGGATACTATACTTTTGGAATCATCTTCTAGTTGTAGCTCTGAAACTTGGGATAAAAGTGACTCTGTAAATGTCAGATTGACATTTTCTAGAATTGAAGAGCATTGTGGTAAGTATGAGAATGTACCAGGCAATAGATGTGTGTAATGCAATGCACATACCGCAGCCTCATGCTGAACCCCTCACCGCAGATTCATGAGTGTGAATGGCCCAAAGGCCAGACCGAAATCCCATTGAGGATCTGTGGCAAGACTTGAAATTGCTGTTCACAGACGTCTCCATCCAATCTCACTGAGATAGAGCATTTACAAAGAAGAATGGGAGAAAATGTCACTTCTAGATGCAAAGCTGGTAGAGACATACCTGAAAAGACTTGCAGCAGTAATTGCAGCGAAAGGTGGTCCTACAGACTATTTACTCCGGAGGGATAAATACAAATGCAAGTCACAGTTATCAGATTTATATTTTCTCAATATATAGAAAACCTTGTAGAATTTACTTTACACTTCACACATACAGTGGTGTGAAAAAGTGTTTGCCCCCTTCCTGATTTCTTATTCTTTTGCATCTTTGTCACACTTAAATGTTTCAGGTTAGTAATGGGGGTGTCTTATAGACGCCCATCATTACTAACCTGGGCTTCATGGCAGCTGGCGCTGACATGAAAACCAACCCTATTACCCCCTGCCACCGCACCAGGGCAGCGTGGAAGAGCGAGGCTAAGTGCCAGAATTGGCGCATCCTATGGATGCGCCATTTCTGGGGTGGCTGACGGCTGGTGTTTCTAGCCTGGGAGGGGGCCAATATTCATGGCACCCTTCCTGGGCTATTAGTATCAGCCCCCAGCTGTCTGTCCAGCCTTTGCTAGCTATTGAAATAGGGGGGACCCCACGTCATTTTTTTGGGTGGGTCTCCCATTTTAATAGTTAGTAAAGGCTAGGAGGGGGCCAATATTCATGGCACCCTTCCTGGGCTATTAGTATCAGCCCCCAGCTGTCTGTCCAGCCTTTGCTAGCTATTAAAATAGGGGGGACCCCACATCATTTTTTTGGGTGGGTCTCCCATTTTAATAGTTAGTAAAGGCTAGGTATTCAGCTGGGGGCTGATATTAGTAGCCTGGGAAGCTCCGTGGGTTTTACCCCCTTCCCAGGCTTCAAACATCTGCCCCAGCTGTCTGCTTAACCTCCGATAGAGACTAAAATTATGGGGGATCCCACGTCAATTTTTTTTTAATAAATCCTTTATTTTAACACTAAATGACACTTGAGGGGTTAATAAAGATGCAGTCCCTAAATTAATATTTATTTTTTAATTAATTTTTCCCAAAAATTTTGACGTGGGCTTTGCCATATTTTTGTATGCGAGCCAGGTACAGAATCCAGGAACGGGCTGCCCCCAACTCCCAGCTGCCTATTTTTACCTGGCCGGACACAATATAGGGAAGCCCTTTTTTTTTTATTATTTCATGAATTTCATGAAATAAGTTTAAAAAAGAAAAATACGTGGGGCTTCGCCCTATTTTTGTGTCCAGCCAGGTACAAATAGGCAATTTTTTTTTAATTATTTCAGGAAATTCATGAAATAATTAAAAAAAAATTGATGTGGGGTTTCGCACTATATTTGTGTCCAGCCAGGTACAGCAGACAGGAACGGGCTGACCCCAACCTCCAGCTGCCTATTTGTACCTGGCCGGACACAACAATATAGGGAAGCCCTTTTTTTTTAATTATTTCATGAAATAATTAAAAAAAAATTGACGTGGGGCTTCGCACTATATTTGTGTCCAGCCAGGTACAGCAGACAGCAACGGGCTGCCCCCAACCACCAGCTGCCTATTTGTACCTGGCCGGACACAACAATATAGGGAAGCCCTTTTTTTCTTAATTATTTCATGAATTTCATGAAAAAATTTAAAAAAAAATACGTGGGGCTTCGCCCTATTTTTGTGTCCAGCCAGGTACAACTAGGCAGCTGGGGACTGGAATGTGCAGCGCAGGGAGGCCCAAGCTTTCTGGGCCCCACCCGCTGCAAATTGCAGTCCACAGCCACCCCGGAAAATGGCGCGTTCATAGAAGCGCCATCTTCTGGCGCTGTACCCAACTCATCCAGGGCCCTGGTGCGGTGGCTCACTGGGTAATAAAGGGGTTAGGGCCAGCTTGGCATTATCAGCTGGCCCTAAGCCCGAAATTCATGGGGTCACGCCAATATTAGACATGACCGCCATGAATTTCTAGTAAAGTATTTAAAAAAAAACACAAACACCCAGAATAAAGTCCTTTAATTGAAATAAAGACACAATTCTTTATTGTTCTAAATTAAACCATACTTACCATCACGCCCATTCCAGCTGAAGCCAACGATCTCCTGCAATAAAAGAAAAATAATAAAGCAACATCATTCTTACCTTTCGATGGTTCCCAGGACAGCTCCAGCTCTGCTACATCGAGATGACAGGCTGGACCGCAGGAGAAAGCTGCCATCCAGCCTGTCATCCCGCAGACACTGAGAAGCGCAGGCATGCTTGCGCTCCTCAGTATCAGGCTGTGACGGCATCCCGATGAGCCGAGTCTCTCACGCTCACCGCATGCGCAGGAGAATTCTCCCACGCTATCAGTGACGTGCATGAGGTGAGCTGAGTTCATTGTTGGCTCATCGGGATGCCGTCACAGTCAGACACTGAGGAGCGCAAGCATGCCTGTGCTTCTCAGTGTCTGCGGGATGACATGCTGGATGGCAGCTTTCTGCTGCGATCCAGCCTGTCATCTCCATGTAGCAGAGCTGGAGCTGTCCTGGGAGCCATCGAAAGGTAAGGATGATGTTGCTTTATTATTTTTCTTTTATTGCAGGAGATCGTTGGCTTCAGCTGGAATGGGCGTGATGGTAAGTAAGGTTTAATTTAGAACAATAAAGAATTGTGTCTTTATTTCAATTAAAGGACTTTATTCTGGGTGTTTGTGTTTTTTTTTAACTTTGACTATGGGGTTAGTAATGCGGGTGTCTTATAGACGCCTCTCCATTACTAACCTGGGCTTGATGTCAGCTGGCATTATAAGCTGACATCAACTCCAACCCTATTACCCCACTGCCACCGCTACAGGGCAGTGGGAAGAGCGAGGCTAAGTGCCAGAATTGGCGCATCCTATGGATGCGCCATTTCTGGGGTGGCTGACGGCTGGTGTTTCTAGCCTGGGAGGGGGCCAATATTCATGGCACCCTTCCTGGGCTATTAATATCAGCCCCCAGCTGTCTGCCTAGCCTTTGCTAGCTATTAAAATAGGGGGGACCCCACGTCATTTTTTGGGGGGGGTCCCCCATCTTAATAGCTAGTAAAGGCTAGGTATTCAGCTGGGGGCTGATATTAGTAGCCTGGGAAGCTCCGTGGGTATTACCCTCTTCCCAGGCTTCAAACATCTGCCCTAGCTGTCTGCTTAACCTCCGCTAGAGACTAAAATTACGGGGAGCCCCACGCCAATTTTTTTTTTAATAAATCCTTTATTTTAACACTAAATGACAAGTACAGTAACCAACACTATCACTGTACTTATTATATATGTGACTGACATGTTTCTATCTATCTAATCTATGTGTGATGCTCTATTATTTCTGTTGTAAATTGTCGGGTACCGCTGCTGAATTGCCGGCCGGCTTTTTTAAAGAGACGGTGCATGAAAACACTAAGATTTTTTTAAATAAATCCTTTACACTAAATGACAAGTACAGTAAGCAACACTGTCACTGCACTTCTTATATATGTGACTGACATGTTTCTATGTATCAAATCTATGTGTGATGCTCTTTCTTTCTGTTATAAATTGTCGGGTACCGCTGCTGAATTGCCGGCCGGCTTTTTTAAAGAGACGGTGCATTAAAACACTAATATTTTTTTAAATAAATCCTTTACACTAAATGACAAGTACAGTAAGCAACACTGTCACTGTACTTCATATATATGTGACTGACATGTTTCTATCTAATCTATGTGTGAAGCTCTATTCTTTCTGTTCTAAATTGTCGGGTACCGGTGTATGCCACTGATGAATTGCCGGCTTTTCATGTTTCACTGTGAGCACTGTTCCCATCGATTTGGGCAACCACCTCCACCAATACATTCTACATTATTGTTAGTTGTTTTCCTTCATGTAGAATTAACCTACAAGGAAAGAAAGGGTTTATTTTCATTCCGATATTTGTGTCCCATTGATTTGCATTGGTTTCCGGTATCGGAATCGGCGATATCCGATACTTTTTGGGTATCGGCCCGATCCAATCCGATCCGATATTTCCTGATATCGGAAGGTATCCCTCAATACTAGTCCTGACCTCAATCCCATTGAAAATCTTAGGGGTGAGCTGAAATCTGCCATTGGGAAAAAGAACCCTGCAAACATTCAAGAGCTTGAACAAACTGCAAAGGAAGAGTGGGAGAAAATTCCAGCTGAGAAGTGCAAGAAGCTTACAGATGGCTACAAGAAATGTCTGGAGGCTGTCAGCAATGACAAAGGGTGTGCAACCAAGTATTAATTAGGGGTGCCATTATTGTGGCACATTCAGTTTTTTCTTTGATATTGCAACATTGAAGTTGAAAAACAATATTGTATTGTTGTATTACTTTGGACCACAAATCCTGAGGATATAACTTTGGTACATTTCCATTTATTTCTGAAGATATTGTACAGTCTACGAAAAAATGAAGGCGTGACAAGAATGGTGAGCAGCACTGTAGTACAATAAATCATTAAAAATTTAAATATATATAGAATATAAAAAATAAAAAAAGATTAAATTAAATTAATAATTAATTTTTTAAAACCTTTTTTTAAAAAGCATTTTCCCTTGCAATTATATACTGTATATATAAAGGATAGAGCTTATGTGTTCAGTAATAATGTTGTCGTGTCAATGGAAGGGTGAAAAAAAATGGTAAGAGGAGGATATATAGATGGAAAACGTCCAATCACTAGCTGCCTCTATCTGTACCAGAAGCTAGGTACCACCCGACCAATTATCCATAGATCATCGCAACCCAGGGAATCATCTATTAACTTTCATAGCTGCAAATCATTATCCGGTAATCTTAAGACAAATTTACATACCAAGAAAGGGGGACATTCAACTCATTTTGGTGAAACATTATTTCTATGTCTGTTATTCCTTTCATTCATCCTGCTCTGTTCAGCCGCTGTTTAGCGTGATAGTATCAATCCTTTATCTAGTAGCCATTCTTCCTTACGGGTTTTCACACAGGACCCGCTAATCTATCAGCAGCTTCCAGCAATACCCACTCCCCTTTTTTCGGCGCTAGTGTTTTAAAGCCTAATTTCTTTCTAGATTCAGCTCCGGACATTTGTGATAGATTATTTCCTCCTATACTCGTATATAGATATAGCCATTTGAATTGCTGTTATGAAATGTTTTGAAATGATTGAAAGTGCATGTTTAACAAAAAAAAATTTCTATTCTTATTAATCTGTTCTCCTCTCCTTTTTTAAGAGGTCTCAGAGTCCTGCCAATATATTGCTTTGAACATGGGCACTGAATTAAATCTATAACTCCTTCACTTTCACACCTTAAAATGCACCCAACAAAAAAATGCAAGTGTATTTCTGCAATTGTCCCATCTTTAATGTAACGGCAGTTCACACATTCATTCCTAGTGCTGTATATGGGAATCACTGACATTTCTACAGTATGTTATATTTTAAAAAATAGGTATAAATTCGCGCCAGTGGTAGTGGGCCTGGAGAAAGGAAGCCAGAGGCGGACAATTAAAAATATATTTATTGAGAAGATAAAAAGCAAATAAATTATAAAATGTAAAATATAAGAGGGTGAGGACAAAGATAAAAGGTAGTGGGCGTCACTCAGATTGATGGACCAATAGCTTTGGAGGGTACCACGCTAATTATAAAAGGAACATCAATACAGCATAAATACAATATAAAATTAGTTGAGAGATCTTTCTTCTCAGATGCGACGGGCGGGTAGAGTCAGCTGGGCCCGTTAAGGGTAGGGACTCACGTAATGCCTATAGCAAAAGAGGGGGAGAAGGAGTATTAATATAATGGATGTGGTAATCGCGTAGGATCCCACTGGGTTAATGGTTAGGAAATGTAAGATAAAAGCAAATCTGAAAAGATACCTGCTTGTAGATGGCAATCAGTAGGTAGTGAAGGGTATCTTTTCAGATTTGCTCCCCCTCTTTTGCTATAGGCATTACGTGAGTCCCTACCCTTAACGGGCCCAGCTGACTCTACCCGCCCGTCGCATCTGAGAAGAAAGATCTCTCAACTAATTTTATATTGTATTTATGCTGTATTGATGTTCCTTTTATAATTAGCGTGGTACCCTCCAAAGCTATTGGTCCATCAATCTGAGTGACGCCCACTACCTTTTATCTTTGTCCTCACCCTCTTATATTTTACATTTTATAATTTATTTGCTTTTTATCTTCTCAATAAATATATTTTTAATTGTCCGCCTCTGGCTTCCTTTCTCCAGGCCCACTACCACTGGCGCGAATTTATACCTATTTTTTAACCTAACCTTTACCTGGACACCGGTGGTTCCCTGTCCATTAATTCGCCGCTTTGTTAGTGTTTAGCCGGTAGCGCCTTCTAAACCTACTATGTTATATTTTATCTTGATTATCAATATTTCTTGCACGGGGTCCCCATGGTATCATATTACTGATTGTAATTTTTTTATGTGTAATAAATGATTATTAATAGGGGGATTTATATGTGCCTGTAATTATTTTTCTTCAATAAACATAAAGCTAGAATCGCTACAGAATGTGCCTCTGCCATATACTAGTCTGTAGAGTTTGAATACTCGTGCAAGAAGAATTTATCAGGTTTGAATTTTATGAGAAAGTTTCCAGATATATAATGAATATGTGTAAATCAATCTGTACCACTAGGTAAAAATCCTTACATCAAGGAGACCAAGTAGACAAAAGTGAGCACTTCAAGTTAGTGTGTATAAAAAACAAATGATTTTACTGAACAATATCATAGACATTACCAAACACATACATAAAATAAAAACAGATGCCTCTTGTTTGAGGGATGGTAAGAAATGCCAACCCAGTATGCATGAATATTATCTCCTGGTGCACCCCACAAAATAGCATAGAACAACCTAGCAGAGATAGTCACTGCAGAGTAACCTATACCATTACATAATCCAACGATTCCAAGGATTGAAACTATCCAAAGTGCATGTGCATGTCAAAGAAGGAAATTGTTCATTAATTGGGGTGGTCCAGTGGTTAAACAAAAACAAAATAAACCCTGCTTCAAAGTCACCAATCAAGAGATAAATACATAATAAACCCTTAAAGTGCATGTGTATGGAGAATTATAATGCTCAGAATTATAATACACCAATGTCTGGAAATGACAGGGCTACTACAGAGCATGTATATAACTTAGTGTTCACAGAAGCGAAAGAGTCGAGGTGAAAAGCAGTTTATATGCTTGTTAGAAACTCACAACATGTATGGCTATACATGCAGTACCGCACGCCTGGAAAACATGGACTGCCTCTGATGTACAAAAGCCCTGCTAGATGCAATCAAAAATAGGTAAAATGCAGTGGTGTACCACTAATGGCGGCAGACCACACGACTGCTATGGGGCCCGTGAGCTGGGGGGCCCCATAGCAGTCCAGGGGCGGACATATCGCTGCTGGTGCAGCTGTGCCGGGGGGCCCGCCGGTGCAGCGTCTCCCTGCTCGTGGCGGGCAGGGAGCGATCCCTGCATCCCCGCTGCTGACAGGACAGAATGGCAGCGGAGCTGCAGAGATCCATCCTCTGCTTCCTGCCCGCCGCTTCCTCCCTCACACAGGCACGCGCTCCTTGATGACATCATCATGCAGCGTGGGCCTGTGTGAGGGAGGAAATTGCAGACAACAAGGATGCTGCGGCCTGCGGGGGAACGGGCAGAGAGGTAAGTGTTTTTTTGTTTTTTTTTACTGAAACGCTGGTGAGAGCAATAATGGGGCTGATGGAGCTGGAGAGCGCAATAACTGGGCTGATGAGGCTGGGGAGAGCAATCGTGGGGCTGGTGGGGCTGGGGAGAGCAATCGTGGGGCTGATGGGGCTGGGGAGAGCAATCGTGGGGCTGGGAGAGCAATTGTGGGGCTGATGAGTCTGGGGATAACAATGGTGGGGCTGGGAAGAGCAGTGATGCTGCAGCTTGCGGGGGAACGGGCAGAGAGGTAAGTGTGTTTTTTTTTATTTTTACTGAAACGCTCAGGAGAGCAATAATGGGGCTGACTGGGCTGGAGAGAGCAATGGTGGGGCTGATGGGGCTGGGGAGAGCGCTGATGGGTCTGGGGAGAGCAATGGTGGGGCTGGGAAGAGCAGTGATGGGACTGATGGGGCGGGGAGAGCAATGATGGGGATTAGTAGACCAATGACGGGGATGGGGAGAGCAATGATGGGTTGCTGGGAGAGAGCAATGATGGAGGTGCTGGGAGAGTAATTACAGGGGTTGCTGGGAGAGAACAATGATAGGGGTGCTTGGAGAGAGCAATGACGGGGGTGCAGTGAGAGAACAATGACGGGGGTGCTGGGAGAGAGCAATGACGGGGGTGCTGGGAGAGAGCAATGATGGGGGTGCTGGGAGAGAGCAATGATAGTGGTGCTGGGACAGAGCAATAATTGGGGTGCTCGGAGAGCGCAATGACGGGGATGCTGGGAGACAACAATGATGGGCTGCAGGGATAGAGCAATGACGGGGGTGCAGGGAGAGTGCAATGACGGGGGTGCTGGGAGAGAGCAATTACGAGGGTGCTGGGAGAGCAATGACTGGGGTGCTGGGACAGAGCAATGTTGGGGGTGCTGGTAGAGAGCAATGACGGGAGGTGCTGGGACATAGCAATGACGGGGGTGTTGGGAGAGAGCAATGATGGAGGTGCTGGGACAGAGCAATGATGGGGGCGCTTGTATATTTTCCGTGTGCACATAGCCTTACAGTTAATTGGGGGGAGTCACAGAGACTGAATAATTTACATTATTGGCAGGTGGAGATTATAGTTAATGGGGGGCACAGTGCTGCTTATCAGTTTATATTTTGATTACTAAGTGGCTACCCCTAGTATATTAATGGGGGGTTACAGATCTGTATTCAGGGGCTCAGTGCGGGGGAGACACATGTATATATACAATATATGTGACCTTGTATTATCTAGGCTGGAGATCATCATGACAAGACGAATCATGACTGGGAGATGTCGACATGAAGGTCTGACCAGATGGAGAAGAAGCAGCAGAAATCGACTCTGATCAGACGAGACGTCAGCGGTAAGTGCCTGGATGTAAATATTATTCTGTATCTGCGCTGTATGACTTGGAGTGATAATGTTACATGTAAAATCCCTTAGGCTGCATTCTCACATTTGTGTAAAATGTCAGATTTTTTTATCGGATGGTCCACGGACTTGTAGAGTTTTATAGATCACGGATCACGGATCTGAGAATGAGATCTGTGAGGATCAGAGAATGTCCTGTTCTGATCCGATTTTGAGGATTAGAATAGGACATGCTCAATGCGTCTGTAAAACAGGGTAGCACACTGACACTGCACACAGATGCAGGAATATAGCCGTATTATGTATAGCACAGTCCCTTAGTACATAGTGTACTCACTTATTATGTATAGCATACACCCTTAGTATATAGTGTACTCGCTTATTATGTATAGCGCCGTCCTTAATTATATAGTTTCATCTTTTATTATATATAACACCGCAATCCTCGGTGTGGGGAGGATGTGTTCCGTCCCAAGGTCCGACTGGGTCCCGGCTTCCACTATGTTTACCCAGTGTGCCGTCAGAGAGATGCACCGTCCCTGGCCAGAAGCACTTCTCCACGTGTCCGTTGTCAGGTGGACTCTCCCAGTAACTGAGTTGTTGAGGGCACGGCAGATGCTTTGGGACACGTGCTTGTGTAGTGCGGGGATGGCACACCGGGCAAAATAGTGTCGGCTGGGGACCGAGTACCGAGGGACGGCCACCGCCATAAGATTGCGGAAGGATTCCGTCTCCACCAACCTAAAAGGCAGCATTTCCAATGCAAGCAGTCGTGAAATGTGCAAATTTAGGACTGTGGCCTGTGGGGCGTTATCTGCGAATTTCCGATTTCGTTCAAAGGTCTGGGATATGGACAATTGAACGCTGCGGTGGGACCTGGACGTGGACGTTGATGCTGTTTCTTGAGAAACTGCCATAACAAGTGAAAACTGAGAGGAGGGGGCATCTTTACATGCAGTATGGACAGGGGATTGACTTGCACACACAACAGGGGGTTCTATTGCACGCACAACAGTGGAACAAGCAGTGGTGACACCCGCTGACACTGGTCGTGGACCCTGGGTTTCGCCCCACAAAGTCGGGTGCTTTGCTGCCATGTGCCTGATCATGCTGGTGGTGGTCAGGCTGGTAGTTTTGTCACCCCTGCTGATGCTGGCATGGCAGGTGGAACATATGGCCTTTTTGGGGTTATCAGCAGAGTCTTTAAAAAAATTCAAGACTCTGGAAGACCTACCGCTTGTACTGGCAACGTCCCTCGTGTTGGTGTTACGGGGAACGGTTGCCTGCCTTCTGTCTGCGGCCACCACACTGCTTCTTCCTGCCTGTTGGGGTACTCTGCCTCTCTCCCCCTGTGTGCTGCTGGCCTCACTCTGCATGTCCTCCTTCCATGTTGGGTCAGTTACTAGATCATCCACCACCTCCTCCTCTTCCACTTGCGCACCACGATCCTCCTCCCCACTTCCTGGCAATTGTGTCTCGTCATCGTCCACCTCTTGTGACAGATTGCCAACGTCGACTTCCTGTGGTCGTGGCTGTTCAAATATTTGGGCATCGCAACATGGGATCTCCTCTTCCACCACTTCAAGCGTATCAGGCGAGGGGCCCAAATATGGAAATGGACCAGTGAACAGCTCTTCAGAGTGTCCAAGTGTGGGATCACTTGCTGTCTGACGACACTCAGCATGGTGGGAGGAAGGAGCATCAGGGTGAGGAGGAGTATGCGGTCGAGACTCACGGCTACTAAGAGTTGACCGTGTGGAAGACAGACCGGAGGTGGTGGTGCCCAGGTAACTGGAAGTATTGTCTGCTATCCAATTAATAACCTGTTCACACTGATCAGTTCTCAATACTGGTGTTGTTCTGTGCTTCCCTAGTAATTCGGACAAGAAGTGGGAGCGAGAAGATGTGGCTGTTGGTTGTGGCACATTTTCACCTTAGCCACGGCCCCGTCCTCTGCACGAACCATCACCAGAACGTCCACTTCCACGTCCCTTGCCACGCGCCTTGCCCATTGTAAATGAAGTAAAATAGCTTACACTTGCACTATCAATGGAAAAAGGGTAATAAAGAGTAGATTAGAACCGTGGAAGAGGAAAACCACAGTTATTGTTTACTGGGGTATACCACACTTTTTTAAATAGAGATATTTGCGGCTGAACAGTGAGCGACACACTCAAACTGCTTTTTTTTTAGATACCAAAGGCCCAAAACTGGATAGTACAGCGATTTGACCCGTGGAACTGCGAAACCACACTGGGATGTCGGGCCTACACAAGACTATTTTCAACAGATATATTTTTGTGTCACAACAGTCAGGAGACACTACTGTTTTTCTTTACGGAAAAAACTACCAAAACCTGAATAATAGAGATTTTTTACCGTGGAACAGTAAAACCACAGTTATAATTTACTGGTGTATACCAGGCTTTTTAAAATATATATATATATTTGCGGCTGAACAGTGAGCGACACACTCAAACTGTTTTTTTTAGATACAAATGGCCCAAAAGTGGATAATACAGAGGTTTGTACCGTGGAACTGCAAAACCACACTTGTATTTCTCGGGCCTACACCAGACTATTTTCAACAGATATATTTGTGTCTGAAAAGTCAGGGAGACACTATTTATATTTTTTTTACAGCAAAAAATGCAAATAGCAGGATAATAGAGATTTTTTACCGTGGAACAGCAAAAGCACACTTCTGTCTCTCTGGCCTACACCAGACTATTTTCAACAGATATATTTGTGTCTGAAAAATCAGGGAGACACTATTATTATTTTTATACAGCAAAAAATGCCAAAAACAGGATAATAGAGATGTTTTACCGTGGAACATCAAAACCACAGTAATAATTTACTGGTGTATACCAGGCTTTTTAAAATATATATATATTTGCGGCTGAACAGTGAGCGACACACTCAAACTGTTTTTTTTAGATACAAATGGCCCAAAAGTGGATAATACAGAGGTTTGTACCGTGGAACTGCAAAACCACACTTGTATTTCTCGGGCCTACACCAGACTATTTTCAACAGATATATTTGTGTCTGAAAAGTCAGGGAGACACTATTTTTATTTTTTTTACAGCAAAAAATGCAAAAAGCAGGATAATAGAGATTTTTTACCGTGGAACAGCAAAAGCACACTTCTGTCTCTCTGGCCTACACCAGACTATTTTCAACAGATATATTTGTGTCTGAAAAATCAGGGAGACACTATTATTATTTTTATACAGCAAAAAATGACAAAAACAGGATAATAGAGATGTTTTACCGTGGAACATCAAAACCACAGTAATAATTTACTGGTGTATACCAGGCTTTTTAAAATATATATATATTTGCGGCTGAACAGTGAGCGACACACTCAAACTGTTTTTTTTAGGTATAAATGGCCCATAGAACTGCAAAACCACACTTCTATTTCTCTGGCCTACACCAGACTATTTTCAACAGATACATTTGTGTCTGAAAAATCAGAGGCACACTTTTTTTTTTTTTTTTTGGGGGGGGGGGCACCAAAAGGTTAATAAGATGGGTATTTGTACATTGTGAAGGAGGAAAAAAAACAGAGGATTTAGATAAAAAAAAGGATTTTTCCTGGCCCCCGGGACCTGGAGCTAAGTCTAGTAGAGATGAGCGTTGTTCTACTCAAACTGTTCGCCAATCTCAAATTCGAGCTGTTTTGGGCTCTGTTCGAGCCATTCGGCGAACACGAACAATTTGAGAAAAATTCGGCTGTTCGAGGTTATGTTCGATAACTGTTCGTGCACCAAAATCATAACTGGATTTTTTCTCAGTAATGATGAAAATTAATGTTAATACGCAGTTTGAGTGTACAGCGGGGCGGGGGGAGGGGCAGGGGATGGATCTCTGCAGGAACAATGAAGATCTCCATTTTTTTTTCTCTTTCCCGCATTTGCAGTGGGGAGGTGCAATCTGTCAGCCTATCAGCAGCGCACACACGGAGCGAAGTGCTTTTTTTCACACAAGCAAGGGCATGTGTCATTGGCAGTGTATGTCACATGTCCTTGCCCTATAAGACCAAGCCATTTTCCAAGTCGCCACCATTTTCTCACTGCTGCAGCTGCGTGTTAGACGGCACCGCTGTTGCTGTGTGCGCTATACCTTGTTAATTTCAAGCCAATTTTCGCACAAATCTACAGATAGCTTGGGAGTAGGGAATAGTTGTGATTGCAGTCCTTTTAAGGACTAGGTTACAGCATTTCCTACGACTTTTATCAGGGAGGTCTGTGCTCTTAAATAGATAGGTTGTGGGAGTAAAGACTAATTGTAATTGGAGTCCTTTTCAGGACTAGGTTACATCAGTTCCTATCAGTTTTTGCCAGGCAGGTCTGTGCCAGTGCTGTGCAAGTTTTTTTCACAGCATTTGGCTGAATCTAGCAAAGCTAATCCTTTTTGGCCTATTGCAGAGTGTGTTAGTCAGTGGAGTAGCCTATCTGTGTTGCAAGATATACCACCTGTGTATAGAATACCAATTTTTTTACTGCACCTAGTGAAGTAAAATCTTTTGGGCATAGCATCATTCTATTAGTCCATCTATACTGACCTCCATCAGGTTGCAAACTGAATATAATTTTTTTCTGCATCTAGCTCTGAAAAAATATTTGGCCTTCTAGCAGTGTGTCGGACTTTCTCTATTAGTCCATCTATACTGACCTCCATCAGGTTGCAAATTAAAAATAATTTTTATCTGCATCTAGCTCTGAAAAAATATTTGGCCTTCTAGCAGTGTGTGGGGCTTGGTCTATTAGTCCATCTATACTGACCTCCATCAGGTTGCAAATTGAATATAATTTTTTTCTGCATCTAACCCAGCCAATAGTTTTGGCCTAATACCACAGTTTGGCCACTCAGCTCTGCTCGGTTACCATCCATTGATTTTTTGTGCAAACAACTCCAGAGTTGTGAATTAGTTAACCTCCAAAATGAGTGGAAAAAGGCCTGCTGCTGGTGGAAAGGGGAATAGGCGTGTTGGGAAGGGGAAAAAAGGTTGTGTCCGTGGGGTAGGTGTTAAAGCAACAGTAACATCTGCAGAAGAAAGACCATCTTCCAGCCAAACTAAAATGTCTACTTCTTTTAGCGGACAATGTGATAAGATCCCTTTCTTACGGCCACGCCAATCGCTACAAATTCCAGATGAGGCACAAAAACAGCAGGTGCTTCAACGGATATCAAGTGCTCCTTTAAGTGGGCTCTCCTCCACATCAACTTCAACATCACAAATACTCCAGTCCTCAAAGGTGTCACCCCAATCGCACTTGCTTCCTCACAGCTCCCAAATCTCCAGCTGCCCATCTGAGTATGAGGTAGAACAGATGGTTGAGTCTGCAGAGCTGTTTACTCATACTATAGCCTGGGAATCAGAGGTCGACTCCAGCGCTTCTGTGAATCCAGACGAGGAAATGATCTGCACTGATGCCCAGAATCTTTATGAGTCGGATCCAGGACCAGACGCAGAAGGTTCTGACCATAATGTAGACCCTCATTCCCAAACTGTAACTCCTGTTGGTGGAGACAATGAGGAAGACGATGATAAGACTCAAATACCTGATTGGAGCGACAACTTTAGTTTTTTGTCAGGGCAGGAACAGGTTGGCTCTGAGGACGACGGGTGTGATAACGCACAGGGTGATGATGATGAGGTTGGAGATCCCACTTACTGTCAACCCACAGTCAGCCAAGAGATGAGGTCATCAGAGGAGGTGGAGGAAGATGCTAGTGACGACGAGGTCAGGTTGCGCCTTCCTGGACAGAGATGTAGTACTGGAAGCACGTCAACAGCTGCATCCTCAAACACAACTCTGCCTCTCACCACAAGTCGTGGTGGCTCTTCAGGTCGCATGGGTGCTAAGCCTTGCATAGCCTGGGCATTTTTTCAGATCGATAAAGATGACCCAACTCGTGTTATCTGTAACATTTGTCAGCAAAAGCTAAGTAGAGGCCAAAAAATACATAGTTTGAGTACTTCATGCATGAACCGGCACATGGACATGAAGCATAAGTTGCAGTGGGAAGCTCAGTGTGCTACAATGCGGCCTAGCTGGCCGGGCCAACCACCGTCTGCCATATCTTGTGCATCCGCGGCCTCTTCATCCTCTGTGACTGGGGGGACAGCAGTCACACCTGTTTTGGGGCGCAGACCTGCCACCTCTTTACCCGCAACAGCCAGCGTGATTGGCAGGTCATCATTTTCTTTGGAGGTGGTAACACCAGCTGGTGTTGAGCGCTGTCCGACATCGATAGCACCACCTTTGGATCAAGGCAACCTAACATGTCCGCCTGCATCTTCCTCACAGACCGGCAGTTTGCCGGGGACACCCTTATCAACCCCGTCTAAGCACAATAGCCAGCCCTCGGTCCCTCAGATGTGGACAAGTAAAAGACCATTTCCTCCTAGCCATGAGAAAGCTAAGAGGTTGAATTTCACCATCTGCAAGCTCTTGGCTACAGAAATGCTGCCTTTCCGCCTGGTGGACACAGAGGATTTTCGAGACCTTATATCCGACGCAGTGCCCCAGTACCAGATGCCCAGTCGGCACTACTTCTCAAAGAAAGGTGTGCCTGCGCTCCACCAGCATGTCGCACACAACATCACCGCTTCTTTGAGAAACTCTGTGTGTGACAGGGTGCATTTCACCACAGACACTTGGACGAGTAGGCATGGACAGGGGCGTTACATGTCGCTGACTGGGCACTGGGTAACTATGGTGACAGCAGGACAAGGGGCTGCTGTCCAAGTCTTGCCGTCCCCACGAGTTGTGCGTCAATCCTCTTTATCTCAAAGTTCCTCCACTGCTTCTGCCTCCTCAACCTCCTCTCGGTCTTCCACCTGCACCCAAAGCCTGTCTGGTCATGCCACAAGCTTTCTAACTGTGCAGAAGGGATCCTGCACACCTCCTTACTATGCTGGCAGTAGGGCTCAACGTCATCAGGCGGTTTTTACATTGAAATGTCTGGGAAATGTGAGTCACACAGCTGAGGAGTTGTGGTCAGCTCTGGAGAACCAATTTCATGAATGGTTGTCTCCACTGGACCTGAAACCAGGGAAGGCCGTGTGCGACAATGCTGCAAACCTGGGTGCGGCCCTTCGCCGGGGCAATGTCACACACGTGCCTTGTATGGCTCACGTGTTGAACCTGGTTGTCCAGCAATTTTTAGCCCACTATCCCAGACTAGATGGCCTTCTGCAGAGGGCACGGTCGCTGTGTGCTCACTTCCGCCATTCGCATCCCGCAGCTCAGTGACTTACATCTCTACAGAAGTCGTTGGGCCTGCCACTTCACCGGCTAAAATGCGATGTGCCTACCCGGTGGAATTCAACTCTGCACATGTTGCAGCGACTGTGGCAGCACCGACAAGCCCTGGTGCAATACGTTCTGACGTATAGCCTGGGCCAACGAGATTCAGAGGTGCGGCAAATCACGCTGGAGGAGTGGTCTCAGATCAGGGACCTATGCACCCTTCTGCACAGTTTTGAAATGGCGACGAAGATGTTTAGTGCTGACGATGCCATTATCAGCATGACTATTCCGGTGATTTACATGCTGGAGCACATGTTAAACAGAATTCGGAGTCAGGTGGTGGCACAAGAGGAGGTGGAGGAAGTAGAGGAGGAGGAGTTGTATGCGGAAGGGCTAACATCTGCAAGGTCCAGACGGTCGGCAGCACCAAGGCGGCAGGCATGTGAGGGTGGGGGAGATGGTTTTACCAGGGCGCATGGTAGCAGCCAAACTAGTGAGGAAGGTGCAGGAACCCAGGAAGAAGTGGAGGACGAACTGATGGAAGACTCATCAGATGAGGGAGACCTTGATCACATTTCTGTTGTGCGAGGTTGGGGGGAGAGGACAGAGGAAGGAAGCATGATTGTTACCTCGCCACCAACACAACAGGGACTTGGTGCTCCTGGATGCGCAACACACATGAGTGCCTTCTTGCTGCACTACCTGCAACATGACCCTCGAATTGTGAGAATTAGAAATAATCCTGACTACTGGGTTGCCACACTGTTAGATCCCCGGTACAAAAGTAAATTTGCAGAAATTATTCCTGCCATAGAAAGGGATGCACGCATGCAGGAGTATCAGCAGAGACTGTTGCAGAATCTTACATGTGCTTTTCCACAAAATACCAGTGGTGCACGTAGTGAATCTCACAGTTCCAACTTGCCAACCGTGGGACCGTCAAGTGTTCAGCACTCAAACCGTAACAGAACCACAGTATCTGCTGGTAACATCAATTTTGCGGAATCATTTCACCACTTTTTTAGCCCATCCTTTGCAAGGCCACAGGAGACAAGAAGTCTGACACATAGTCAACGCCTAGAGACGATGGTACAGGAGTATCTCCAAGTAAACATTGAAGCCACGACTGTGTCACTGGACCCTTGCTCTTTTTGGGCTTCCAATCTGGATAAATGGCCGGAGCTAGCCACTTACGCCTTGGAGATCTTGTCATGCCCCGCAGCCAGCGTTCTGTCTGAACGTGTGTTCAGCGCTGCTGGTGGTGTGCTGACAGATAAGCGCACGCGGCTCTCCACTGATAATGTAGACAGACTCACGTTCATAAAGATGAACAAATCATGGATCCGAAACGACTTTTCTACCCCTGTGTCATCCTGGGGAGAGTAAAAGCTTGATGATTGGTTAAAATCACCCTACCAACCGTTTTAAGCTTTCAAATTACTAATCATGTTTATCTGTATCTTGACTGGAAAATAATTTGGGCTTTGTAGCAGTGTGCAGCACTGATCCTATTAGGCCATCTATACTAAAGCTTCACCAGATTTAAAATTAATAATAATTTTTAGCTGCATCTAGCCCGGAAAATAATTTTGGGGCTCCGAGATGCGCAAGACACATAAGTGCCTTCTTGCTGCACTACCTGCAGCATGACCCTCATATTGTCAGAATTCGAAGTAATCATGACTACTGGGTTGCCACACTCTTAGATCCCCCAAACTTTTCGATCAACCTTTTCATTTTAATAAAGACCAAAAAAATGGTCATTTTTGAAATTATAAGCATTAGCAGGTTGTTAGAAACTGAAATCAAACAGTTTTCAACTCAAAACTTTATTCTAGGTGATGTTACATTTTCACATAGGACCCCTTGTTCGAAAGGAGCTTCTGAACTCTCTCGTCCATTGAATTTGTCAGGTTTTGGTTGGTTTCTGCTTCAATTGTTTTGCATGAGGACAGAATACCCTCCCAGAGCTGTTGCTTAGATGTGAACTGCCTCCCGCCATCATAGACACTCCTTTTAATGATGCTCCAAAGGTTCTGAATGGGGTACAGGTCAGGGGAGCATGGGGGTCACACCATAGGTTTGTCCCCTTTTATGCCCATATCAGCCAGAGATGCAGATGTTTTATGTGCAGCATGAGATGGTGCATTATCATGCAGAAAAATGATCTTGCTGTGAAATACACGGTTCTTCTTCTTGAACCATGGCAGGAAGTGCTGTTTGAGAAAATCCACATACATTATGGAGTTCATCTTTAGCGCCTTCAGGGATCCTAAAGGGGCCGACAATCTCTCTCCCCATGATTCCAGCCCAAAACATTACTCCACCTCCTCCTTGTTGGCACTGTAGCCGTGTTTGCGTGGGGTGTCCATCAACCAGCCATCCTCCACTCCATCCATCTGGACCATCGAGCGCTGCACGGCACTCATCCGTGAACAAAACAGTTTTGAAATCAGTCTTCATGTAATGTTTGGCCCACTGGAGCCGTTTCTGCTTGTGTGAAGTGGATAGAGGAGGTCGACAGGATGGCGTATGCACAGCTGCAAACCTCTGAAGGACCCTGCATCTTGTTGTTCGGGGGACGTTGGAGGCACAAGCAGCTTCAAAAACTTGTCTGCTGCTATGACAAGGCTTTTTTGCCGCTGCTCTTTCAACCTGACGTAATTGCCTGTAGGAAAGAGTCCTCAATTTGCCGTTATCAGCACGCACACGTGTGTACTGTGAATCAGCTACATACTTCTTGATTGCCGAGACACTTCATCCTGATCATCGCACAATGTTGATGGTAGTCATGCCTTGACCAAAACACTCCACAATTTGTTGCTTCTCAGCAGCCGACACATCCTTTTTCTTTCCCATTTTGGCAGAAAATGTAGGCTGCTTAATAATATGAGACAGCCTTCTTAAGTAGTCTTGCCTTTCATTGGACACACCTGCCAAACTAATTAAAACAGGTGTCTGCAATTGCTTACAGTGATATAAAGAGCCCTGACACACATCACCATCAATGAGTTTAACTGACAAACAAACAAATTCTTCCCTTATCACTCCTAAACACTTTTTGCATAATAATTTGGAACACAGTGTACATGTGCTTTTCCACAAAACACCAGTGGTTCACGTAGTGAATCTTACAGTTCTAACTTGCCAACCGTGGTCTGTATGGAGTTGTTCAATAAAGGGCCCAAAATTAAGATAACATAGATGGGAGAGGTCTCTATGAATAGGAATT
Organism: Phyllobates terribilis; assembly: GCF_046119375.1. Lineage (NCBI taxonomy): Eukaryota > Metazoa > Chordata > Amphibia > Anura > Dendrobatidae > Phyllobates > Phyllobates terribilis. The sequence continues at coordinate 924,046 of NW_027363081.1, forward strand.
CCTAAGTATTTGATACCCTGTGAGGGCCAGGCAAAGGGAAAGTTGGACTGGATGGAATCCTATATGGATTTGGGGAGGGAGACATCGAGGGCCTCAGACTTCGCTGCATTGATTTTAAAATTTGACCATGTAACAAAGTGATCTATTTCAGCCATAACAGAATGGATGGATATATGTGATTGAGTGATATATACTAGGACATCATCAGCAAATAGAGAGCACTTGTACTCGGTGCCTCCCACCTCAATCCACCTAATATTGGGGTTATGGTGAATTGATGAGAGCAGGTGCTCCGTCACTAGGATGTATAAGAGAGGGGACAGAGAACATCCCTGCCTTGTCCCATTGGTGATTGTGAAAGGTGATGAAAATGTTCTGACGCACCCCCTGGGCCTTGGGACACCCGGAGCCGGACCCTTTTTGGTGGATGCTGGTGGTTGTAGTCTCCGTGGCGGCAACCCGGTTCCGTGGCTCAGGGCGGTCAAACCAGTGGCGGAACTATTTATGTGGTTTTGATGTTTAAATGTCCGACTACGCCACCCGTGGATTGCGGTCAGAGTGAACCGCCGCTCCAGGGCAGACCGCTGAGGCTGGTGTTGTGGGTGCAGCAGAGCGTAGCATAACTCCCCATGGGAGGAGTATAGCCTCAGGGCAGTGTATGCGGAGGATGGGGGTGATGGTGCAGGGCAGCAGCAGTAATGACACGGAGTCAGTGATGCAGTCCAGGGCCTTTACTCACAGTTCTTATTATCCAGACCACGTCTGCAGGTAACGGCTGCCCACGTCGTACTGTGCTCACCAGGTGAGGGGCTCAGACAACTCCCAGATAACTTTGGAGTGCTTCACAGGACCCCCTTTGTGTGTCATTTGTCTGGCCTTTCTTACCAACCCTTCTGTCCGGCTGCCTCGGGCCTCCTCTTGGTAAACTTGGCGCCAGTTTCCCTGACCCTATGTGGTGCCTTCCTAGCGGGTGTAGTGAGGGGCTGCGCCACATAAAATGTCACAGCCTCCTGTTTCTAGCTGAGGGTCGTTTCCTGCCTCCACTAGTTTCGGGGACCGGTCTCCCCCTTTGGCCTGACCCCTCCACGCAGGTGGATTCGGGCTTGCGGTGGCGACTCGCCCGTCCGCACCCCTGAGATCCCTTCGTTCCTCGTTCCTGGAGCCTTCTCCGCTCCTCTTCCTTCCTTCTCCCTCTTCCAGGCCTGGGCCTCTGTTACTAGGCCCGCCTCCGGAGCAGAGCTCATGCAGAGCCCCTGCTCCCTGCCACTTCTGCTCAGACTTCTCTGCACTGAACTAAGATGGTGCCCACCTTTGATACTCCCTTCTCAATGCACCCAGGAACTGCTTCCTCCCTGCTCCTGCACTACAGGGTTCCCCTTCCTCAGTGTTCCCTCCCCCCACTCCAGCCAGGGACAGGGACTGTCGTGCCCATCTCAGGGGCATATTGGTCGCCCTGCCCCACGGCAATGTGGTGTAATGCATGCAGGTGTTGGGTCCTGATCCACACTACATCCTTACCTGAGAGTGAGATATCACACCTCTGGGTGAGGTGCAATACCTCTGTAGCAACCGAGCCCTCAAGGTGCTACAGTTCCATTTATCTTCAGCCTAGGTGACGTATTGCGATACAGGGCCGTGATTTTGGCTATAAAAGGGTCCCCTAGACCCCTACCCCAAGCTTTTTAAGAGAATCATATATGGCGTGCCAGGAGACTCTATGGAATGCTTTCTCAGCATCCAACGAGAGTATCTAATTACAAATTTTTAACTGCATCTAGCCCAGGAAATACTTTGTGCCTAGTAGCAGTGTCTGCTAGTCAGCGGATTATCCCGGCTGTTAAGCAAGCTACACCACCTGTAGTTTGGACACTTCATTTTTTCAAAGGAAATGCTTCGGGACCACGGGATACTCAGTGAAGAGCATCAGGAGGCACCCCAAGGCATAGGGGCTCGGACTGGCAGTAGGATGCCTTGCGGTGGACAGCCGAGCTCGATCCTTATAAAAGCTTTTTAACTGCAGCAGCTTTAGTGGACGCTACTGGAGCTGGAATTACGCGGCTGCTGGCATGAGACTTGCCCTCCAATAGATCCTTGTAAATGGATTTAAAGTGTATTTATTCAAATTAGAGAGACAATTTAAATTAAAAAGCTTAGAGCTGCCTCCACCACAGGGGGGCTCGCTCGACCCACCAGCGGACAGGCACCAGTATTCGGAGAGGGGGGCTGGCCGTCAGGGTTCACCGCGGCTCTGGCACAAACCCGGCGACACGGAGGTGGCACGGGCAGGAGCGGACTGAACGTGTCGGCTTCTCACTTTTTGGATTTTAGAAGGGCATGACATGCCTATATCTGTGTCTCCCCCTCCTTTTACTCCTCCACCTCTTTTCTTTTCGCATGACTATATATACTTGTCACTTTTCCATGTGTTAGTTGTGTCTTCTGAGCAGTTTGTCAGCTTTTGGACACCTTTGAAGGTGTTTTCTATGTGTTTCTATGTGTTTTTGTTTGCCTGCCATTGGTTTTAACGGTGTTCGAAGGTGTTCAACGAACAGTTCGACGAACAGTTCGGCGAACACACGGGTGTTCGACGAACCGAACCGAACTCGAACACTACGGGGGTGGCTCAACACTAGTCCGGTTGCCACAGTGGCATTGCCTCCCTCACAAGAGTTGATGCCATGCTTGGAAGCAAGCAGGGGTCCCCTAATCAGGTTTTACTAAGCATGCAACACTTTCCTGGCTCCAGACCAGCAAGGGGAGTCCCTCCCCTTGGCAACTGGGATCTGGAGGCGTGGTTAGTGAGACTTAGTGTGTGAGGAGTTGAAGTCAGGACATCGAGGAGAGAGGAGCTGGGGACTGGAGCTGCGCGGCAGCTCACCCCAGAAGAACCAGCACAGAAGAACCGGACACCGGAGTCCAAGGCTGTGGGGCACCGAAGGCCCAGCAGTAGAAACCGGAGGGCAGGAGACTGCAGGTCTCCTGGCCTCATCAGACGCCCAAAGGCTCAGCAGCACCGCAGGGTTCAGCACCGCCACGTGAGAGCGACGCACCAGCAAGGCCCGAGCTGCCTGCCATACGGGTGAGCACAGAAACGTTGCACTCAGGGACGAGGGACGCGCACAGCTACAAGCAGCAGGGCTAAAGAGTTTAGTGTAAAGGGAAGGCCTCCAATTTCACCTGGCAAGGAGGATTCTTTACTTGCTTCCAGGTTGCCCGGACTTCCACTTCTAGCCAGCACCCTAGTCCTGGCTTGTCTAATCACCACCAGTAAAGATAAGAGGAAACCGCCATTGAGTTGTGGACTGATTATTGCTGCGCCATCAACCCCTGCACTACAACGCCGAGCATAACCCATAACATCTACACTGCCCTGGAGCTAAGCTCTACCTGTGGAGAGCCACACTATCCCTGCTGCAGTAACATCAGCTCCAGAGGACCTGTTCCGCAGCGGCGGCTCCCCTAGCCGCATACAACAGGCGGCGTCACAAACTTTATACAATCACCATAAATCCCCTATCAATAACCCCTGGGTCACGGACCGGGTCACCGCTACTGTGACATCCCCCAGCATTCACCGGCCCGGCACCGGGTACCCCACGACCCAGAGGGCGCGTCATGGTATGATCAGACCGTGTTCTGTACACGGTCAGACACAGCCATTACATTATTCAAAGATCTATTGATTAAAATTAACTTTTGTTCGTGGGAAAACCCCTTTAAGTTCATGTATTAATTTGTCCACCATCTCAGTACATGATTATATGATACAATCATTCCCTCTGCTCCTGAAAGGGGGGAGGGGAGGGAATGATTGATATAAGTTTATACAGTGCATTGTGAAAGTATTTGGTCCCCTTGAACTTTTCTAACTTTTGCCACATTTCTGGCTTCAAACATAAAGATATAAAATTCTATTTTTTGGGGGAAGAATCAACAACAACTGCGACACAATCGTGAAGTGGAACGAAATTTATTGGAAATGTTAAACTTTTTTAACAAATTAAAAACTGAAAAGTGGGGCATGCAATATTATTCGGCCATCTTGAGTTAATAATCGCCATCTTTTGCTGCGATTACAGCTGCAAGTCGCTTGGGGTATGTCTCTATCAGTTTTTCACATCGAGAGGCTGAAATTCTTGCCCATTCTTCCTTGCAAAACAGTTCAAGCTCATTGAGGTTGGATGGAGGGCGTTTGTGAACAGCAGTTTTCAGCTCTTTCCACAGATTCTCGATTGGATTCAGGTCTGGACTTTGACTTGGCCATTCTAACACCTGGATACGTTTATTTTTTAACCATTTTATTGTAGATTTTGCTTTATGTTTGGGATCATTGTCTTGTTGGAAGATAAATCTCCGTCCCAGTCTCAGGTCTTTTGCAGACTCCAACAGGTTTTCTTCCAGAATGGTCCTGTATTTGGCTCCGTCCATCTTCCCATCAATATTAACCATCTTCCCTGTCCCTGCTGAAGAAAAGCAGGCCCAAACCATGATGCTGCCACCACCATGTTTGACAGTGGGGATAGTGTTTTGAGGGTGATGAGCTGTGTTGCTTTTACGCCAAACATATCGTTTTGCATTGCGGCCAAAAAGTTTGATAATGGTTTCATCTGACCAGAGCACCTTATTCCACATGTTTGGTGTGTCTCCCAGGTGGCTTGTGGCAAACTTCAAATGAGACTTTTTATGGATATCTCTGAAAAATGGCTTTCTTCTTGCCACTCTTCCATAAAGGCCAGATTTGTGCAGTGTATGACTGATTGTTATCATATGGACAGACTCTCCCACCTCAGCTGTAGATCTCTGCAGTTCAACCAGAGTGATCATGGGCCTTTTGGCTGCATCTCTGATCAGTCTTCTCCTTGTTCGAGATGAAAGTTTAGAGGGACGGCTGGGTCTTGGAAGATTTGCAGTGGTCTGATAATCCTTCCATTTCAATATGATCACTTGTACAGTGCTCCTTGAGATGTTAAAAACTTGCGAAATCTTTTTGTATCCAAATCTGGCTTTAAACTTCGCCACAACACTATATCGGACCTGCCTGGTGTGTTCCTTGGTCTTCATGATGCTCTCTGCACTTGAAACAGAACCCTGAGACTATCACAGAGCAGGTGCATTTATACGGAGACTTGATTACACAAGGTGGATTCTATTTATCATTACCAGTCATTTAGGACAACATTGGATCATTCAGAGATCCTCACTGAACTTCTGGAGTGAAAGTAAAGGGGCCGAATAATGAATAATATTGCACGCCCCACTTTTCAGTTTTTAATTTGTTTAAAAAGTTTAAAATATCCAATAAATTTCGTTCCACTTCACGATTGTGTCCCACTTGTTGTTGATTCTTTCCAATAAAATTTAATTTTATATCTTTATGTTTGAAGCCAGAAATGTGGCAAAAGGTAGAAAAGTTCAAGGGGGCCAAATACTTTCACAATGCACTGTATATGATTGGGAAACATCTTTATTATTATGACAGTGTAAATACTGGAAGTGAGAAATCGTTCTGCTCTCAGTCTGCAGTGCTTGGACTGGGCACCAATCATGCTGACCCGCATCCTCATACATGCTGTGAGGCTGCTGAGTTGAGGTCAGGAGACCCGCGGCAAGTCCATGCATTGCGGTCCGAGCACAGACCGATATTCACTGATGGCTGAAGGAGCCTTAAAGGGGTTGTCCAGTCTAAATCCACAAGCCAGCAGTCCCTCTGTGTCACTGACTGAAGACTTGTGAATCCTCACATCGCAAGCACTGTGAGGATTCGCTGGTGTCGGAGCCAGGAATGGCAATCACTTGGCTTCAAGGATGTGAAATGCAGACTCCCGGCCAGAAGGGGGGTGTGGAGATAGAGGGAGAACAAACAGGTGGGCAGGTGAATTTAAAGGGTTGGCACTGCCGTGAAGTACCGAGTGGTGGGACTTTATTTGAACAGTCATCCTGTGCTGACAGAGTCCG